>NW_017304450.1:2341053-2351291 GCF_001594115.1 Trachymyrmex septentrionalis | reverse complement strand
TTCCACTTTTATTACATTTTAAAAAATAAGTACATAAAAATAAAGTATCATAAAGCTAAATAATTCTCTAATTGATCGGGTAGAGTCTTAATCTGATGGAAATTAAATATTAATAAAATTTTTTAATTTTTTTTAGAAAAAGAAATATTTTTGAAATATATTGAGATCTTAAAACAAAAAAAATTATATATACTCACTTATTATCTCTTTTAAAAATTAATAGAATTTTCAATATTTATAAATTTTGGAACATGTTGAAATGTAACTTCGATGAAAATAGAATGCAAAGGAGAGGCATTTTATTCAAAGATCGACGAGCGACACGTTAAAGAGTTACGATCTTTGCATACATTAAGGGTTAAGAGTTTGTACTAAAAACGCGATATTGTTTAAGGATATGTTGCCTATGCAATATTAGCTAAAAGTGTCAGTAAAAAAATTAATATCAGCCAATATTTATTCAAAAAAAATTTGATATTAGCTCATCTTGAAATCAATTTTAGAAGTAAACTGACCATATTTTGCTGCAGTTTTAAAACAATATCTTTGAAATATTAATTCAAATAAACTTTTACACAAATATTTATTATTTTATGTTAGTGTATATATTATACAATTCTATTTAATTTTTAATGTTACTTTCTCATCAAATTTACATCAAATGTATCAAAACAAACGAAAAGATTAATTAAACCAATAAAAGAATTATGCTTAAATTTTACACAATACAAATATTCAAATGAAATAGTGTAAAAAAATCTTTTATATAAAATTTTTTATATTTTTATATTTTATTTTTAGACATAACATATAGATTCTTAAATAGCTTTAAACATCAATCATTTGACACAGCGTCTCGAGATAATCTTTATGTCCCAATCCGTAGGTGGCGACGATATATTGCCGGTGACAATTTTGCGTGACGCTTACCTGAAGAATGGCAACTATAATGTATTCCTGGTCGACTGGGGTGCATTATGCGCTCGACCGTGTTATCCAGCTGCGGTGGCAAATTTGCGACCAGTAGCAAGATGTCTCGCCGGTACTTTGACGACTTTGAGAAATCTTGGCCTACCGATTGCCAGAACCACCTGCGTTGGACATTCCTTAGGCGCTCACATTTGTGGCATTATGGCAAATTATCTTTTCTTTCGAATACACAGGTGAACACTTTGTAAATAAATACGCAAGGTCATTTAAAGTAATTTAAGTAATTTCACTTTTCGGCGTTTCTGACATAATTTGACAGTTTTACCATTCAATAAGATAACACACAGTGAGGGTGAAAAATACTAAATATTAATTTACAAATAAAAAAAGGAAATTATTACTAAATTATTACAAAATTACCTTAAATAAAAGAACTTTGAAGAAGATTAAGATTTGTATTTAGAACGGGATAGAAATTTATTTTATCGTTAAATGCGCGCTTTTATTTCTTAAATATTTTAGTATATGTAACGTGTAAATGCCACGCTAACATTGTTATAAGCGCGTTCTAATTTTCTTATGTACACATAAGATGTCGAAAATCTCAACTAAAAATGTCGAGATTATATATAATAGCTTTTGAATTCTATATATTTAAAATTATAACAAATCGCCTCACCTAAAATTCACACGCTCGATTATTATAGTCTCGACATTTCAGCGTTAGAATTTTTTTGTCTCAAAATATTATAGTATTACATAATACTTAGTGTGAAATAGTTAGTCGAATCTGAAAGTGATCGAATCGACGTCGATTCGATATTTTCATTATTCTGGGTATTTTTATTATAAGATATTATATTAGGTATTATGGTATGATAATTTGACATATAAAATTCGCTAGATAGACTTACACAAAGTGTTAAAAGCTTGTTGTGTACAGGATAATCGGCTTAGATCCCGCGCGTCCTCTCCTCCGACCAGGCCTAGTGAATCGTTTGGACTCCGGTGATGCTGATTTCGTCGAAGTAATACACACCAACGCCGGATACTACGGCGAGATCGGTCGTATCGGCCATGTAGATTTTTGCGTAAACGGCGGCAAGGTGCAACCTTTCTGCGAAGATCGGGAGATGTATCAGCTGTGTAGCCACGTGTGGGCAGTCTGCTTCATGGCGCAAAGCGTGGACGACGCAAACCTGATCGCGGAGTCCTGTTCCAGGAGGTGTCCGTCGGGTCCAAGAATTGCCGCCAGGGCGGGAGAGTACATGACGATGGGTCAGCATACCCCGTCCGACGCCAGAGGATCCTTTTGCTTCACTCACTCCGATCCGCCGTACTGCCCGAAGTACTGGAACGGTCATGGCGACGAGAGATGTTGTATCCCGGAAATAACAACTAATGAGGAGATAGAAGAAAATAGCGTCAAATATGATAACTCAACAAAACACTCTAAATCAAGGCGGTTAAACTTTGAACTCGACTTAACACGACTCCGACACGTTAATTAAGAAGGAATTATTGTTTATTACGCTATTAATTATGGCATTTATTATAATTTGTTGACGTAAATTGAATTGAACCGTTAGATATTGTTAAATTTATAAAAAAATATGCTAGATTTATATTATTTCAGCATTATTTTCTCAACATAAATATCTTTCTTTGAATGAGCCTTCAAAGAAAACAAATTTCTTTATTAAATTTATAAAGTCTATAGAGATTCGATTACTAAATATACAAAAACGATCTTTACACCTGCGAATAGAAATAATTAAATTGGGTTTCGTTAGAATTTTAGATTCTATTAAAAAAAAACATTACAAATTATGATTAAAATCTATCTTATAATTTAATCAAAATCTACAACATTAATAATTGGCTATTAAGAATCGGCGCAGTAATTATTGCGCTTAATTAATAATAATATTTAACAATAATAAATTTATTCGAATGTTTCGACTAACTTCTAGTTAGCCATTTTCAGTGAGACGATAAACATTATATAAACTTGCATTACGTAACAAACATCATTCACGGTCAATCTTCAATATCGTATTTCCCATAACCAGTTAGTCCGCTAGATGATCAACAGATTTTTTGACCTTAACTTTTAATAATTGATATCATAGAATAAAAAAATTAATTAAATTGAAAATTAATTAAAATTTATCGCAATTTGGGAAATACTTTCATATACTTAATTGCGTATTAATATGTTTATATCTACACATTGGGGTTTTCAGAAGAAGACGCATAAATCAATCTGGGAATGTGAAGCTACCGATTATGTATTCGCACCACGATGCGACACGTTCCGGAAAAATCCCGCGTTCAAACACCAGATGATACCGTTACATGCTCCACTAACTGCTAGCGAATGTATCAGTGATAATAATAAGTCGTCAAGTGTCTTCTTCAGTTTGTATATTAGTTCTCCTTTCTTTGTCTTTCATAAATTTGAATAAATTTCGCGCGTTTATCCTGTCAAAATCAGGAGAGTGGAATCCTGAGAAATATTATAAAATTTATTTTAAAATAGAATCTAAAAGTGATATAAAATTATTTGTACAGCAAGAAATTAAGAAGGAAATTGTTGAAGTAAAATTAATAGATTATTTATGCAGCAAGAGATTAAAAAGAAAATTGGTTAAATGAAAATGAGAATGTAGATTTATTGGAAATTACATTAATTAATTGAGCTCTAATAATTAATTGGATGAACTACTGCGCGAAGGATTCATTTTCTCAAAGCGATTTGAAAATATCTAGTTTTAAACGATATTTTTAAAATGTATGTTGCAATATGTTATTTATTGAAATAGAAAATATATCGTGTTTATTAAACATAGTCTAACAAAATTTTGACTTTAATTATATTTTTATATATATATATATATATATATATATATATATATCATTATATATTATATACACATAATATAATAATAGATTTTTTAATAAATTTGGAACTAATCTGTTTCTAACACAAACAGAATGTCACTTCTCTCAACTTTTTCAAATTCAAATTGCGCCATTGCATTAATTGCATTAATATTTTCTGTTGAATTAATTTAACATTTTTATATTCTGAGGGAAGTTTTAATATAAAAGATCTTATTAATATCTTGATTACGTTTCTCTTGGAATTCCATAAACAAATGGAATCTTTTGTTATCAGCGTACGATTGCAACTCCATTTTATGGGAGAGTAGGGAAACAAAAGTAGTTTAACAAAAACTTAAAAAAAAGGCGTTATATATACAAAATGTCTAAGTTTTTGTATGACAGTGTGAACATCTAGCTATAAAATTGATGTACAATTTTATTTGAAAAGCAGCAAGTGCACTAATTACTTTTTTAATTGTTTAAAAAAAATGAGCTTTGACTTTCATTATTCTAGAGCCAGAATAATGGGAGTCATGCATTAGTCACCTGTTAGGTTCTAGAAAATAAGATTGCTATATCGATACAATTTATTCTATTTTTATAAAAATATAATTTGATAATACTGTCATTGATTTGATAGGCCTATAGTAATAACAATAATAAACGATACAATCTTATTTTATGGAATTTTTTGAATAAAATAAACTTTAAATATGAGAAAGAGAAGATTTCTAGCGATCAGCCGATTGTATTGGTTGTCCTTTTCCTATTGCGAGATATTCAGAAACAATTCAGGATTAAATTTGTTTAATTCAATTAATCGCTGGACAATAAAATCTCTTCAGAGTTATGAGAATCACTCCCATTACTCGGAACGACCAAAACGGTTCATAAAAATCATTAAAAATTTGCATATTACGGACGTATAATTTGACAGTTAATTATTTAAGTATACTCTAAAAGTATGAAAAAATAAAATTCTTATTTCTATAATACTTATTTTGGCTCCAAAAAATTTTCAAATATTACATTTGACTTTTAAAAAGAGATGAATTTCCTATTGCGAGTGATGAAGGCAACCTGATCATCCCAGACAGAATAGACAATAATTCTGCATTGTTTGATTATTTCGCCTGTTTAAAACAGCTATTTATCGCAAAGCGCATCAGTGAAAAGTGTGTTGACTTTTATCACCCTGTTCTCTTTACTTTTCAGTTCTTCTGTAAAACTCTCGATTCCCGGTTCGTTTGAGTACTCAGGAGTTTCGGTCAATCGAGACGATGTTGAGTAGCCTTCAGTCTCTGGCGCCCTGCTGATCCGTATAAGCTCGAGAAAAAATGTTTCGAGAATCAGTCAGCCGACGGCGACAAACAGGCGCGACACATTACCAGACATCTTCCACTCTTGTCGTAGACGTAGATAGCGTGCTTCAAGAGCGACAAGTATGAGAGGTTGTCTTACGAAGAGACCAGATATAAAAAGAAAGAAAAAACTTATTATATCTAAGATAGAAGTTGACAATGTCGTAGAAATATGCGCAGCAAAAAAAATAAAAAAAAAATACGTAATATCCACTCTGAAAGAAGCGTTGCATTAACTGGAGTTTTGATGAAAAATGGACAAATCGAAATTTTTTGATTGTATTATACGTAAAATTCTAGTTAAAATAAGGAGACTTCTGACTGATATGTTTAGAATCTTCTGGTTCATTTATTATCATTTATATATCAACCAGAAATTTTTCTTAATGCATTTCAACTAAATGTAGTCAATACAAAAGAACAGTATACGAAAAGAATGGTAATCATCACAGATATCGATACGTTTCCGAGATTAGAGTTAATCTATGGTACATTATACAGTAATCTACAAAAGAATAGTATACAAAAAGAACGGTTTTGCTAAAGTATCTAAAAATTTTTTTAATATTAAATAATCAGATCTGAAAGTGTCTAGTTTTGTTGGACTATCAAAATAATTACGTAAAAATTTCAAGTATGACGAACAATGCTGTAAAAACGCACAACCAGTTTGGACTTTTCTACATAATTATTTTGATGGTCCAATAAAATTGTTTTCAGATCTGTATCTATAATAGCTTAACTTTTAGATATTTTAGCAAAATCCTTTTTTCCGTAATAAAAATGAATAAAAATAAAACAAAGACATACGCGTTAAATTCTAATAATAACAAGTTCTGTAAAATGTACGACAATAAAGCAATACCTAATATATTTACTTAAATACGAGTGCCTAAAAATATTTTTTTCTAATGTAACTAACTTCAAACTCGGTTTAATTTACTCTTATTTAAAAAAAAAAAACTCTAATTTTTAGAAAAATAGATTAAAAGTAAGTTAAACCGAGATTAAAGTTAATCTATATTGGAAAAAACGAGGAAAATAAATAATAAGTAAAACAAAGATATAAGTGTTAAGAAAAAAAAGTTCCGTAAAACATGTGTAAAATACAATTTGCGCATGACATAAACGCAAAAATTAATTATCTATTATTAAATTTAATATTTTCTCATTATTTACTTATATTAGAGTGGAATTGATGATAAAGAAGATATTGTATATCTTTAAATATAAATATAAAAATATGTAGAGTTTATTCATTTTTTTATTTAAATGATATTAATGATATGAATGACATTACGTACAAAAATCATCGAAAGGTATAAATTCGAGCAAGATTCAAGATATATGATATCTTAAATAATGTTTGATTACGTATCTTCAAAGAGCCGCATGTATAGTTCTTTGAAAATTCGTGCACATGCTTCCATAAACAATCATTGCATAAAATTTAATCGCGACTATTGAATGCGTTCGCTACAAACAGAGATACATATGATATGATATTTTGTTTCTATCACTTTTTTTTAAATAATATTTTGCTCCGTATATGTTTTATATTGCATCTTGTTAAAAATATGCGTTATATAAAAAATATTTCATTTATAAAATCTTTTACTAATTAAACAACAGACAAGACATTCGGTCTTTTGTGTTGTACAAGACTAAAATTTTTTGGAGATAAACGTATGAGTATTGAAATGTCGTATAGCGGGTTGTAATATCGTAAATTGTCTTATTGTGTCATCACAAAATATCAAAATATCTCTTTGGTAATTAGGCAATGGTAACATTATATAATACGACGTGCGATAAAAAAACGAGATGTTGATTGTAGATCGTAGATGCTTTCCATTTCGTAATTCGACACAATTGTTCTATTTTTGTTACTCACGAAATGTCAAGAAAGATAAAATGATGTATCAACTTGTATCACGAAATGGAAACCCTAAAAGTGGAAAGCACAAACCCTAAGGTTTGCGTTCATTGTACATTCACACACACATTTTTATCTATAATATGTATATTAAACCTAACATTGCTATCACAAGTATATACATATACAGGGCGTATTAAAAATCTGGAAATGGGCGAATATCTCAAAAGCATAGCATTTTTAAGAAAAATGTTTTAGACAAAAGTTGTAGGATTTAAAAAGATCTATTCGTTGATCACATTCGCTTGGCTGTGGGTGGCATCGCCAAGGTCAGATCAAGGTCAAATTGATTTTTTTTAATAGGATACTATATTTTTGATGCCAGAATCTAATAGTTGATGCCAAGAGCTTTTCAAAACTCTATAATAAAGTTATTTTTCACTAAGTATTTAATATTTTTCTAGTTATAAGGCTTACAGTACCACCGGCAATAAGGAATTTTGACTAGTATTTCGTATACAATAGAATTTAATGTTCACTATCATCATATCAAAAGTATAGAACATTTAAAAATGCAGAGATTATTGCAAATTGAAAAAGAAAAAAAGATGAAAACAAAAAGAGAAGAAATTTGATTGTACGTTAATTCTCTCTTTATTAGTTTTCTTATCACAGCTATAGATTCTTCTTGCATTTCTTGTTGCATTTCTTGCCTAATGCTAATGCCAGCGGTATTACCTTTATGTAACCTTCAAGCCTCATATAATTAAAAAAATACTTAATGAAAAATAACTTTATTATAGAGTTTCGAAAAATTCTTGGCACCAGCTATTAGATTCTGGCATCAAAAATATGATATCCCATTAAAACATCGGTTTATTATGAATTTTGTTTTGCAATCATCCGTGAGAGACACGCAATTATAAATACGAACAAAAATAATAAAATGTAATTATAACAAAATAAAGAAAAAAAAAAAGAATGAGCGGAGCATATCTGCATGTAAAAGTGGGTCGATTTGTATTTAATTAAGAATGATAAAACAAGATTGACCGATTGTTTATGTTTTTAGCATATTGGGTGAATAACTACAATTGTTATTACGGCGTTTTCCAATCTTTGCTTAAAATAAACGAAAGATATAATTCTGTAATCGTTTACATTGCTTTTTTACTGGAATTTAGTATCTTACTTTACATTGTGAATTTTTCAATCGATTGGATGCAAATGGCAAAAAATCAATTTGACCTTAACGCCATCCAAGGTCAAGCAGATGTAATCAGTGAATCCTTTTAACTCCTACAACTTTTGTTCTAAAACATTTTTCTCAAAAATAATCCGACCGTTTCCAGACTTTTGATATACACTTATATACATTTGTATACATAGGTGCGAGCACGCATACTTACATAAATTATATATATTTTTTACATTATATATTATATTACACAATAATTTATATATATAATATAAAATATAAAAATATATGTGTGTTTTATATATATATATAATATATATTTATACTGTATGTATAAATAATATATGTATATGTATAATAATTATATATACATAAACATACATGAAAAACAAATACATGCAATCATTGGCAATTAGCGCTTTTAAAAGAATATGTTACGCTTTTGTAGACAAATACAAAGTGTCCGGTAAAGACCGTAGCAACGCTTAAAGGTAAATTCTTGAGACCATTTTAAGACGAAGATTCTAATACAATGTAGTATAAAGTAAAATCAGTGCCAATCACATCTGACCGCGCGAATTTTAAGCGATATGATTCGCTGACTTTAATTATAATTCAAAAACTATTATAGCCTTGACATTTTGCAGGTATTACATTGCGAAAATTTTTTCCGTAATTTTTATACGAATTGAAATATCTTTCAGAAATACTCAGAAAAATTCGGAAGGTTTACATGTTTTCTCAGAATTTTTCATACAAGTGAATTCTGGAATTTCTCATCCCATAATTTTTAAAAAACATTTTAAAATTTTTTAGATTTTATAACATTTCATCAAAAATTATATTTACAAAAACTCTTATTTTATAATATTTTATAATTAACATATATGAAAAATTCTGAGAAAAGATGTAGATTTTCTAAGAAATGTTTCAATTTATATAAAAAATGTGAGGTTATAAAATTATACAGAAATTCTGAAAAATTATATTAAAAATTCTGAGAAAAATTTTTACCAGGGTTTTCATCTCAAAATAATCTCAGGAATCTAGCTAGGGGTGACGAATCGTCCTAATATTCTTTTTTATTTTAAGATTGATCCCGGAATTGGCTGATTAAGAGTTGGTCATTTTAGTTATTACGATCTTTACTGAATATCCGGTATATAAATATTATAGCGAATGTAATTGAGAAAAGGAAGAAATAAAGTGTGACGGTAGAGTAGTTCTGCAATAGTCAGAAGTTCCGTCTGTTTTTATTTCTTCTTCCATTTTCATTGTACATTATTAAGTGTAGTTGGAAGAATAAATTTGTTCTACAATAAAACAGCAAATTCTTTTTGAAAGACATTGATTTGAAATCTTATTTTAAATAGCGCTTGTCGATGTTCGGCCATGTTGACACTTTATAGGTAAGTATGATTGTAAAGTGTTAAATGCGACAAAAATGTCACGTGTAGCTACTACATTTGTACCTTCGCAAAATTTCGCATCGAAATACATTTGTTATTGCAATATATTTGTAATAATACTTATGGCAAATATTTATATCTATAAGACATAAAACAAACATTCGATAATTTTATATATAAAACTTAAACTTAATTTTATACTTTTATACTTTAATCATATTGTAATTGTAGAATTACAAACTCTTTGATCTTTAAATTGTTTACTTTTTAATAGTCTTGTCAATGTTTTATTTATATATACATATTTACACTTATAAAAAGATTTCATTGTTTTGCATTGTGTTTTTATGCTTACTAGAAATAATTCAATTTCTTTTTAATTTTTTATTAACAAGATATAGGAACAGTAATGTATATATATACTTAGTATTTTATCGCAAAAAACTCAGATTAAATTTTTTCAATTTAAATGTGAAATCTTCAAATTGTAAAATAAGTTTCAACTCATATTATTAAAATCAGAGAAAATTACATAATATTTATGCTATTTATCTACACAACAATTTATCTTTGGT
>NW_017304450.1:2324894-2340953 GCF_001594115.1 Trachymyrmex septentrionalis | reverse complement strand
ATATATAAAATAAATTTTATGAGAAATATACGATATAAAAATGATCGTCATTGCTATTTCAAATTTTCTATAATTTTAAGCCATTTTAAAGATCCATAAACATTTATACATATATGTATAATATATATATTATATATACATATGTACACATTATATGAATGAAGAATAAGACGTGCAAGTAATTATGCAAATAATAAATATAACTATATGAAAATATAATGATATATATTCAGTATGAATCAGAGTTAAACCAGTTTCTTAGATTGATATATCTTCATACACTGAATGATTCAATGTATGGAATATCATACATTGAATTTCATATTTCTGTGATATTTGGTCAAGATGCTTGTAGCAGACTTTTGCTCTGAACTGCCATATCTTCTCAACCTATCTGAGTTATTTCATTTTCAGAATTTATAAGATTACTAAAAGAAGTTACGGCAAAAATTAAAAAACCGTCCTCATTCAATCAATAGTCATATCAGTTATAATCGTAGATCAAGATCTGTACTTTCTATAAAAATCTCAAATAGGTATAAGCATGCAACAGAAAAAAGTGTTTCCGAAGGACAGCGCAAAAAAGATAAGATCACAATTAGAAAACCTATGAAAAAACCTAACAAGTCAAAAGTAAGCCCTTGGACATCAAAATTTTTGATGTTGAAATTTATACCTCGCATATTATTAGTAATGACACTAGTGATAATGAGTTAAATTCTAATTCCTACATCAACTTGTTCGAATAAAAAATTATTTTCTTATTTAAGACATTTAAAAAGTTATCTTCGATCGACAATGAGACAAAAACGTTTAAATCATATTGCGATGTTGTACACTCACATCGAAAAATTGATAATTTAAATGTGGAGAAGCTCATTATCGATTTCATTTAAAAAAATACGAAATTAGAACAGCTACTTTTGCCATGTAGAAAAGGTATATATACATATAGCCGTGAGGAGAGGAGGAAATATATTTATTCCTTCTCTCCTCTCCTCTCCCTTAACTTATCCTCGGGAACTCCATACACTGAAAAATTGTATTTCGTCGCTCCTGATGAACATCGTGCAAACTGCTGGTCTGAGCGGAAAAACAGGCACGTTTGACGTTAAGTGAAAATTACAAGATTTTATTTTTATTATATGAAGCTATTAAAAATGTGCCTTTTTCTCAATTCGCACGATGTATTCACGCATCTGATGTGTATTGCTAAGTCAATAATTAGATGTAAAGTCAATAATTTTCTCGTAGAGTAAAAAAGTGGTTCAATTACTCTGATTCACCCTGTATATGTGCGTATTAAGATGTTCCAGAAAAACAAGTCTTATTAAAAATCCCAAAATTTATAAATAAATCGGGTATTATCATTGAACTATAATACAACTGGAATGTGCACTGCCGTGCTAATGCATTAGTTGAAAGAAAACGTGGACGTAGAATTGAAAATAGACAATTTGATTATTTTAAATGGAACATGGTATTGTTTTTGTTACATATTCATAAATAAAAGAATTTGTTTTAAATGGAATCATATTCCATTTTAAAAAAATTGACTTCCAGTCCGAAATTTGTTCATTTTTATTCGGAGAATCAAAGGAAAACAAAAGTATTATCATTAGAGCGTTATACTCGATTTACTTATCAAAATTTTTGGGATTTTTGAAATAAAAACTTCGTTTTTAAATGGTTGATGTGAATGGTCTGGGACACCCTAAATACATATGTATGTATATATGTGTGTGTGTGTGTATTATTTCGATATTATTTTCTGTCATCTTAAATCTTCAGTCTTAATTAATATTATTCGCACGTATAATATTATTCTTCATATCATAAAACATCTATTGCAACAAAAAAACAAAAACAGCTCTCGTCCGCATGTAACATGTAACACAGCCGAATACATGACTGTATTCGAAGAACATGCTATATCAGGCATGTTATGTCATTTTATCTTTATTGTTTATTAACCGAATAACAAGGACAGAATGATTTAAGAGTGCTGATAGTGCGTTCTCCAAACACATTCAATATATGATCACAGTAACAATTACTGAACTGAAACTGATGGGAATCACGAAGTGTCATACAGTTTTGTACATGGTTCGTATACCATGTATCGTCTAGAAAAGGTTGATTATAGTACAATGGTGGTATCATTTGACTATGTAGTGGTGAATTCAACCACGGTCTATGAAGGTACGCTCCGTTTTCGATATTCAATGCTGCCGCTGGATCCGGGAAGATCGGATTCGCGGCAATTGGCCTAACATCATTGCGTACATCGTTGTCCGCGTTAATTTCTATACTACGTCTATAGCTTTTCAACTTCTGCATCAAGTTCTCGTCACAACTTACAAGACTACTTCGTTCGCTTGAGACGTGATTCGAATCGGAGTCGGAGAAAGAAACGCCCCTCTCATCATCCGCGCGGTTGAAACTCAATTGAGATTGTTGATCGGACTGCTGATATTTGCGCTTGTATCGTGACTGTCCCGTTTCGCGAAAACCTTTTGCGAATGGATTATTATTGATCTTCAATTTCGTGATGTTTTCATTCTGCAAAAAGATACTATTAGACGCAATTGGACACACAAAGAAATATATATTATGGTTAGATAGGCTACGTTTTGAAAAAGACAATTTTCAGATGTGTAAAAAAGTAATAAAATGTATAATAATAATTGATAAAGAAAGAAAAAAATAAGTATAATAATTAAGATATGTAATATGTATAATAATTAAGATATGTAATTATAATTAAAATATGTAACTTTTTAGTCTTAATTCTTCACGGTCGAACTTCTATGGTTCATCTATTTCTTGCAAATGAACGAAGATAAAGTATTTTATCTTTAATTCTAAAAGGCTTAATATGTGAATCAAAAAATTTTTATTACTTAGAAAAATTTATAAAATCTCAAAAAAATTTAATCAATTATAATTATACAGATTCAAATGCTTGAAGAATTACGTTAAGCTACTGCAACGCATTTCAGCGTTTCTTTCTCGATATGATCACAAAAAATTAAATTATACAGTTATTAAAATGTAATTATTTCAAAAAAATAATAACGAATTTCGCTTTTAGATTTTATGTTATAACACTTACTTGATATGCTGTTACAGCAATAAATTCTGCCTCGTTGAAAATGAACGACGCGGCTGGATGAGAAAAAAGCTCATTATAACTCGACGCATTGGTGCAACGGATTATCCAAAGTTTAGGAACGTACTTATGCATTGATGTTAATATTACCTGTAAGAATTTTTTTCTTAAACTATTATAATTTTTAAAAAATAATAGATAATTAAAATAACTAATTAATATACAGATAATTAAAAAGCGATTTTCTTATACATCGTTAAAATTAAAATTAGCAATTTTAGAAGTTCATTAAATCATTATTAAATTAATTATTGAACTGTTATTGAACTATTAATAATCAATATTTGATAAGATATTTTTTTCACGTATGTTTTGTTTGAACGATGCGATTTTTCATTAATTAAAAACTATAAAAAACTACACGAGAATATACATGAAAGCCATGATATATATCATATTATATAATTTTACTCATTAAGAATTTTTATTTTTGAGTGTTAAATATGAAAAAAAGATACTGTTACACAGTATCTGCATCGCGAAAGACGATCCCGCAGGAGAGAAGGAAGAAAAGTACGAAAGAAGAGAGTCTTTCTGTTAGTTGTGGATGGGAGAGAAGGGGCGGAACGAAGCGCCGGGAATTTTATTAAATTCGTAATTAGTTTGAGGAACCGGGTAAAAGGGGCGCCGCTTTTTCGAGATAAGTTGGCGCCTCACTAAAGAGGCCGACGGTAGACACAGACGCGATTCCCGAAAACCAGACTAAGCCCTGCAACCTTCTTGGAATCATGTCTCCGCGCCACCAAGAATCTCTCGTATGAATCAAGAGCAAAATGCATCACTTCAATACGTGATCTGGTAGTCATTACAGTCGATTTCAAGCGAAATATTTATATTTTACATAAAGTTTCATTATGTCAAAATAGAGGCGTAACATTAAAGACATATAACAAAAGAATAAGAGTACTTAATAAGTTTTACAGTAAAGATCTCAACTTCATTTATTTTTCTTCTGATTGTATAATATATTTTAGATAAAAATTTTAGAAAAAAATTCTAGTGAGAACAGAATTCTATTCAGTAATCTCTACTTGCTGAATATTTAATAAAAATATTAATTTCTTAATTATTTTTTTAATTTTCGATAGATATAAAATAAATCCTGTTTGAAATGAGCTAAAAAGAAAGAAAGTTATGTTAACTCCCGCGCTAAAGCAGAGATTAGTGAAAATTTTTCGCTAAAATTCTGCAATTCAAAATCGCTTTTAATAAAAAATCATGACAGTTTTTTTTTCAAATGCAATCATTTTTCTAATAATTCTTCTAATAATCTTTTCTGATTACCTTCATAATCTCTTCTGATTAGATGCTTTAGAGTAGATAAATCATAGAAATTAAATAGATCTTCTTAAATCTCGGAACTGATCTCGCTTGTTTCCTAGTTGAAGGGAAAGGTGACGAAATTGATAAACGCGCAACAATGCGAATCTCTTGTTTGTCGCCGCTTTCTAGCCGCGGACCTTTATGGATTATCGTAATGCTTTTCATGCATGAATCAACACTAATGGACAATAACGAGGAGCAAAAGTGCCGCCGTGCTCTTATTTCTCGTGCGGTTCCTTTTTGCCATCAACAAAGGCAGAAGAAAAAATGGCGTTCTTAACACCAACGGCGATGGCGGCAACTAGGAACTCCGTCGGCTCGTAAACAAACTCACTCTCGTTCAGCCCCAGCAGGAAAGGGAGGTATATCGATTACAGGGTGTTGTGGAGCGTGTTAATCTGCGTTCCTCATAGACGCTGAATCGGTGTGCCGCACCGTCTTGAGTAGCTTAAGTCTCCCCCGGAAAATGCATCACCGATCTTTTTTTTCTCAGAAATTTCTTTAATCCTCAACCACAAGACGCTTTCGCTTTCAAGCGAATTTCGTGAGAGAATAGCTAGAATATCCATAAAAATATTAGAAGCCTTCAAAAATATTCTTACGTATACCAAATCAATACGTATAGCTATATATTTTTTGATAAATTTAAACTTGTTTATCGAGTAGAGAGAGAGAGAAAGAGAGAGAGAGAGAGAGAGAGAGAGAGAGAGAGAGAGAGAGAGAGAAAGTCATCACTTTTTTAATGTTGGGAAAAACTAATTGTAAGTATGTTTTTATATCACAGTTATACCATAAAAGACATAGATTACTGTATCACTTTTCTGTCTATTACCTAATTATTATAATGTACTTATTATCTAAAGATATATATATAGAAAATAGAAAAAAATAGAGAGGAGGAAAAAGTAAAAAGGAAATAGGAAATATTGTAGTGCCTTACAAATTATTATCAATGCCCATCAACGTGTAGATTAACTTTAATTGGTGAAAATGCGTAACTGAGTTGATACTTAAAAAAAAACGAATCGAAATTGAATGAGATAAACGAGCTAACGAGATAAACGATATTTCTCCATGTATTACAAATGGGAAAAGAAACACGAAACCGAACAGCGGAGATGGGAGTTGAAAAGAAAGGATTTTTAAAAACATTTTAAAGCTGTCAAAACATGGAAGAACCAGATAAATAAGTAAGCGGCCACTAAATTTTTTTTCCATTTCCTCTAAGGGATTGTCTTATCCTTCGTTTACAATACGTAGTTCTCTATTATCTTTCGTGTATTGTTTTACGAGATGTTATAATTGTGTAGCAAATATAATTATCAACTGAATAATTATCTGTGTTACAATATATTAAAAAAATGTTTATCAAAAAAGTAAAATAATTTGTTAATTAAAATATTTGTTAATTAAAAAATGTATATATTTTATATATATGTATATATGTATTACATATACATATTTCTTTTTAATTAACAAATAATTTATTTTATCCTTTGTTCTTTTATATACTGTTATATAAAATCCAAACTTATAATTAGACATATGTTTTCGTATTTACTTTCAAACTTAGCATACACAGGATGATTCAACAAAAACTGTCATCTGAAATAACTTATTTCTTATTGATTTTATTAAAAAAACATTTTATGAAATACATTGCATTTGATGGCACCCTTCGAATGGATGCATTAAAATCTTTTTATGTCTTAAATTTTCTGACGTACCAGAATAATCTTTGTTTCTTTTAAGTAGAACAGTATCCTTTTTGTTAGATAGGCGTGTAATCTATTTCGTGACGAGTTTATCGATTTTAGTTTAATATTTTTCAAGGCCAATTATAATTGTTTAAAATCTTTTATTTTTTTATTAATAAATTTCAAAATAATTTGAAAAATGTTCCGCTCGCCTCAGAGTATAAGCGCGCGATAACACGATGATACTCCTTCTCAAAATGACTTTTGTGAATTTGAGAAATATTTTTATCAATATACTTTATCTTTCAAAGTCTTCATAAGAAAAGAAAATAGTCTGCAGACATCAAATCCAGAAGTCTTAGTGAGAAGTATAGGATGTCTTACTTTTTCCTATTTAACGACCACAAAACACATTGAGTGTTTCTCAAACTCGGCGGTCATTCTGAGGAGGAGTTTTATTTACCTTGCAAACACAATAGAGTAGTAAGTCTTAAATCTTAAAGAATTGACCGATCATAGTCAATTATTCTTCTCATTCGACTATTATTGATCAATTTCTTAAAACTTAAGACTTACTACTCTATTGTGTT
Organism: Trachymyrmex septentrionalis; assembly: GCF_001594115.1. Taxonomy (NCBI): domain Eukaryota; kingdom Metazoa; phylum Arthropoda; class Insecta; order Hymenoptera; family Formicidae; genus Trachymyrmex; species Trachymyrmex septentrionalis. The sequence continues at coordinate 2,334,171 of NW_017304450.1, read as the reverse complement.
TGCGAGATTATGCTGGAATCCATACTTTGGTGGTGGATGAAATGTCTTTCAAAAGGTTTGAAGAGGTTTGAAGGTTTCATTGATAAAAAGTAAGATTTCAAACGATTGTAAATGACTTTGAATGATCTCGAAAGATCAACATTTTAAGTTAATAAATTTGTCTCGAAACAGACTATATGTTTAATTAAAGAACGATTAAAAAAAAAGATTTAAAAAGACAAAGATTACCTTGATATATTAGAAAAATTAAATAAAAAATCCAGATGATATAAAAAATAGATATAAAAAATCTAAATGCATCTATTCGACGAATTCCATCAAACAATGTATTTCATATAAAATATTATTTTTGATAAAATTAATAAATAACGATTGTCACTTCAAATGATAGCTTTTATTGAAGTAGCTGTATATTGCATACTAATTACAATAAATACAATAACTTATGCATCAATTCTAAACACAATCGTAAGACTCGTAACGTGTTCTCGCAAAACTTTTGTAAGAACTTATGACTAATATTCTAATTTTATGCGTATCGTAAGACGTACGATTATTCGTAAATATCTACGATTTCTTGTAAATTTTATGACTAGTATCTGTCTGTAAAAACATTATATAAAGGTACAAGCACTTAAAAATGTTTACAAGTCTTACGAGCCTTATGATTCTACTTAGAATTTAGGCATTAGTGTATATTATACTTACGTTATTCTTATCATTGACGTTGTTTGTTAGTTTTAATTTAATAAAGTTGATCGAATTCTCCATCCAGTGCTCTCCAGTTGCGGGACTGTCGGGATGCTGATAAAGTCTACGGTTTAAGGGATGCTGTGGATCTGCCGGTCCCGCGGTGCTCCAGCCACTCATATTGCCATTCTTATTCCCGTTTTCGTATCCGCTGTACTTATGCCGTTGATTGGAGGCTGGTACTATCTCCAAGAAGACGTGATAAATTTCACGCTTTTGTAAACCGTTTATATTTGTTTGCAAGTACGGAAACATGCGTCTGTAAAAAAAAAGAAATGTCCCATAAATAATTTGTTGGATGACAATAATATTGAGCCAATGAGCATCAAATTTCAAAATTTTCCTAAACCATAAAGTTTCGAGTACTTGCAAAAATATAGCGAAAATAATATAATTCCTCATTAGGAGAGAATTCTTCGTAATATTTCTAATTCTTTTCGTAGATAATAAGGAAATTAAAAAAAGAAGACAATATTTTTCTTTAGCTATAAAATGCGTTCGATATAAAAATCGATCTCGGCTGTCTGTGGAATTATTGCAAATCAGCCCCTAAAACGCAACACTACACACACACACACACACACACACACACACACACACACACACACACACACACAATCTAGACTAAAACACAACACTACAATACTAGACCCGCACTGTAATTTAATCCCTGCAGTTTTTCTTTCCTTCCCACAATACGAAACTAAAGAAAAGAACAGCTGAGAATTACTATTATAAACTAGCTATTATAAACTATATAATGTCACAAATTAGTGAACATTCCCCTGGTTGAAGTTAATAAGATAGTTTTGCTTTTTTAAAAAAAGAAATAAGCTTCAATGACTTTACTTTATCTTAAAATAAATGAATAAATTTATGGTTTCTCTAATCAGAATTCAATATAATGTTAAACCTTTGTTTATAAAAAAAATTCAAAATATATTACAGAGAAGCCATTTTTAATGCATAAAATTTAATTTTTTCTTAAATCTGCTAATAAAATTTGCAACGTCATTTGCAGGATTCAAAAATCTGTAAAAAATACTTTCCAGGTTCAAAATCATTTTTAGCTGTAAAATAGTGTTACCTATCAATGACATAAAGTGTCGGAAATGACTCATAGGCATTTTCTAGATAACTTTTACTTCGAAGACTTTTGACGCTATTGAAAAAAAGGTCTCATTTCGTGCAGGTAGTATTCGCATTCTCTCGAAGAACAAAGACCGTCGAAGGTTTCGTTAATCATTAACGTGCTGGCGACGAGTGGGCGTCGCCGAAAGGACGCGTTAAGTCTGCTCCTGTTACTACGCGGGACTTATATTTACGGGACTATATTCTCACCCTCGTCAACTAGTTTTTCCAACTGCGCAAATATTTCTACGGTAGGTCAAATCGAGTCGCAGTCCCGTTTGCTTGCCTAATTGTGGTTTTCCTCTAGCGGCACATTTAGCGTTTGCCTTCGTATCAAGTCGGTAGACTGACAAAGGACCTTGGCCTTTACATGTCTGGTCTCAGCCCGGTTTTCTCATTGTCAATATATTAGCAGGTATAAAAATGGCAAGCTTCGAGACTTTTCTTTAAAAGATGGTGGAATCCAGTACGTTTCAATAATGAAGCAAAACATTTCTATATGTCGTTATAAATTATCGAACATATTATCTTTCCTCATTCTCTTGAACCGTTGTAAGAGATTCGTTTTCTATTAACTATTATGACCCAAAATCTCGTTTTTTACGTTAAATAATTCTTTTCTCTCTTATTATTATTATTCAAGATTTGATCGCAATAATATAATCGCGGTTGTGAATGAAAAGAATAAAAGAATGATAAATAAGCCAATTTTTGTCTAATAACAAAACAAATTACATATAATCTTATAGTATTTATTATGTTTTTTAAATTGTTGAATGCAATTGTAATTTTATTTGCTTAAAGCCGTGAAAAAATTTCACTTATAGAAATACCGAGCGGTCATTATTGACCCTATTTCCACTTTTTAATTAGATTAATAGATTTATATTTCTTGTGTAAGAGATAAAATTCTGAAATTTTTTTTTCATAATTTATATTCTGATAAAATATTTAATTTCCTATCACTCTCTTTATTTTCATAATAATTCGTTTGATTCTTTTAGTAAATAAAAAATGTTGATACCTCTGCGAAACTGGCTCCATTTTTTAAAAATTTATAAAAAAATAAGTAAAGTTCTGATTGTCCTCCCAAAGAGTTCTAGAGTTCTTTATGAATTTTAAAAAGAGTCGATAAAGCGGTGAAAACATCATTTTGATCAGATCGTTCGTATTAGAGTGACTTTAGTACCATTGGGGTAGGCGACGATTATTGGGTGCTCGTGCGACAAATCGTCTGGTTTAAAGAACTTTTTACGATTACGCAACAGCAAGATAATGTCTGTAATGATGTGTCTGTGATGATATAACCCTGTGTCTTATAGCACGAGCTCTGGCACGCGTTACATTCCGTCGATTATATTGTATAGTATCACTCGAAAGTTGTGAACTATCTCCTTGTACACGCGTCTGTTCGAATTCCGATATGTATCCTCGATATGATAAAAACAATAAATACATAAAAACACATCTACGTATATATATATATCTTCAAGGTAAGTCTGACGAAAGTTTGGCTTGATCAAAACATGATGTACTTCCTTTCTCGATTTTTCATATTTCATTGAATTTATTATTTATCATATTTCTTTTTTAACATATTTCTTGTTTTAAAGTTTATCTAAATCCATGCTATTTTTGTAAGATTACTTCTTTTTTTTTCTTCAATGAACAATCAATAATTTTTAATGTTTCTTTAATTGATGACAATTGAAAATAATTTCCTAAAAGAAGGAAAGACTTCTTTTTTTAACTCACATAAGAAAGATTTCTGAAAGAGATATAAAAATGACAAAAAGGTTTTCATATTACTTATAAAAAAAAACTTCTATTTTTTGTCTAAACAATCCGTGATTTTTAATGTTTCTTTAATTTATGACAATTTAAAATTTTTTAGAAGAAAAATAAACTGCATTTCTTAAAAAAAAAAAGATTTTTGAAAAAATTCAAGGATTATAAATTTTTTGTAATATTTTAAAAGAAATCTTTTGTTTTTTCTTCAATGAACAATTTTTATAACATTTTATATAATATTTTTTATAACAATTTTTATAACATTTTTAGTTTATGACAATTTAAAATAATTTCCTGAAAGAAAGAGAGACTGTGTTTGTCAATAGAAAAAGATTTCCGAGAAAGGTTCAAGAAATACACGCGCACAATAGGATAGTTTTTTTTTAAGTCGAAACCAAATAAATTCCTCGGAGGAAACCCAGTGTCAGAAAATATCATTTATTTTCGACGGATTTTCTTTAATCAGGTTTTTTTCGCGCAGTCAAAAAAGACCTACTTGTCAATTGCCACTTTTGTTACACATTTTTCATTCTACTTCAATTCTACTTTATTATTATATTCATTGTTAAGCTGACTAAAGATCAATGAAAATAGATTATGTCGTACAGAAGCTAAAATGGTACTTAAAAAGAAGAAAGAAGTTAATATATATTCCAACGCGGAAGCTGTGCATGTAAATAAATATCGTGCTATAGAATATAAATGTATGATTATGAAATTCGCAAGATCGAGAGAGGAAGAGAAAAGAGAAGCACATGGTGGGCATGTGGTGAACTACGAATAGCGACACGCCGGAAGAGACACGTACGAAGAGACAGACACCTTTGTCGTTATTGTCGCAGCTAGACCGCCCTGGTGAAGATAAACATGTGTCTCAAAATTTTTTTGTTCACGCCGATCATGCGCTTGTGATCCGTCAGCTCGTTAAAATCACGATCGATGGTTGTGTTGACCAGCAGAGACTTTAGGTGGTCCAAAGTCACGTAATAAGATATTCACGTATAACCTTACCAAAGTAAACTGTTTTCCGCAAAAGAAACGCCAGGAAATGCGATTTTTTAGAAAATGTGATTCCTCGAAATAACACGCAACGATCATTTTTATTGGGAACAGATGTACAAGAAAATACAAAAAAAAAATATCGCGCAAAAATATTAAAAAAATAAAATAAGTTAAAAAACAAAAAAAAGTAAAAAATACTTTGTTTTAATAAATTGTATATACTGAAATATCATAAACTAAATAAACTACATAATGTAAATGATTCTTAATTCTAAAAAATCATTAACTTCGTATATTGTAAAATCTTAGTATCGATGATCCTTTTATAAATCTATTGTATTATATTATAATTTTTATTATATTATAATAGAAGAAATTTCTCTACAATATATTTTTCCAACAATCTATTCCTAGGATATAACTACAAATGTATAATTCGAAAAACAATCGATATTATTTACTGCATCGTGCCACGTGTCTAAGGAAGAGTAATTGAAGAATTTTCACAAATGTCAGCGCTTTGTTGTGTGAAAGTCGTGTGACTAATCGTAAATAGCTTCGAGAGTTACGAATGTTCATAAGCGGCTACAAATCTCTCCGTGATCGCTCTTCCTTCCTTCCTTCCGGTTTTTACGCCCACGCGATGCCGATATAACATGAAAGCATGGTGCATGATATCATGCCCGTTCGCATTATCTTAAAACCACGCAAAATTCTACGTACGTTTTATCACAACTATTTACCACCTCGAGTCTGAGAAGAAATTATTCGATAGTTTCCGGAAGAATATCGATAAAAAAACGGGATGCGACAAAGCGACGTTCTTCTGACGAATATTATAATACATTAAAATGACGACGTTAAAAGAAACGAAAAATGCATTTCTAACTGTTATAACGCCTATTGATTGAAACGAACGAGACACATCGTAAAGCTATGATGCATCAACCTTGCGGCACTCCACGAGATTAATCGCATTGTTTTCACTTCGGAATATCTACTGTCTACTTAAGAAAACGATGCTATCGCACATGTCATCAAGAAAATTACAGATAATGTGTCAGACTAAATTTAGAAAGGAGAAGAATGATTCTGAGATAATATCTAAATATCTACGATATCAATTCCTTAGGCGAGAACGAATCCCGTTAGATGAAAAAGGTTTTGGAATATTGTAATGTTCAGAAAAATATATTGCTAAATCATTTCCGACGAGATTTAATATCAAATTTGAAAAAGAACAAGACGTTGTAACGTTTGTATAAAAACATAAATCGATCAATCACAATCAAGCAGTAAAGTAATAAATAGTTGCAAATAAAAAGTGTTGATTTATTTAAGAATCAAATTTAATTTGAAATATTCTAAAAATTTTATATTTTTTACGATTCTTAATAAATCATCTTATTGTTAGTAATCGCAAAATATTATTTCAATCTTAAGTTAAATATTATACTAATAGTTTACTTTGTTTATCTTTTTTAATAGATTAATTAATTATTATAAAAAAATAAATATATTAATTTATTTTACTAATATAATAAAAACAAAATTAGAACAGAAATCACTATTTTACTTTCATTTTTACAATATGTTTTTTTTTTTTCCAGACATTTTACCCTTTCTAAAGGCTAAATTTTCGGGAAGAGTGTAATTTATTACTCTAAGGACGAAATGCAATTTATGAAATTCTTTAGGATTTAACTTTCAAGAATTTGATGAATGAAAATGAAAAAGCATGTAAGAATCACATAGAACCACTTAACTTCCATTGTGCAGAACTTAATGTGTCGGAATACCTGCGTTAAATGCTATATTATAATGGAAAATGATTCGACAGCTCGTTAAACACGATTAATGGTTTCTATGTCAGGCAAAAAAAAAAAAGATATAGCATAAGGACTATAATATAGAAAGTTAAGCTCGGTGACTGTGTAAAAATGTAAATTTTTGCGTAAAAATTTTCAAAAAGAAAATGAAAAGAAAATAACTTTTTCTTGAAATAAAAGGTACGCAACGAATTCTATAGAAATTTTATCCGGAAAGAATTTTAGATCGTTTTCCCTCATATATCCTTGGCCGTCGCAAATCTGCGATAAGGGATAGTGCTCTCGTATTTTTTTTTTTTTGCGAAATCCATTTCGTAAGGGTATCGCACCACGATAGCTTCGAAAACGCCGACGTGGCGCCTGACAGACCTGACTGGGCCTCCAGTTGCATAGTGGGGGAATGGTCGGCATCTCTTCGGTGCACTTTTCATAGGCGCCGAGAAAAGAAGAGAAAAAGAAAATATCTCGTCTAGCTTATCTTCAAGTGAAGACACGGGCGCCAGGATCCCTACCACTCAGACGCGTTATACCACTCAAACGCGCGGCAATATGAATAATTATTATTATGACTGAATTTTCATATCTTCAATTACAATTTTATTGACGATTTATTTAGATCTATATATTATATTGAATTTCGAGTTTTCTTTGTTTTGCCCCCTCCCCCCCCCCCCGTGGACTGAAGGAACAAGAATTTTAGAGATTGTTATGATTTCGCGCCGCAATTTGTCATCATGTTATTTTATCGTTCGATTTAATTTGCGACGTTTAAAGTTAGAATTATTTTTTAATTGTTATATTATTTATTTTTAGCGAAGAATTTAATTTTTCAAATAATATAAAAAAATATAAGAAATAGACATTAAATGAAACTTTGACATTATCTGCTTTGAAAAAGAAAGAAATAGCAATAAAATAAGGCACTCACCGACCAGACTTCGTTATTATCATTTCCGTGTTGCACTCGTGAAATTGTTGCCAAAGACTTCTATTAGTTAATTCCGCAGTGACACCGTGTAACAATGGAGAGTTTGGTTGGCATAACCATGCGTTTGCACTCATCCTCGTATCCTCTGCAAATTAACAGCATAATCAATTAGTCAATTTATAAAAAAAAGAATATACAAAATGCGGCGATATTAATCACCTAAAGATAATTCAGCATCAAAAGCCAAATGCGATTTATTACCATATCGCGAATATTTTTGTAATGCAATAATAACAGCTAAAAACTTTCAAATAAAGAATGTTTTCTAATAATAAGAGACACAAGGAATTTTTTTATTTAACAAAAGACACAGATGACACAGTGTAACGCAATAAACCATTATATCCTTGTTGTTCGTCGTAAGAAAGGTTGTAAAATAAAGGTGAAATGATCTCTGTGTCATTTGTTGGAAAGCTCTCGCAATTTAAGTCTAATATTTCATGTTTCGTACGACAAAGATTTCGAGCTTGTTGAGTGGCTACAAGACAGAAAAATCTAAGAATCTCTTTAGCCTAGGCTTGAAAAATTTGTCGTATGACAAAAATGGATAAAAATGTAATATTAGTCTAACATGATAAAATTATTTTATCTGTATGTGTTTAACGAACAATAAGAATATATATAATGATTTATTGTTATTTATGTAATGTTCAAATATTTTTGTTGGAAAATGCTCAGAAAAAGGAAAGAAAGAGGGACGTGATAATAATATATTGCAAATATTAAGAGAATTCAATTTAATATAATGATGAGACCGCTTGCCACTATCTTACGCGATACGAATTGCCAATAGCGCGTAGACAACATTTCTTCTGAAAAGACGACGCTGTCTAACAATGAGGGTGAATAGAAAAAAATTAACGTGGGTGAGGTAACATAAATAGCGGAGCAGCAGGAGCTACCCTTTACAGCGTCATCGTCGACCGCACTTGTAGCAGTAGGCATGAACACGATTATATATATGTGTCGATCCGGGCACCCGTAAACGGCAGTAAAAAGCTATTCATAGTAGGTAGATAACGATTATTTGCCTGACCGAAGGTCGGTATCCTTTCATCTTTCACGAAATAATCAAGGCGCTCGCAGTGTCCAATGTGTGTCGCATTATACAGGATATTTGGCGATCGACATCGATACAGGGTGACCGAGAAGAACACGTTATCCTTATTATAGTGCAAATCAATTGGGAGCGACCTTTCTCTTTTAAGAACACCGCAAATGGGGACGCTGGTCTCAGATTTTCACAGGCAAAATTCCAAAATTCGCATTGGCCATGAAATATCAACTATTACTATAACTATATGAAAATCATTTTCTCTGTAAAATAGATCCCTTTCTTAAGAATTCATAACTTAATCATCTTGCTTTTAAATTAAAAATAAATAAATAATAATTGCAATAAACAATAACAACTTAATTTTATGAAGAAAAAATGAAGAAAAAATAAAAATAAAAGAGTAAATTGAAGTGGGAGATTATAGTTATAAATTATATCTTAGATATTTCTTTTTACGTATTATATTAATATATTTCTAACAATTTATTAAAGCTTTTAAAAATTTCTAAAAATGTATTATAACTTAATTGTCGTGCTAAGAATTTTTTGCAAAACAATTTAATTCTCTCTCTCTCTCTCTCTCTCTCTCTCTCTCTCTTTCGATAATAAAATAATTCAACTACAATGTAAACAATTAATTTTGAAGAAAAAAAATGAGAAAAGAGAAAGTGAAGATGAAAAACTTAATCAAATGAGAGATTATAGTTGATGTGTGTGTGTGTGTGTGTG
>NW_017304450.1:2323315-2324794 GCF_001594115.1 Trachymyrmex septentrionalis | reverse complement strand
TGTGTGTGTGTGTGTGTGTGTGTGTGTGTGTGTGTGTGTGTGTGTAATTATATATTAGAGAAAAATTATATCTGTTATATACCTTTTACGATTTTATGTCACGCTTGATTCACTTTTATATTTTACAATTACCTTATATATACATATTATTTTAGATCGGTATTATTATAAAATTAGAATTATATATTAAAATATCGTATATGTATCATCTAAGCGCGTGCTATTTCATTTATTCGTTTTTTGTCGTACAATAAATTTTTCGAGCTTGTTGACTATAGGATAGAGAGATTTAAGAAGAAACTTTATTTTGGAGCCAATTAATACGCTTGAAAAATTTGTCGTATGACAAATGTAATCTCTCAGCCTAATTGTGTTGAAGATTTAAAATCCTATAAATCGTAAACACAAACCGTTAACCTTCACCGGTCTCATCATATTATTGCTTGAAAAATTTGTCGTACGATAAATGTAATCTCTCAGCCTAATTGTGTTAAAAATTCAAAATCCTAAATCGTAAACACAAATCGTTAACCTTCACTGGTCTCATCATATTTGTCTCTCATTATTGTTGATTATAAGACAGAAATTACGAGAAAACAGTACGTACCATAGTTCCGTGGAATCGATGGAAACGTTAAGAATCGCGATCCCAGTAGCATTTGTAGGGGCGCATCCAGTAGCGGATTGTTTACATCAGGAAGAAACATTTCTGAAGGATCAACGTTTTATCCCCTTTTCAATTGTCGATCCCCGAAGATATCACGGAAATTGTTGGAATCACGTGCACCCTTCTATACTTGTGGAACGAAGTGAGGCGACTAAGTCCGACTCCTTGGACTCTTGCACGGTAGAACGAAATCCCGGTATATATACGGACCCAACTCTTAAAGTCCCAACCTCACCGATTCGAACGCTCGTTGGTCCCGCCCTCGGATATTGTCGCACACGCCTACGCGAACTCGATTGGTGCATCTCTATTTCAAGTGGAGGGAGGCCATGAAACCAAAAGTCGCATATGTGTGTCATCTTTACATATAATACATTGCTTCTCAGGCGACAAACATAACACTTGGAAAAAGAGAGAGCGAGAGAAAAAGGAAAGAGATATTACAAGATAAGGAAGTGTATAAGTGATAAGTGTAAGGTACGATGTGTTATACAACATTTTTTCTAATTTTTCAATGTCTAGAACGGCTATGTAAAAAGCTGATATTTTTTCACTTTCCGATAATATTTTTTTGTTTTTAGAGATACATGAAAAATCTATTAAATAAATCTTTATCTTATATCTAGATATTTAATTGTTAAAATATATTACTTTAAATATTTTAATTTCTTTTCTAAATGTTTCACTCTATTTAATTTGATGCCTCTCTCGCATGATATATATATCCAATTTTTTCTTTTATTTTAGATGGTTTTTTTATTAATAAAGAAAAATATAATACGGTTTACCTTGATACCATATTATATTCCTTA
>NW_017304450.1:2313204-2323129 GCF_001594115.1 Trachymyrmex septentrionalis | reverse complement strand
ATGTATGTTTAAATTATACATACATATGCATGTATGTATGTATACATTTATACAAATATTTTTTATATATATATTTATCTATATACGAAATTTTATCTATATACTAACTTATATACGAAAAGATCGATTTTGCTGAAGTATCTAAAAATCTAATTAAATAAATATGTAAATCTAACTAGATATGTAAATGAAAATAATTGTGTTGAACTATCAAAATAATTATATAGGACGTTTAAGCATAATAGATAAAATTTTACATTCTGCACAAATTTTTACATTTTAACAACCAATCAACATTCTATATAATTATTTTGATAATCCATAACAAAATTATTTTTAGATTTGTATCTAATTAAAGGAGGATGTTAAGGGCCGTTTTTTGGCCAAAATGAAAAAGTTCTGAGATGTACAAATTATGTATTATATTAAAGGATTACTTAAGCAGAGTCAAGTGGCGTATATCGCTTATCTTGGGGAAATAAAAAAATTGCAGTTTAATAAAATATTAGATAAATAGCCCTTTAATGTGACATAATATTTATATATCTCGGAACTTTTTCATTTTCAGACCGAGAATCCTAACTCAACATCCTGATCCTTTTTTAGATATTTTAATAAAACTTTCTTTTTTTTGTACACTTATGTACCATATGTATGAATAATCACATAAATAAATTTTATCAAGCGCGACATTCTGTTTAATAATATAGGATTAACTAGTGTCACCAGCAGGCGTCAATTCCTCGCGTTCCAGCGGCAAGCCGTCGCAAAAAATTGACAAGTGCATCAAATGACTGTGTCGAGATCGTTATCGCCGTTTCCACCAGACACCGACTCTGCACGGATTTGTATCGCGTGTTTCCGCGGATCTCGTCATACGTTCCCGTTATGAACATCGTGCACGAGACAGAACACGGAATTGTCACCACAAATTACAGAATCCGGCGAGCAGACAGACGAATAAACGGTCTGTTCTCGAGTCGAGACTACGAGGAGAAGACAATAAAATCATACAACGGACATTACAGAATTCTTCGCAAATCGAAGCGAAAGAATTTCGTTATTAGGAACTATCAAAATTTGAAATCTTTTATTCCAACAATGAGATATAAAGTAATATATTTCCTGAATATATATATATATATTCAAAATATTTTTAAATCTTTGATTTTATGAGAAATGTAAAATGCCTATTACGGTCGAAGCTAGAGTAGTTTTAATTGCGTTTATAGTCCGGAAAAAACAATTCGGCGCGCAATTTGAAAAGACTACAATATGGTATATGTATGTATATGTAGTGTATATTAGTAATTCAAGATTGAATTATTTTAAGCAATGAATATCCAACTTCGACTATAATAGGCATTTTAAATTTCGTATTGGTTGTGTTTCTCACATATGCGATCAAAAATAAAGATTCTTAATCTTTGATTTTATTAATAATGATTTCTTAAATTTCTTTTGGTCGAAAATTATATACATCTATACATAGCTATATTTTGCTTATATTTAGACTCATACAAACATCTATATACATATATTTTTGTATAAATGTATATAATATAATATATATTTATTGTACACATAGCATATATATTATATATACATATATGAAACATTTATAATTAATATTGCATAAAACACATAAGCACTATATTCTATGTGCATTCGCACTTATGTGAATATTTAAGAAAATTTTATTATTTTATATAATAATTTTAGAACTTTTAAAAGCATTTTAAGTTATTATTTTGTTATCAATATTATACATATTGTTATTATATTTTTTTTTATAATTAATTTAAGTTAAATGTTAAAATACTTAGAAGACTTTGCGACAATATATTTACACTGCTTAATAAGCAATTATCTTAATTCTTGGTTTTTCACTTTATGTATTTATATGTTTAAATAGAATTGAATATATTATATATGAACCAAACGGACAATTGAGAACTATTACGCAGTTCTTAGTATTGTAAATTATTCAATAAATTATTTTTATGATTTTTACATAAAAAAACCAAACAAATATCGATGTTTCGGCTGTATTCTTTTTAACCTAAAAAAAAGACTCATTAATTTCAAGTTTTTAAAGATGAAGAATTTCGCAAGTGATGCAGTTGAGAATGCAATATAGAACAAAACTCTATAAATCTTTCTAAAAATTCACTAAAAAAGAGTACAATCTCATTCTAAAGAATTTAGAAAGAACATAAAACATCGTATAAATCGAAATTGCGTTTGAAATGTAAACCTTTTTAGAATGTAAAAATTGTATATTTTGCCTAAAATTGTATATTAAAATTTTATGCTTCCTTTTTTACTTTCCCTTTGTACGTTTTTATTTTATTGCTCAACTTTCACACCCATACAATTTTTTCCTCCTCTTTTGATCATTATTATCCTTTTTTATTTTTATCTCTGATTTTTTCGGCAGTGTCTCAAATATAATGACAGTTGTAACAAAAGAGATTACTACCCTACAAAGAATTAGTGATCTTCAATACCAGCCTTTTTTTAGAAGTATAGATTTTTAAATTAAAATGGGATGATTCATCAATTTAACTTTATCCGCAATAACACATTTTTTACAAAGAATTGGAAATAATTTTACCATCTCTCTCAATCTCATAAATATAATTCGTCTTAGCTCGCCATAGATACAAGTTATATGTATACCGACAATCAGATTTTAAATTCGATTCTTGCGATAAAATATAATCAGTATTCAGTTCTTTTGATCTAGGAAATTATAAAGAAATATAGTGAAAAAAGAAAGAGAAAGAGAAAAAGGCAAACTATTAACATTCGGAGAATTCTTCTGACTGGTCACTGGAAGTCTTTCTGGAATCTCTTATAATTAAATAAAAAAACCCTGATAAAAAAAAGTTAATAAAAACGATAGATAAAAAAAAATTAATAGAAACGACAGAACAAAAACCTTTCTTGATTAGATTCTAGTTCATGAATTTACTAATGAAATACACGATGGTGTAAACACGATAGAATATGTATACGACGTTGTAGGAATTTTTCGATAAAATCTTTTTCGTTTCTTATATACAGATTTCACATATACAATAAGGATCCAATAGAAACAGTAAGAAAACTATTTTATCTTTATCGTTTTAAATATTGATTTTGGTTTGTGATTTCACAAAATAATATTTTATATTGAAATGCTATCACTATCATATTATAATATTATCGTTTTTTATAGTTTTTTTTCGTAGAATCATGAGTATATAAGAATTTATCGAAAATTGGATTTCTATCGTTTTCTATCGTATTCTATTTATTACACGCAAATTTTTTTTTACTTAAATGTAAATATAAGAAATAAAAAGTAAAATATTTTTTATTCTCATATTTACATCATACATTCATCATTGAAATACGCTGTATATTTATACGGATATACTCGTACATATTTTTAAAAACGCATATGTAGTATCGACGGGATTCGAACCTAAGACCTATGGAGTAATAACTTAACACGTTAACTCTGAATTATAATCGCACGTATGTTTTGACAACTTGGAATTCGATAGTTATTCAATTCCCCATATAAATTTTTATTTACTATAGGCTCAACAGTGTTCAATGTGAAATTACATGCATCGAAAGGTCGTCTATCAATATTATAATAGGAAATTTTTCATCATAAAACATATAAGTTTTTATAGTGTATTGGCTTATAAATATCGATGATTTTCAAATTATAGAAATTAAAACCTTTTGTATGAGAAACAATTTACACCCCGCATCTTTCCCACATCTCTCCGCATCTTTTCTACACCACTTTCGCACCTCTCCTATACTTCTTGTACCATATCTCTTCCCCCCTTCCCCCCCCCCCTCTCTCTCTCTCTCTCTCTCTCTCCCTCCCTCGCAATATGGTGAGCATATCATTTTCATATGACAGGTAGACATTAAAAATAGATAATAGTGTTAACCTATACTAACGCATCCATCGGTGATTATAACTGATCGTATTGGTAATTATTGATAATTATCAATATGGATAATGAATATTCCGAAGTATTAATGTTCGAGGTATTTCCATTCTGGAAAATCAAATAAATCTATATGAAATTTTGTTCGTATTTTTCATATATATTCTGATAAGTTTTCCAATCCTCTAAAAAAAAAATCTTGCAGACTTGGCTTCTTACTTTGTCGATGAAATGTATTATTATTTAAATATCATATTAGTAATAATTTATTTTGTACAATAAATTTATAATAAACTTCTATAGGTACTTCTACTTCGTAAAGTCAGATAGAAATCTATAAAATACTCTTGCTTCTCGTATACGCTCAGATGGGATTTTTAAATCGTCAAAAAATAATCAAATTTTATAGAATTTCTTTTGTACGTTATCGATGAAAATTCAATGACTAAATTGTAAATCAAGAATTCTATTTTATATAATAAATTTATGATAAATTCTTATAGATATGTCCATTTTGGAAAATTAGATAGGAATCTGTGAAATTTCATCCCTATATTTCACGTACGTGTTCGAATTCGCTAAAAAAACAATAGAATCTTATAGACTTAGTTTTATACATCGCCGATAGAAACTCATAGAATAAATTTCAGATTAATAATGGTTTTATTTTTACCGTTAATACGCGATTAATTGTTATTCGTTAAGTAAACGATAGAAACGATAGAATTGGATTAATGCCAATTCGTTATTTTATTATTCTTTTAGATACAATAGATTGAATACGATAGAAAGAGATAGAGTTTCTATCGTTAGTTTCCAATAGAATACAAATCTTATAGAAACCAATAAAATATGATAGGATTTATATCTGATGTTTAAAAGATCAACGATACAACTTATCAAAAATGATACAAGTATGCAATGCATTGTATCTAGCTGACCCATTTTCAGGTAGTTGGAACCAAGTATCGCAGAAACAGAATGAAACTTAAAAACATCCAAATTCTAAAATCTTTTTTTGCAACGACTATAGGCATGATCTAATAATGAATTTTCCATTAAATAGTTTTCAATCCAAGAACAATAAATTTATGGTGGAACCAATAGATAGCATTTATTAGTTTAACGGAAACGCTGTTATCTCATAATAAGGAGTTTTTCTCTATATCATTCTCAATCGTTTTCTATCAACTTTTTTTACTAGGGATATAATTATTTTAATGATCCAAGAAAATTACATATATTTTCAGATTTATATCTACCTAAAAATATTTTTAGATACTTGAACAAATTCTTGTAGATAAAAATTCTTGATAGGTAAAAGCTAAAACTAGTGACTAGTGAGTAAATAAATAAAACTAGTAAGTAAAGAAACTAGTAACAGAATACAAAAAATACAACATTCTATTAGCTCGAAACTCGTACATACATATTTTTTCTTGCATCAACTGTGGAAACCAGTCGAAGTTTGTAGTCTAAACAGGCAAGAACAGGCGTGGGGCTTATCCTCACAAGATTGGAACCTTGTCCAGAATGCCTCATTTTGTTCGCTACTGTTTATACACTGCCAACGGAAGTTTTGTCAAATCACTCGGTGATTTCTGTCAGAAATCCTTGATATGAAAGAATATAAGAAAAAAAAAAAGAAAAGATTGAGTTAATTTGATGTGAGTATTTCGCCTCAGATAAAATATTTTTCTTTAAATACTTCGAGATATTATTGCGTAAAAAATACGCATTAAGAATTAAAAAAAAACCTATCTGTGAAAGATAAATGTACCATTTAGTATGACTTTATTATTAGATAAAATAACAAAAAATTTCAAATATTAAGTTTTTATATTAAGTTATATGTATGACTCTAAATAAATTCGTTGTTTATAAAAATTTAATAATAAATTTACTTAAAATCGTACATATTATTAAAAGCTTAATATTGAAATATTTTTATCACTTATTTGTCCAAAGAGTGGGTTATGTCCATTAACTGCCATACAGCACAGAATTTGAAGCAATACATGTACATCGAGTTACAATAATGTTATTACAAATTTTGTATTAAATAATTTTTATAAACGTTTTTGATGACGCGATACGCATACATCAAAATAATAATAAATAATGTCGGCTTGTTTGGGTTCCTCATATTGGCGCTTAATTAAATAACTTATTGTTAGATCCGAGTAGAAAAATAAGCATGACACAAAAAATAAGCATCACACGTTATATTCTTTCTGTGCATTTCACGCATTCTGAAACTATTAATATAATTCGCTGTCGATATTTGGTTAGTCAAACAAAAAATTTCTCCGTGAAAAAATTCTTTTGTGAAATAATTTTTTCCTTTTCATTTCTTATCTCGTCTTCTCACGTGAGAGAAATAAAGTTTAAAATCAAGAGCATTATTATTTCTTCTACAAGCAAGATTATTTCTTCTATAAAGATCAATACGATAATCTACCAAATGTTACTTTGTGTGTGTGTGTGTGTGTGTGTGTGTGTGTGTGTGTGTGTGTGTGTCATTATAATAAAAAAAGTCATACTGAATAATAATAAAATGATGTAGACAAAAACAATTATATGTTCACAAGACCTGATCCTCATGTGCAGCGAGACTATCAAGTTAAACAAATAAAACGTATGGTCAAGTTATTAACATAAGCGTCGGCAAGGATACTTTATTATTTCAGGACAAATCAAGCTAAACACATATCGTTGCTATTTACGGGAATGCGTAAGAAATAAGCGATTATACACGGATATGGGAATTATTCCGCTGACGTCATTGTTAATACTTCGTAGGACGTCGAAGGTATGTCTCCTCGCATTGCTACGAATACAAATAACGGATATAAATAAATAACAGGAAGTACTATTCTTTACATCAATTATTGATTTTATAATTGTTGTGTATATGATTTAGATAAACTTCAATTTTAAATTGTATGTAAGGGTCCTTGTGATTTATATGTCTATGTACGTGCTATTGTACTAGTAAGAAAATTATCTCTATGCTTATTAATTTAATTTTTTTTAATTATTTGAGCTTTTTTTCTTATACAATTTTGAAAATACGAATATTTTGTCTACGTATTCCATATATATAATTTTGTTCGAAATCAACGCGAGACATTATGCTGCAACGTTAAGTATTGTGTATGATGGTTATAATGTTCATGTTTGAAAATGTCAGATTTGTGTGTCTAAAAAATGTATATAATGTATTTTGTATAAAAATTTTTTGCTGAAAATGAATAAAAAAAATGTATATATATATATATACATACACATATATTATAAGGCATAAATAATTCATATGCACAAAGAAAATAGAAATGTTAAAAAACAATTAGATTATTACCTTTTTATTACCAATATTTATAAAAACGATGGGAAATATTGTTCACGAATGTTTGAAATTCAGTTGTTGACAGAGTAAATTATTTTGTATAAAGTGTACAGCATGCTTTTTGATAAATTAGTCGTATATGTCATTCGATAACTCTAAACGTGCTTATGTTTACTTTCTACATATGTATACAAAATAATTTGTATTTTATCAACAACTGAATTTCATTGAACATTTGTAGACAGTGTATTCAATCGTTTTCATAAATATTAATAATAAAAGTATAATTTTTTAAAATATTTAGTGTTACTCCACATTTCTATAATTTAAATCAAAATACTTACTTTTAAAATAAGTCAAATTTTACTTTTGTAGTAAATAAAAAAAGATGCCACGCGGCAGTGTCTTAGCCCCGAGACACTATCATGTCTCCAGATTGATGGAAAAATACGATTTAATTTTAGAGACTTGTATAATATTTAATAAATGAAAAAAGGGAAGGAAATGAGATCTTGAGAAGTTGGTGGAAGGAATGTAAGAGGGGATGCCCAAAAAATCCGCGAAAGCGCGAAAACTTTTTGTATAAAAATGCACGCATGGAATGCACTAAAATGTAACATCATGTAATTCTAATATTTCTAGTCACACATTAATATATTTGTGAAAACATATTTCGTATTTATATTCTGCACACCATTTCTATATTCATTCATGTTTCTTAATACGTGTGATCCTAATTCTTTGAATGCGTATAATGTAATAAGTTTAACGGTATATACAATTCCAGAATTTGATCAGAAAGATCTTGCAATAACTTCTCTTTTATTTGTAAAGCTGTCAACCAATATTTTATTTATCAGCATCAAAATATGTTCCGAACGATCTCTTTAAATTATGTGCGTATTTTTTCTATACATCTTTTTCATTGTTTTCCTTTTATCTCTGTTTAACTTTTCTATTTATCGCATAAATTATAGATAGTTTTCAATTGAAAAACAAAAGTAACATGTACAAATCGCACACGTGTATTTCGTATGTTGTAATTCCATAAATCTCTCAGACAATACGCACTGTTAATACCTCTTTATCTATTTTTTCAAATATATATTTTAAACTTACTTTATTACTTTTTGCTTTCTTCGAATTAACAAAAAATAAATAATCTAATCAGCTTTTCCTATAACATCTAGTAGAACATTCTCGTTTTGTTTCTCAATTCTTATGTTATTCCAGTTGCATGTGTATCTCTTTCAAGATATACTATAAGATATACACTAAGATATATCTATTGTACTAAGATATATAACGTCCTGTTATCAACTCGATGTTTGCCGCTGGTCTGTAACTTTAAATAAATTTCTGTAGGATTCTGTAGTTTTTTTCTGTAGCTTAATTTGTTTATAAATTTGTTGTAAAACATAATTTGAAAAATATAACTCGCTGCAGATACAATTAAGGCAAAATTGACAAAGCAAACTCAGATAACAAACATATTATACAGTCTTTAATGTTAGATTATCCAATAAGTATTCTTATCAGGAAAAATATTTAAGGATTTTTTACATATTCACTAATATTTAGATTTCTTTAATACATACGATATATCTCAAAGCTATAATTTTTCGAGATGTTAATAGAAAGAGCTCTTTTCTAAATATTGATTTATAGAGGCATTAATTCATATACCCAGAAATAATAATGGAATCGAATCGACATTCGATCTCGATTCCATTATTACTTCTGACTGGATATATGAATTAATGCCTTGGGTAAAGAATCACTAATATATAAAACTTCATAATGACATATCTTTAAATAAAATAAAATTGATATGATAAAACTGATACTGATTGAAGATATCATAATGTTACTAGAAAGGAAAGAGCGTTTTTTTTTTTTTAATCTACAATCATAATGCACTGCACAATTATACACTTTAACATCACGTGCTTTCGAAATCATAATTTTCATCACGATCGTAGCGGACGAAGATCGAACGTGCGCGTGTTACAGTGGAAACCTCCAAGGCGGGAAAGGGTCTCCTTAATACCTTCGCGAGAGAGATCACGCAGGGGACATAAAGCGTCGCTTCCGGACGCAGTAAAGCGAGAGTTTTCGCGCGTGGGCGACGGCAACGCTTTGAAGTGCGACGGCGGAACTGCATAACGTGCAGCTGCGGGCCACGTCCCTGTATCCTCGCGGATCGTTCCTTTCTTCTTTCTTCTTTTGTACGGCGAGGTGATTACACGACAAGTTGCTGCGAGATTCGTTGGATGACATTTCGATGACGTTGGGGACTGCATTTCCGGCACGACGCGCGATACGTCGATCTCTGCGATTTCAAGGAAATTTCTCTTGTATCGTGTAATTGTTATACATATTTATCGCGTATCCGCTCTCTAAAGATAAGCGGGAACATCGTTGATATATCGCTCCTTCATGTTTAAGATAAGAAAATCGACTGCTATACAATGATTGAGTGAAATAATGCAAGCATGTAAAAAGATCACGACATATCGCAAAAATCAAGTATCGACGATCATTAATTGATTGTGCCACTAATGTCTATTTTTCTATTGTATTAATTTGTTTGTTATATGGTAGGTCAGGGTCAACA
>NW_017304450.1:2310500-2313104 GCF_001594115.1 Trachymyrmex septentrionalis | reverse complement strand
TATTTTAAGGGGGGGGGGGGGGAGATGGGTGGGAATCGCTTCGCGTGGAAAATCGTAAAATAATCTTTAAAATAGATATCTTTAAAATTTTTGCTTTACATTATAGAAAAGAGATAACATTTTTCCAATTTTTTTTATCGTTAATTTTGAACGATAAAACATCAACCATTAACCTAAAATCTGTTATATGGTAGGTCAGGGTCAACATACTTTTGTACATAATTAGTTTAAATTTATCAGTTCGTAATAGAAGTGCCACGATCGTCACGAATAACTTGTAACGCTAACAGCGTTACAAGTTATTTTTTTTTAATAACGGACTAATAAAGTCTGTGTTATCTTTTTTTGTATAAACTTTAACAATAACTTAAGTAACGTATTATTTTCATGTCCTGTTAAAAATTATAAAAATTATTAATATAAAAAAAGAGAAGGCCTAATATATCAACATTGTATGTATTTACATCATAATTTTGTATCATAATATCAAAAATTATTTTATAATTTCTTTTTATAATCAAAACGACTTGAACGAAGATTCCAACGTAGACTACTTCGTGGGTTATCTACGAGGTAATCTACACGGAATATGTTAATTGCAATAAAATTTATCCAATACGTACGTCATACATTGTGGTTATAATATGACAATGTACACTGCACGCTAAAATAATAATTCTTTATAAACGTTATGCGCTTCGCGGGTTTCCTCCGTGTCCAGATCCATTCTTGAAATGCCAACGTTTCGAACCTTGCAAACCATCGGTGCGAAGAGCTGCCTAATATCAGTATCATTTGGTATTTCAAGAATGCATAAAAAACAATTCAAGGACTCTTCATATATAAATTGTGTTTTTGAACTGTTTCAAGTGATACGAAACACATTTGACTGCGAATAATGTCGAGTTTTACATCAAGACTCACCCGAACTGTAATTATGCGAACATTTCCGTTAATTATTTTTGTACTGCGGTTTTTTTTATATATTAATGTCTGAAGAGGGCTCAATCCGGTAGCCGAAACTTGTAATGTTTTTTAATTTATTATCATTTTTACTTGTTGTTTTTAATATATATCTTTTCTTTCTTTTTTATTATTTTTTGTATTTTTAATTTGTACCTTCACATGTATGATTTTTTTCAGAGAAATGCGTTGACTCTTACTTTGCCCTTGTTTTTATTGTTATTTAATTTCAAGAATGGATCTGGACACGGAGGAAACCCGCGAAACGCATAACTTTTATATAGAAAGCATCCGTGGAAGCTTCAAGAATATAATAATTCTTTATTGCAACTTTAATTGCAAATTTTTTACGATTGATGATATGTGATAAAGCAATTTGAAAAAATTTTTTAATCATATGCAGAGCTGAAAACTGCAAAAAATAATCATTCTCGTTCTCGTACTCAATAAAAAAATTCTTTATTGGAGAGTTGTTAATCAATTCCTCGAATAGATGTATACAATCTAGGAGGTTGATCATAAATCTTTAGAGAATTTTTTATCTTTTGCTGTTTTTTTGCTGAAGAATTTTATGTAAAAAAGTCATATAAAAAAATAAAAAATTTATACGTTTTGCGTTACGTATGAAATTTTACTCTTCATTAATTCACGCTCGGGGAAAAGATTTGTAACGATCCCCGAAGATTGTTTTCTTTTCAGAAAATTCCGAGAAATTGCGCGTGGTTTTGGAAAATTACGAGCTGAAAGAAAAGTACTTCCTGTAAATCTATTTCAAAAGGGAATACACAAATGACAGAGACACACTTTAATAGATTTTTAATTTGCGAGAAACCTAATTGCACAATTGTATACAAAAATTTAGAAAGCCGGCGGCAAAATGCTTCTCTCAAACAATCCTTGTTTAAAAAATGTCATATGCATATGTAGCCAAGAATCTACTATAATAATTGCTTTTCCTAAGAAGAAATTTGTAAACAGAAGAAAAGTCTAAATATACTTATGATTAACATCGATCAGCATTTGGCGACCTACCCATGACGTATTTGTCACTTAATGAGAAGGAAACGAAGTTGAAACCGTCGTGTGTTTACGGAAATCTCGGGCCATGTGAACAGCTGAAACGCACGAGTCGCGAGTGAAGTGTTCCTCTTCACTCGAAAACGTAAAGTGAAGTGCTACTTCTGGTTCATCATATCACTGCCTCCGATCCCGATGTTTCGCTCCCTTCTTTATGTTCGTCGAATGAAGCGTTATAGCGCTGAGACAAAGTGTGATCTTCGACTCTAGGGAGAGAACAATTGCCGGTAATCACGTAAGTAAACGTCGGGTCCATCGATAAAAATCATATAAAAATACAAAATTCTGCGATTGTCTAGTACGTGTTTGTTTTCATATGGCAGCGTGGATGCAAAGTGGATTGCACGTCGCGAAAGTCGGTAAATGTGGAGCGATGCGTTTACGGAGTCTGTGCCGAAGACACTTCAATGATCGAGCCAGGAGTACCATGACGTTCCGGGGTAGCTCGAGCTGATTTAACAATCTTTACGCTATAGATCCTTATTTCGGCTAAATCAAGCATTCCAGCTGGATAGATCTAGACATATACAAGTCTGTCCATATTTCTATCAACAACATCGATAC
>NW_017304450.1:2296996-2310400 GCF_001594115.1 Trachymyrmex septentrionalis | reverse complement strand
ACAATAATAAAGCCACATTGTAAATTTTCTTAATAAGTTTTGCATTACTTGTATCTTCTACAATCACATCCCGGGGGATTCTTCCAGAATAGTTGTTTTTTTTTTCAGGACTAGGTACAGAAAAATGGAAATTGTTAAAACGATTAGCTAGCTCGACGATTGTACCGAGCGCCGAAATTTAATATTGAATTATTATCTACAAAACACAAACAACATACATTACAATAACATTACATCAATGTTATAATTTTCTACTTAACAATGTAATTGTTAGCACATGTTATACATGTGTTATTACATTTATATTGTTATGTTTGTTATCAATTATAATATTGATGTAATATTATTATTAGAGTTCTGTGAGTTAGATATTTTTACCGAAGAACTATCTTTGTTACATACAATTCTTTCAAATATTTGCACGAGTAACAACATCGCTGGTATAGAAATGATAATATATATTCAATTTCAATCACTATTAATTATTTTTTTATATTATCCTTTATATTTCTGTCTCTATAATTTTTAAGACATCTCTTTATTATTACTACGCTTCGTCACATTTTTTTCTATAAAGGCAATAATATAGAAAAATTATCTGTATAAAAAAATGAGATGTTAAAAATAATTTATATTAACAATCAATTTTCAAGAGAACACCTTTAACTAAAAAGGTCACCATCTTTTGACTTAATCTTGCACTCTCCGTTCTTTCTTAATATCGACTATATATACTAAAAGAATTCAAATACGCAGCTATACCCTTAAAGCAAATGGTACCACTTCTGCTAATACGTAAACGAGTTTATACATCTGCAACAGTACAGAAAGTGCAAACAAAATAAATAAATCTAACAGAAGCAAGCGAGCATTTCCTATACAGCCTCGTAGTTATATGAGCGAATTATTATGAACTGGCTTCATCATTCTACAAGTTAATCGTGTAGATTTTCAAATATTTTTTTCTTACAATAAATGAAAAATTAATTTTTAATACAACGTATATATAGTACAACGATGTTAAGTCTATAAAAAATTTCATAATGTGATTATGTTTAACATAAATGCGATTATGAACAAAACGTAAGGACTTAAACAATATATCTTGTTTCTTCTTCAACACAAAGAAATCTCGATAATAGAGAGATACAGACTGTCACCTATGATCTTTTAAGTGGGAAAACGCTGGTGCGATTATCGACGTTGAGAGCGTTAGATGTCAGGCGGCCGTTATATGAATCATAGAAAACATCTTTCGTAAAAGTATGTACAATTCTAGTTCGAATCGTTTGATATATTCAGGACATCTTAGTTTAAGTAACTTGAACGCCATTGAGCGACAGTTCCGCTTCACGCTCTTTAATTGTTTATCGAGATACAATGTTGAACGAGCTAATTTGTTCATAATGCAGCTGATACATGAACGATAATTCTCTTCTTTATAGGAGTCGGGCGAATAATGACGAGTAATACGATTATTGGAACGGGTATAGTGCGTAATAAGCCCCGGGAAGTACAATATCTCTCACGTGAGTAACGTATCATCCAATTCCTCTATTTTGCCCTCCGGTTGAGAGAGAACTTTACGCAACACTTTGCTGACCACATCAGACAAAGACTCTTTTGCACCAGCGTCCAAGAAAGCCATGCAACGCTGAAAGAAGGTGGACAAAATTATTATTACTAACATTTTACATGAAAAAATAATTACATATAAGAAAAACAATCACTTAAAAAAAAATTAAATAAGTTTTGTACCGATTAGGAAATAGCAACTAACCTGATGTTCTTCTTCGCCCTGTCTCAGCCGAAGCACTGCGATAAGTGCGAGCTCGCTGTTTGCTTTGACATATCCGTTCTTCTCTTTCGTGCCGTTTACCAACATTGGCAAAAGTGCCCTGAGCAGTTCAGGTGACATATTTTCAGGTGGTATGTTACGCGCGAGATGAATGCAAACTCGGGCGAGTAGTTGCTTCACATCGTTGCTGTTATTATTCATCGACTAAAAGTTACAGTAATATTGATTTAATATTATAAGATATAATTATTATGCTTAATGTTAAATATTTCATGTTATGTGTCTTTTTAGATATCATTATCAGCAATTTATTTATTGAATCTTATATATATAGATATAACAAATGTTCTTCTCGAACTTACCCTCACAAAAGGCGACAAAATTTGCTGTGGTATTGATTGCGATTCATTCATAAGATACTGAAATAGATATCCACACGCTCGTACGCCGTTCATGACAATCTGTACTCTATCAGCAGCCAAATAGGAAAGTATCACTGTGCAAACACGATCCTTCTCTTTAGGATTGTATACCGTGTCAGGTGATTCCTTTAGTGCTACGAAAAGCGCAGCTGAACGTCCATGCCTGAGCATCCAGTCGGCATTAACATCGTTACCTAATCGAATATCAATCGTATATTAATAATTATTGTAAATAATTATTATCAATTTAAGTTACATTATATTCTTCGTGAACTTACATAAGAGATGATCATTAAATGCAACCGCTAATTGCTCCGGAGTTAACCATCGCAAAAGAGCGCCGAAACAACCAGCGACTGCATTCCTCGTTATATCCTCTGAATGACCAAGCATGCTGCTGAGCGTTGCAAACACCTGTTTCTTCATAGGATCAGTCATTTTGTCGCCAGCCGGGGTCAGTACACCTCTGAGAGCTTGCAACATTGTTTCCCTGTATTTGGAATAATATTATAAATTCTTGCAAAACATTTCAATACTTGAAGGATATATCCACAGATTAGAATTACCTTATCGCTGGATCATCTCCTGTTTTGATGCCAGTGTGAAGTTCAGTGAATAAAGGATCAACACGTGTATGGATGACAATCAGATTGCTAAGAGCATAAGCTGCTTTCAATCTGACCTGCCGATTACTATCGTTCAAAGCTCTCAAGAATGTAGTTTGCAATTGCGGCAAGAATTGTTTCAGCATAACGCCAACCTATAAGCAAGGTAAATCAACAATTTCGAACCAGAAGAATCTTTACTAGAATGTTAAAAGACAATGTATTATATGCATTCTTCGTTTCATTTGCAAACCATATAATATGGAATGTAAAATCTCTTAGTAACGACAAAAATTATATTCAATCATACAAACCTTCCCAAGTAATATAGCAAGCGTCTCGAGGACGGCTGCCTTAACGCTCCAATTAAAACGGTCACCAAGAATTCGGATAAGCGGACCGGTAATGTGTACGACGCTCGGTTGCAACGCGGCCGCGCTGGACAATCTTATAACTTCTCCCAACCCTTGAGCTGCATGTTCTTTTGCTTCCGGCAAGCCATTCAGTATTGCCTCTCTGAAGATCGGTAAAATCGGTGTGATTCCCTT
Organism: Trachymyrmex septentrionalis; assembly: GCF_001594115.1. Classification (NCBI taxonomy): domain Eukaryota; kingdom Metazoa; phylum Arthropoda; class Insecta; order Hymenoptera; family Formicidae; genus Trachymyrmex; species Trachymyrmex septentrionalis. The sequence goes on along the minus strand of NW_017304450.1, from coordinate 2,307,027 downwards.
GGGAAGACAAAATCCGGGTAATAATTCTTGACCTTTCAAATCAGACACCGCAAACCGAACGGCTTGCCTAATGTCCTGTACATGCGCTATTTGCTGATCAGATGAAAGAGTCTGTAAGAAGTAAAACAATTGAAAGAACAATTAAAAATGTTAATATTATTTTAAGAACGAATTATTATAATATAATATGTTTTTAACAGTTTTCATATTCTTGTATATGTTATATTAATTTTAATGTTCGAGTTATCACGCATTTCGATCTATATGTTTACCTTTGTGACGGCTGTAAGTGCCTCCCAACTCATCTGTAACACATCCCTGTCTTCATCGGTGAATAAGTGAATTAAACCTCTAAGCAATTGCGGGACATACTGACTATAATCGGCGCGAGTGTCACGACAGAACGCGCAAAGCAATGTCGCGGCGCTCCGCCGTTTCGAGAGATCCTCCGCTCTTGTGGCTTCCATTAACTGATCCATCACGGTCCTGACGCCTACTTCGTCGGTGACGGAAAGAACAACAGCCTGACAATACTCTAACTCCTGCAGTTCGTTTGCCGTTCCTTGCGCACTAGAAAGAGCAGTGAGTAATGCTGGTAAAATCCTATGGAGGAATCTTGTCAATGCTTCACCTGCCACGCTGGCCAGTATCGATAGTGCTTTTGTGTTAACCGGCGGTGAGGCTAATTGTGGGACTAGATACGGCAATACAACGCGCGACTTGATCGCCATCACTTGACGTAAACCGTCCAAAGTGTTCTCTGCCTCTGCATGGTCGGGCGAGTTCAATTGCGTCAACATTGCCGGCAATATATCATCGAGGGCACGAACACCCACCGTGGAATGTAAGCCGTCGAAAGTTTTGGCAGCAGCTTGTCGAACCTCCGGCAACGGATCGCACAGTGCTTTTCTAAAACAGGATTAGGATGTCCTTATTTAAATGCCTGATTATATGTTTTGATTGTTATCGTTTTAAAGATGATTATACTTACCTCACCGTTGGCACGAGGCTAATGACAAAGGTAAGGACCATATCTTTGTTGGTGCTCGCCATAATTTCCGACAGACCTATGCATACTCCTTGACGCTGATCGGCTTGATCACTCTGTAAACCTTTTTCCAAAATCGGTATGATTTCTGGCAATACTCGTTCTCCCAATTTCCGAACGAGATCGCCCAACGTCCGAGCGGCTACCTGCCTTTTGTCGTAACTCGTGCTCGCCAAACATCCCAGCAAAAGAGTAAACAACGTTGGTAATATTTCTCGTAGCGTTCTCGGTGTATTCGTTACCACTACCTTCCAAACGTGGAGAGCTGCTTGACGGACCATAAGAGCCACGTCCGATCGTCCCATGTATAGTCCGGCCAAAACACGATTTCGTCTCTCCGCACCCAAAGCATTTATAATAGCATAATGTGATTGTTCTGTACCAAAGTTATCATCTTCGCTCGCGGTCTCGGTTGACATTTTGCCCGATACACCAGAGATCCTATAAAGTAGATCGCCCAATAGTTGCACAGACGAATATCGGATACGCCAATTATCGTCGAAGAGACCCTTCTCCAGTTCCGGTAATAACAGCATTATAGCTGAATCAGCATAAAGTGTAACGATACGTTGTCCTGCCCTTAATGCAGTTTCCCGTACGTATTCGTTCTCGTCGGCCAATGCCTTCAATATAGGATTGATTATCTGTCCAATATATGGAGTGAATTCTGTGGTAAATGCACTCGGCATATATATGAACATCATAATGTATCCATCCTTAACGTGGGGAGCGATATCAGTTCTCTCTGCGGTACTAATGATCTCGGGCATAAGTTTGTGAAGTTTCTCGACTCCTAGTCCGCGCACCACTTCGGAGAGACCTTGGGCAGCTCCAGATCTGTCGACACTGCTAGTTTCGGAAGTCAGTGTTTGCATCAACCAAGGTAGTAGATCTTCGAAGCTAGACTCGCCCATTCCTCGTACCATTGCACCCAGCGCTCTCGCCGATACACTACGTACTTCGGGCACTGGATCAAGCAAACTTGTCTTCAGACCTGGAATAATAGTCGGCAGGTATGGAGTCAGATCTTTCTGATCTGTTAAGGAGTACATATTGCCAATGATTTGCGCGGCCATCTTTCTAGTTTCTGTTGAACGATCGAGAAACGCGCGTTGTACAACAGGCATGATCAAAGCTAGCGATGGAGCATCGATAAAATGTACAAATTGCGTATCCAGTAATGTTTGCAAGCAAGTGGCTGTTTTATGTGAGGGATCCTGTAGCGCTTTTAACAACACAGGCACGATAGCTTGAATCTCCGGATTGCGGATGACGCTTCCGATGACCTTGAGCGCTTCTGCGCCGGCTTCTTGTACTTTTGTATGAGAATCGCTGAGCACTTCTATCAATTTTGGGACGATACTTGGCAGGCAGCTGCTTAACTGTTTTGGTGCACAGTACGCCATAGCGCCAAGTAACTCGACAGATCCTAAAAATGAGATACATGAATTTTAAATCTCAGTATAATTGTTCTTTATCTTTAAATTAAATAATATTGTTTTCCAAAACAAATGTATTTTAAACACGAGCAACAATAGTAATTTTGGGATGCTGAATAACTCAATATCAAATCATTCGATTGTCAAGCAACAAATTACAAGTTCAATTCCTGGAATTATCAATCCACATGATATTACGTAAGAAAATATTCAACTATAATAGAAAAAAAAAACAAAATATTCAAAATATACATTAATCTCAAGATAATTGAGGATAAATAAATCGCTATACTTCGGTCTTGAAAAACAAGAAACTTCTAAATAATAAATTTAAAAGCAAAACTCAGTTTTAGAGCATACAAGTTAGATAAGAAGCTTCAACTTCTTCCTTAAAAATGGTAACTATAATAAAATCAGGAGAAAACCAAGATCCATATAGAATTTCTTTTTGTCAAAAGCCAAGATTATAGCACTTAGTCTCATATATCAAAATATATTGTAAAAATAAAAATAGAAAGACTAATGAAATCTAGTTGTATGAGATTAAAATTCACATTACAAAAATGTTTTCAGTTGTTTACTTACTTAATTATTAACAGAATAAACAATATTGCATTTAATTACCTGTTTTCGTTCTCCACGAATCTTCTTCCAGTGCCGCCAGTAGACTTGGCAGAACAAGTTTGACGCCATGGGCAGAAAGTTTGCTCATAACTACTCTGGCAGTGTCATCGGTAGCGGTTCTCACGTACTGACTCGAATCGCCAAAGCACAACAGCAAGTGTGGCAGTACATGAACGATATAAGGCTCGAACAATCTTCCAAGCATTGTACATAGCATCTCGAACGCAAATAATGCACCTTCGCGATGTCTGTAGTTCTTTTTGTCTTGGATAGCATGAGTTAGTTTGCTCATAATGTCCAGTTGCTTCAACGCGAGAATTCCCATACCTTTGATAAGCCCTGCCAATCCGTATGCTGCACCCTTACGCTCTCCGTACTTGTCTGATTTCAGCAACTGATCCATTAGATTGTCTACAATTTTCGGTGCGTCCTCCTTAATGGCGTCTGTCAGATGCGGCAGACAATTAGCTACGGCTTCCTGTACTTGCTGAGATGGTGTGGAGAGTGCCGCAATGAGGCGCATCACAATAGGTTTGATTCGCGGATCGTTTTTGTCCAAATGTCTTGCCAGGGATCCCATGAGGATCACCACCGATTGCTTGATCGAGTCGAAACTGCCAATCTTTGGGGCCTTATCCATGAAGTTTTCGAAAACTGGTAGCAGTGACGTAATGTTCGCACTGCCGTGAAGGTCGACCGCTGCGACAGCAGCTGTAAGCATCTCAGTGCGTACGGATTGATTTCGATCACCGAGTCCAGTTAGAACGAAAAATTGAATAAGTCGATGCACCGTGTCGGCGGTGAGAAGCGGCGCTATTTGAGCGAGAGCGAGCGCTACTCCGCGCCGAGGACCCCATGTGTCGATCGGCTGTTCGATAACACGACCAAAATCGTTCAACTTTGGTGGGATCATAGCCAATTTCTCCTGATATAATTGTAACAGGCTATCTAACACAGTTGGCGTTAGATGTGGTACGTTGGCCAAGCTCTGGGCTAGCGCGTGTGCGGCCGCTTGTTGCACTGGTTCGACTGGATGAGCGATATCCTGAATCAGTTCTTCGCAGAGGACCTCCGCTTGCGCGGTAAAGTCAGCCGCGTTCCACAATTCGTTAGCAAGGATCTTGTTTTCGTCATTTACGTCAAATTGAGCGATCCACACTCTCCTTGTGAGTCTATTGAGCTGATCCTGATCCTCTTTCTGAGACGGGAAGGCCTGTCGTATCACCGTTAATCCTCTAAGAGCCGCGTCTCTCACGGTCGACAATGAATTCTGTAATGCGCCAATCAACGAGTCTATGTCCTCGCTAGTGGCGATTGCCGTACCCGGTTGACCGCTGCCAGACTGTGCGACATCTAGCAAAGTCGCTACCGCATGAGACTGCACTCGGCTCGTGGTGGTCTCCATAAGTTCAATAAGCAAATCGAACATTTGCTTGCGTGGTAAAAGTCTGGGATGCCTGAGATCTTTTAAATCGGTAGTGCTGCCTCTCTGCTTAGCATGTTCTTGAATCAATTGCAGTCCTTGTACGATCATGCCCTCGTCCTTATATGATGTCAAAGTCTTCCTTATAAAGGGAAAAACGTAACAGAATGCAGGCGCCGTGAACAATTCCTTCTTCTTGATCGTCACTGCATGTATAAGATTTAACGTTCTTTTAACCGCCACATCTAAATTTTCTTCTTCCCAAGATTGGTCCAAGTCGCACTGCGGTTGCAACTGTCGCAGCGTAACGTGAGCAATAAGATCACCTAGAATTGTACTATTATCTATCGTCACTGTTTGGCGAAGAGATACATAAAGCTCTGACATCTCGGGTGCTGCCAATGGAGAACCTAGATTCTTCAAAATGGTTGGTAGAAGATCCTTTAAGTACAAAGATAACTCTTGCTGATTGCCGCGTATCGAGCATGCTACTAGGGATACAGTGTTATCTATCTTAGCTTTTAATTCGGTTAATCTCTTGCGAATACCATTCTCCTTCGCAATCTGTGCCTTTATAGTTTCTTCTTGTTTAGGCGTTAACTTTGGTTCCTTTATCTTGCCTTCTCTCTTTCGTTTCTCATATAACTCGCGCCGTAGTTGTAGCTCCTCTTGCTGTTCCTTAAATGAGTAAACTTTACTTTCTCTTTTCATATTCATAGAACCAAGGATATCGTTCTCATCATTAACGGGCAATACGCTCTTATCGTAGAGCTCTCCCTCGGGAGTAAGATACGTGAAATATTCGTCCTTCGTAACTCGTAAGATCTCTGGATCATCAAGTTTGCTCGTAACGTTCGACACTAGAGCGGGTAGAAAAGCATCCGGTGCAAGTGATACAATTTTTATAAGTGCATTTTCGTAGTTCGGCACCGGTTTATAATTCTGGATTAACATCTTCCTCACTTCGTTGCTGTAGATACGTAAGAAATCCTTTGGTACAAGATTGTAATTCTTGGCAATTTTAAACCATAAATTTGGTACGGCTTTGAGCAGCGCCGGGTGATGAGATGGAAGCAGAGCATCTCTGGTCATTTGATAGGCATGTGCTTCGAATAAGAAGGAACCTGAGCATATGGCAAACAATCCATCAGCGAGACACCTGCCAGTAATCTCTCCCATTGAAGCGTCTTCTTTATTTTCTTTATCTGATTCTGACCTGATTTTAACGTTTTCCAAAAATTTGTTAAACTCTGTTAACGATGCCTGCGCTGGCGCGTACGTGCTCAAACCGGTCATAATTTTCTTGACTAACGGAGAACACCGTTGTCTTGTCGTAGAATTTGGGGCAGTGGCGCAAGACACGATCGCTCGATGAATCCCAGTTAGAGCTTTCTCGTTCAATTTATCGGAAAATTCAGTGATAAGACGTTCACAGAGTAATATAAGATGGTACAAAATATCGTCGCTGCACGTCGACAGAAATTTTTCGGAAAAGAATATTTGCTCGTCTATCGCATTCCATAACACGCTCTGTTTGTCATTCTCCACTTGGTCAGCTAATACGAATTTGAGTAGCAAATACGAAGCGACCAAACCTTCGGTTACCGCCGCTGGTTGCGCGCATTGCTGAGTAGCTCTTGTTATTGCCTGCGCAAGAATCGGTGCTATCACGTCCGAGTACGAAGAGGCGGAAATCGAGAAGAATAACTTGATATAGGCAGTACGCACTGCAGCAGTGGACGTTTTCGCCGCCATGCCCTTTTTAAAAGCGTCAACAACAATTTTTGGTACATTAGACGAGAATTTCTTTGACCACAGTGCCATCATTTCGAGAGCGTGTATCAGTGTCTTCTCGTGAACTTCGGTCTCGAGACTTTAACAAAATGCTCACAAGTCGTTTCGGCTAATTTCTATACGCTGCTATTCGAAGCCACATTGTAACTGAGATTGCCAGCACCTTGCAGAACAGATATCTTATGTGTAGCGACCGTGAGTTTACCCTCCGATCCATGAAATACTGCAAATATGGACGATAACAATATTTCCACAGCCGTCGTATCGGAACACTGTGTAGCAAGTTTGCGGCATGCTTCAACTGCTTCATCTCGGACCAAATCCTCCTTAGAATGTAGATTGGCAAATAATCCTTTACTTATTTCTTGACTATATTGACTCAGGTCAAGACTCAATCCATTTAAAATGTGCCCAACTGATTCGATTATGATCTCTGGATTTCGCAACATAGCTTTTTGTAAAGCGGGAAGTAATTGAGTTTTGAATTCCTCGTGAGTTAATCTCCGAAGAAGTGGCACAGCTGCATCGACTACGTACAAATCTGGTTTCTTCTTACAACTAATTGTCACTTTTATAAAAACATCTATCATGTTTATCTGAAATTTAGAAAAAAACACAATATAGAAAATTTATTAAAAAATTATGTGTTTATGTGTATGTATACCCTTGTCTCTTACCTTCAAATGCTCCACCAAATCACTCTTTTTTGTAGCAACTAAATATTTTGTAAGTAAACTGGCTAAAATAATTATACCATTACCAAGCTCCAATTTTATTAAATGTGTAACATAAGGTTCTATATCTATAATGGCTTTCCATTCGTGTGCGAGTAACGTATACACCTTGTTAGCAAGTTTTTTATCTGCAGACGCTAAAGTTGCAGCAGATAAATTTGCTTGTGCCTCAATGAGCTTTGCTAAAGATTCATCCATTTGAATTAAATGTTCGTGATATCCATGAAAAATAAGTAAAGTTGACCACTTTAATGCGATATACGCAGTTAGAGCAGTGTTCAACCTAAAAGAACCATTTTAGAAAAATATTATTGTAAGTAGATAACTAATAGAAAATTTATTCTTGAATTCGACTTACGTTGCAACCACATTCTTATGCCAGGTAGCTTGCTCCGAAATTACAGTTGTCATATGTTTGATAGTAGCATCTGGTTGTTGTTTAATTAATTCTACAATTAGGTTTTTCACGTAGGACTGAGAAGCACTATCTTTATATCTATGTAGAGTAAGTGATACCACCTTACAGATTCCATTAACAATTTTGTCATTAATGCCTGTAATAAATAATTCATAGCTTTCATATATAAATAATTTATAATTTCCAATGTAGCCTAATATGTAATAGATATAATTTTTGATGACATGAACAAAAATTTTTTTAGATAAAGGTGTTGTATATCATAATATCTTTTCCCTAAAATCAATCAAATTATATACACAGAATATTTTATTTGTTACTTTCTTGTAAGAAAATAACAAATCCACTTCAGAATTGAATATTAAAAATGAAGAATTTGCATTTATATATTTAATATTTTTAAGCTGTAATTAGTCCAATAATGTAAATAAATCTAAATCCTTCACTAAAAGATAAACAAGAGATTTTTATTTATTTCACAGATAATAAATTGAGCATGCTATTAAAAGAATACTATTAGAAAGCATGTTATTAAGATTTAACATATATATGAAATTAATTTCTGACGTGAAAAAATTATTTACAAAAAATTATAATTCAATGTTATAAAATATTCATTTCTAAAATATTCTATATACTATTTCAAGAAAATAAATTTTTATATGCTGTTATAATTGAGTTAAATTATATAGAACACAATACAGTTGCAACAAACTTATCACTTAATTCAAATATATTAAATGTATTTTTCAAATATTTATTACATAATTTTTACAGAAATATATCATGATATCTTTGACAATATTTAATGGAAATATTTTAAATCCCATTAACAGTTGCAGCAAATTACTTGATTAAAATATATAAAATATATTTTTTTAAATATATTTTTAAAATATATTTTTTAAATACGTCATATGTGTTACATAATAATAATTTCCATAAAAATATGTTAGATGTCTTTAATAATGTTTAACGAAATAATTACTGGAGTTGTCAAACTTCTCACACATATCATACATATAATTTGTAACGATAATCTTTCGGCTAGATTTTAAACAGTTGAGAACTAAGATAAGAAAAGAAAGATATTTGGTAAAATAATTAAAAAGACATTGTAAATAAACTACTCCAGATCGTTCCAAACAAATGATAGTTTTGTCAAAATCATGCATAAATCACAGAGCGACGAATCGACGGCGACGTCGAAAAACGAATCTGTCTTCGTATTTTCATAGCATCGCCGTACGTGTCATTTTATCTCTCATCAAAAAATAATACGTGTCTCCTTACCGGGATTTGACAATACGCTGGCGACATTTTGCAAAATCTCACGCCGCTCCTTCTTACTGCCGGTCTGAACTCGATTTGGTAAATCCTTCAAAGCTTTTGCTAGCTACAACAAAAAACGTATCTATTATAATAACGCAGCGACGTTGAAGTAATACAAGAATTTTCTCGTATTCCACGTGACTCGCTCACCTCGACATCCGCCATATTTCTTCAAAAGCCGGACTGATCATAAAGCGCCGCTCTTCACGGGCACGTAGTTTGCGCGAGCGTGATTAGAGACTCCGGGAGGAAGAGGGAATGGCTATCTGTTGTCCCTTCTGTCACATTTCAAAAATATTTCGTACATATATTCATATATTTACAAATAACAAAGCGTATATATTTCTAAATAACAGAGAGTATACACTTTTTTTTACTTTCTTTAATAATAATAAAGACTGCTTGTTGTGATTGAACAAGTGTACACTTTTGGAACTTTAAATGAAATAGATATATATTTTGTGGAGACACATTCACACTTCCGTACACACACACACACACTCACACTCTTTCAGTTATACTTCAACCATGCCTTATATTCGTTTAGACTCACACACTCCGCGACCAGATGGCGCGCTCTCACGAACACGATACTGAATTTCCCATCTAGATATTCTCTTCGCTTCATTCTTTAACCATAGAGTACGCGAGACACATAGAGTGTCGCGATAAGATGTTGTATGTGATAATAAACGAATAACAAAAATATAAGGATTCTTCGTATATAAAATAAATAACAATAAATAAAGGGCAAAGTAAGAGTCAGCGCATTTCTTTAAAAAGTCATATAATTAAAAAAATTAATTAAAATACAGAAGATAAAAAAGAAGAAAAGATGTATAATAAGAAACAATAAAGGTAAAAATAAATTAAAACATTACAAGTTTCGGCTACCGGATTGAGCCCTCTTCAGATATTAAAAACATAATGGAATTAATAGTATTACAAAATAATTATCGCTAATATTCACAAATTAAAGATATACGCAGTTCGGTTTAGTATCGATTTAGAATTCGACATTATTCATGTGCGATTGAACAGTCAAAAATGTGTCATATCTCTTAGAAAAGTTCTAATAGGTAAAAAAGAAAAAACTTCTTATGAAAAAAGTGAACTTGAATAAATTAACAACCGTAATTATGATAAGAAGTAAAAATTCACCAACAAACATATATAAATTATCAAAACTAATGTATCCATATAAATATAACGAACAGTA
>NW_017304450.1:2279308-2296896 GCF_001594115.1 Trachymyrmex septentrionalis | reverse complement strand
TAACAACCGTAATTATGATAAGAAGTAAAAACTCACCAACAAACATATATAAATTATCAAAACTAATGTGTCCATATAAATATAATGAACAGTTAAAAAAAACATAAAGAACGAGTGGAACGCAGGAGTGAAAAACGGACATTGTATATCGATTAATATGCACGCTCGCTGAAACGGATCACCACGTACGTCAGAGAAGAGACGGGCTGTCAGTATCGAAAAAGTCAAACTTTATTACAATGGGTAAATATGCCTTGTGAAGACTTTCAGTGTCCGTTTGTAAATTCAAGCTGTTTTTCTTAATGTTGAGCATCTCGGAAATTAAGCGTTAATAATAAACGAACCTTGGGCTGCGTTCGGATTCCCATTCCTCGGGTGTCATGTCATCCTTATTTAATGCTTAATAAACAACAAGGATGATATTACCGGGGAGCATCCAGATGGGAATCCGAACGCAGTCTAAGTGAGCGCTCGCCGTTAATGACAGTACTGAACGCTCAGTAAGCTTTTGTATTTATTTGGTCTATATTTTTAGTTCTAATGGAATATGCCAATCAGATGCAAGAGCTTACTGAGCTCTCAGTAAGCGGTCGTGCTTCTAGATGCACCTAGTATATTCTTTTAGATCATCCAATCAAAATTTTAAATCTAGAAGAATACATCAATAATTCGCTCAACTGTTGAGTTTGCTGATCGCAGCCAAATGGATGCATCCAGAAGCGACGACCGCTCACTGAGCGCTCATTGCTAGAAAGCACCATGTCCGACATCGTGCCGATGTGTGTCGTTCAAAAGCCTTGATGGAAAGCTCCCATAATTAAAAAGCGATCGTGACAGCCAATCAGAAGCATTAATGATTGGTGTTATAGTTTTCGATTGGCTTTTACTATTTTAGAACGAGTTTGCGATCGCATTATAAATTCTGCTTTAAATCTAAAGTCTAGAGGAAATAAGGAAAATAGTCCTATCGCAAAGAGAATTTTCAACAGTTGTAAGATAAATTGAGATAAACACTGCTGAACGTGGTCAATCTGTAACATGACAGACAGTTGACGAAAAAACAGTGCAACAAAATACAACAAAAAGCTATATTTGAGCATATTCCTATTTTTCTTTCAGTTTGGATAACACACTCTTTATCTTGTAAACTATTCTGAATTACAGTTGTACGTTTTGTCAGGAATGTCATGTACGATAAAGAAAATGCGTATATACTCGTCAAGTAAAAAGGTTCGTGCAATGATGCCTTTGTAAAAAATGTATTTTCAAGAATGAACTTTTTTATCTCCATGTGGAAATGAGGATATTTCAAGTCCAAAATTTTTACATAAAGTACAGTTGATTTTCGTGGTACGGTTGTGATTGTTACTCCGTGCAAAATGCAATGCAAAATCAATGATCTACCCGATGAATTGTTGGAATATATCCTAAGTTTGATACCACCTTACAAAGATCTCCAAGAGTGCAGACTTGTTTGTAAAAGATGGTACCGCGCTACCAAAAGTACGTTTCTTTTACATTATTCTTTACACGCTTATTTGTATATCACTTATTTGTATGAATATGCTATATAAATGAACTATCAATCCCATCAATCAGTTCCACATATTAATATATGTTTTTTGTTAACTAGATGTAATAGAGCACAATGATGCGCATTTTCAAAAGTCTGTCGCTTTTGGATCTTTGCTATGGGATTCATTACCATCTATGCATTGGATATCTACTATTGGAAAAAGACACTCACATTCTGCTTGTATATATGATAACTCTATGTATGTCTTTGGTGGTTGTACAGCTACAATGACAACATTCAATGATTTATGGCAATTAGATTTAGGCACAAGGACATGGGTTAGACCAATCACTATGGGCAACTATCCATCGCCTAAAGCTTGTGCTACTATGCTGTATTATAGGAACAGCTTAATTTTATTTGGAGGTTGGTCTCATCCGTCGCCATATCCTTTACATCAGGTAACTGTTAAAATAAAAAAAGGATAATTTCAGTTGAGACTGTATACACACACACACACACACACACACACACACACACACATACAATGTATATTTATACATTTATATTAGACTTTTATAAAAACATTCTTAAATCAGATTTATTTAATTAAATCATGTGCTGGGAGGTACATAAAAAAACTATAATTTTACTGTTTAACAAAGTTTGTTACAAACTTATTTTTTACAGCTTGCATTATTTATTTTTCATAAAATTTGTAATGTTATTTAATATTAAAAAATAGACATATTGAAATATATTAAAGTAGATAATATATTTATAGCAGTGGAAATTGTTTAATGAATTACATGTATATTGTATAAAATCAAATAAGTGGACTGCTATAAACACATTAGAAACTCCACCACCAACATCTGCACATTCTGCAACAATACATAGGAATTTAATGGTTGTTTTCGGCGGAGTTTGTAATGGATACTACAGGTATATTCTTGTAAAATTATATATGAATGTGTGAAAGTAAAACATATTATATATTTTTTATGCACAACATTGCTTGTATTATTTTAAAGTAGTTCTAATGATGTATGGTGCTTAAATTTGGATTCATATACCTGGCACAAACAAAGTACATCAAATTTGAAGCCACAGCCACGTTATGGCCAGTCGCAAATTAAACTTGGAGAGAAACATTTACTTGTGCTTGGTAAGAGAAATATCTACTTGTACTTGATGTTATTATTCACTCCTAAGATTGTATTTCGATATTAAAACAAGTATTATCTTGTTAATTTCTTTTCATATGAAAACATATTGAAATTTCTATTTATTGCTGTCAAAACAATTAAACATAATTAGATAATTAGTGAAAATTTCGAAATCTATAGGAGGTTGTACAGGACCAAATGCTGCTATGAATGATGCTTGGTTGTTAACGATGGAAGGTGAGTCTTGGACATGGAAGAAAGTCAATATGCACAATACTGAATGGGCACCAACGCGTATTTGGTGTCATCAGGCTTGTAAGGTATCTAACTTAATCCTACTGAAATGCTACTCCATTGAATATAATTGGTCCATATATTGCTAGATATCTTAATATATAAAATTTTGTTGTTTGTACATAGGTGGGAAATTATATCATTGTACTTAGCAAAAATAGACGTCAAACAAAGCCAGCAAATGATATGAGTATCTCATTAAAAAAGGTTCAAACTTCACCACGTTTATGTGAATCAAATCTTTTACCCGAAAGGTCTGATGTTATAATATAACATTGTAAAACGTTACACTGACAAACAATTATAACCACTTTGCTATTATTATTAATTGAATTTTTTAGACAAGAAAACGTATCTACTGTAGATAAGGATGAAAATATAAATGGACGGCATGGAGCATTCTCTAGATCACATTCGCAAAATGCACATCCTTCATCGCATACATCTAATATCCCAAAAACGATACCGTTTTATGGTGATAATACTCTAAGCATGGCCGCATTTCGCGATCAACCTCTTCGTAGTAACGCAATCTCGAATAGACAACGTCAGTTGGAATCGCTAAGAAGAATGGAGGAGAAAATTCGTAATAAGAAGACACAGCTGATGAAAGTATCTAAAAAAGCTGAAAACACATTATCGATATTTGTATTGGATATTACTAATGTTCTTTCGGACGACTGCAATGCTTTGTGGATTCCCTTAAAACAAAATGATCGTTCGGGACCCGATGAGAGAATTCTGTATTCTCTTGTAGTGGGAAGAGGAGAATTAGTAGTTTTTGGGGGTATTCGTAGAGATGATTCAGTAGTATATAATGATCTTCATTTTATAAACCCACCTCGATATGTTATTTAATATTGAAAAGCAATTAAACATAATATTATTTTATTTCATGTTATTACCTTAATTTTTTTTTTTTCAAAGATTTTATTTTTATTCAATATAATTATAATTGTAATATAATATTAAATGTAGCAAACGAGTGATAAAAAACATGTTAATTGTTTATATTAAATCAATATTTATACAATAATTTACCTTTAAACTCTAAATATATTACAAAAAGAACTAATTATGTGTACAAAAAATGAAAATAAACAATAAGAATAAAAAACAGTAGAATTAAATATTTGTTATAAGTCTACTATATAGAGTTTAAAAGTTAATTATTAATTTATGTATATAATCTTTTTATTTTGTTTATGGTTTATATTTCAAAAAAGGTATAATGCTTTACAAATATATTATAAGTGTGAAAAAATAAATTTAATCTAGATTTAAAACAAGATTATATAGTTGCTACATTAGATATTGTCCATAATTACTACATTACTAAAATCTGAATTGTCTTTAATTTGTTGGACTATTTTTAAACTATCGGATATTTAGAAGATATAATCTATTTCTCAACTGATACATTTAAAAATAAATAAGATGTTAATAAAGATTTGGAATACATAACATTTTTTATATTTTGACTACATAAAATTTTAATGAAATTATATAAATTAGAATTTAAAAAAATCATTTAAAAAATTCACCTGAAATTCTGGCTTATCCTCATCCTTTCTTGTTGCGCTACATATAAGTAAAATTTGTTTTCTATAGCAGAAGAAAACTAGGGGTCGATTCTGTATCTTCAAACAAGATGAAAATTACAAAAGAGAGCAAATTTACTATGTGTTGATAATGAAATTATCAGTATTCTAATAAATTCGTTCACTTTTATAATTTTTACCTCGTTTCAAGATACAGAATCGATTCCCTAGTTACGCTTTTGGAACTTAAAGCGAGATAGGTATATGTTTAATATTTGGCAAAAGCGAGAAAGACGATCGACGCCTCCTTTGAGATCATTGACTGCAATTAAAATTTATTCAAAATTAATTAAAATTATTCCAAATTTGTAAAATAAATATAGTGTTTAATTTGTACTAAATCTCTGTACATTTTATCATCTACTCATGTGTAAGGTCCATTGTGATATTCAATTGAATGTATTACTAAACATTTATGCAGATATCATATTTACTTGAGTGGCTTTTACTCTGTAAAGATAAATAAAAGAATTGTTCAAATTATAGGTACAAATTATAGGACACCCTGTATAATGCTTACATTAGCATATCTCATATGATACGTTCCACTTGTGTAGAGTAAGTATATCCCATTTTGCGCATGATATCATCTTATCCTTGTTCAACATTCAGTGAATAAGAATAAAATAATGTGTATGAGTATTATCAGAGAAAAACTTTTCTCTTTGATATTATGCAATAAAATGAAACTGGCAATATCGACCGGGTGCGCTACTGGCTATTTCTATTACATGCAAAATTGGCAGAGTGAGCCAGTGAGCAGTCCATATAAAAGTTTTGTGATTGCAATATATCTAATTGACGGTATCTCTTCAGTTTGTAGAACAAAAAATTATCTAATTTTATCTAGTAAATTTCAGAGAGAGAGAGAGAGAGAGAGAGAGAATAAAAAATACAAGAAAACGCGCATGTAACTGAGGCAACGCATGTGCACATGCGTCGATAAAAGGAAGAGAGATCTTTGACAATTTGAGGGAGGAGAAAGACAGCAGAAAGAGATAGTTTGGAAACAGCAATGGATAAAGTTTTTAGATCGTTCCATACGAGCCGGCCGGCATTATATAGAACATTGACAAACGAGCAATGTACGCAGTAAGTAATTCACTTTCTGTCGAATAGATATAAATTTTTCTGCTATATATGTTTATATTTCTACTGACAGCTGTATAGATTCGTAAACATCTATGTGTTTTCCAGGACATTCAATAAACTTTTTACGAAGCAAAATGTACCTACAATCAGTAGAATGTTACTGGCGCAAGAATATTCAACGTAAGATTTACAACTTCATTGTTTTATCCATATATATGAAAAATTTCGTATATACTGTACCACATGAATATCTTTATCCAAATACAATCAAATCAATCAAATATGTAAAAAAATCAGATTTAACAGTTGCAATTTAATCACCACAGATTGTTAGCAGAAACCTGCTAACAGATGATGATATATTATTTGTAGGAATTAAGCAAAATTTTGTAACTTAAATGATAATTCTTTGTAAATAATTACAAAATGACACTTATTCGGTTTCTACTACTAGATTATATTATAAGCTTTGCTGGTAAAATACAAGCTTAAAGTGTAAGGTAGTACTAATTTGTCACAATATTCTGCTTAAATCTGCTGACAGATAGTTAACTAATATTTTGCTTCTGTTATAGTATTTGTTAAAAGCATTCTATATGTATAATGTTTCTGTTGATATTTTATCGACAAAATTTGCAACAAATGTTTTGCAAAATCTATTTTCAACACAGTTAATAAAACAGTAAATCATTTATACATATTATTTTCAGAATTCTCCCTGTTGGCGTTAGACACTTACATGGTGATGGAACAGTTTGTACACTATCTCCTAAACACAGTCCTCTGATACATAGCCAACAAAGACGTAATATGTTTATCCAAACGCAAGATACACCGAACCCGAATAGTTTGAAATTTATCCCAGGAGTGTCAGTATTGGGAGAAGGATGTACGAAAGACTTTCCAAGTGCTAAGGATGCATATTGCTCGCCACTTGCAAAAATGTTATTTCGTATCGAGGGAGTGAAAGCCATATTTTTCGGACCTGACTTCATCACAGTTACGAAAGTCGATGAGGACGTAGAATGGAAGTTGTTGAAGCCAGAGATATTTGCTACCATTATGGATTTTTTTGCAAGCGGATTGCCAGTCATGGATGAAGCTTCCCAACCTGCAGCGGATACACGTATGATGTAAAATTTTATACAAAATGTTCAGGGTAAAATAAAATGCTGATCGTTTTTATTTCTGTAGAAATTAATACGGAAGATGATGAGGTTGTTCAGATGATAAAGGAATTATTGGATACACGAATACGTCCTACAGTACAGGAAGATGGTGGTGACATTGTATTTATGGCAAGTGTTTTTGAATCTTAAGGAATCCATCATGCATCCATTGTCCCGAACGTGATACATCATATTTCTTATTTGCAATAGGGTTTCGAGGAGGGTATTGTGAAATTGAAAATGCAAGGTTCGTGTACTAATTGTCCAAGCTCAGTAGTAACATTGAGGAACGGTGTACAAAATATGATGCAATTCTACATCCCTGAAGTACTCGGAGTTATACAAGTAGAGGACGAGACAGACAAGATTGCCGAAAAAGAATTTCAGAAATTCGAACAAAACAAGAAAATGGAAGAAAATAAAGACAAATAGAATTGTAATTAATCATTTGTATACGATAGTGGACTTGTACACGTTATCTTATAATTCTGTATAGAATTATATTGTAGACATTGTATATTATATATTAAGTGTAAATAATAAGACTTATAAATATTGTTGAGAATTGTAAGTTTTTATTACAAAGTATTTATCTGCTAGATACAGAAACTTGCCAGACACGAATAGTATTATCAGAATACCCAGCAAATAGTGTCTGGCCGTCAGTGGACCACGCGAGAGACAGACAGAGGGGAGGTTCTGATTTACTGGTTGCAGATACGACTTCGGGTTTCAGTTCCTCTACCATTTCTTTAGTCTCAAGATCCCAGATTTTGATCCATGGTCCAAACGCGGCGCAAAGCCAATAACGATTAGGGCTGAAGCATAAAGCTGTAATGATGTCGTTATGATCCAAAGTATGAAGATGTTTTCCATCATTCAGATCCCACAGCATAGCTTTGCAATCCTGTGAATAGAATTAATATGATATATAATTCATATGATAAATGCATTTTGAATGATAAACATGATATGTGCCATACGCACCTTTCCACCAGATGCGCACAGTGATCCATCAGGTGATACTGTAACGGTATTCAAATATCCTGTATGACCACTATGATTGATCTTCAATCTGCAGTTCGTCAAGTTCCAGACCTGTAAAAGATGTGAATTGCAAAAATTATTAACGAATTTATCATGCAATTAAAAACAAAATATATAGCATTTAATATCAGTCCCATATCCGCATACACTCATAGATATATCATGTGTATAATATATAAGATATCCATCATTCTTATCAAACGTTTACATTTATCATGAATTTTGTAAACGTAAGCTTTATTCTCACCTTAACAACACGATCCCAGCCTGCAGAAACAATGATAGGATTTGCGTGATTGGGAGAGAAGCGCACACAACTGACCCAATCTGTGTGCCCATCATCCTGGATGGTATATTTGCACTCAGCTAATGTATTCCATAATTTAATCGTCTTGTCTCGTGAACCGGAGACAATCTGACGATTGTCCACAGAGAAAGCGACGCTCAAAACATCCTATATTCAACAGAAATTAATTTTAAAATTTAATTAATAAAGCAATATTCGTTTTATAATTTTTTAATATCGGATCGATACTTACGGCATTACTGATTTAATCCTACCTCTTCTATTTCTCAATAAAAAAAAATATTTAAAAAAAAGCTTCAGTATATCTCATATTTTTCGCGGAATTACTTCTTCCATCGTAATAAATAAATAAAAAAAAACTCATATTATGAAGTGATACCTCACAATATGGAAAATTTTTTTTATCTTTGTTACGAAGAAAATTCAAATATGTATCGTCGCGATGTGGAAGAGCGAAGTCACACCTTGGTATGGTCTTCAAATCTTCTAGTCGTACGACCCGCTGCCAAATCCCAAAGACGCAATGTTTTGTCCCACGAACCAGACAGAGCGTAATTGCCATCGGATGAAAGAACTACGTCGCTTATGAAATGCGAGTGTCCATAAAGACGTTTTTGTGGGATACCATAGTTAGCTTCATCACGCGTCAATTTCCAAACAATCAGAGTCTTATCTAAAATGGAACAATAATACAAAATTAATTTTTGTTATCTAAGACATGAGAAGAAAGATTAAATTAAGAAAAAAATAATATAATTATATAAATTTTGCAGTTAAATTAATTGCTGATTAAGTTAATCAAAGTTACAAATATTGCAGCTTAATTTTTTACCAATTTAGATTATTTTTAACTTCAATTTAATTTATACTTTATCTTTTTCTAGTTTTGAGCATTAAGCCTATTTCTACCAAAGTAGAAATGTAGCTTTAATTGGGTTAATTTACTTTCTATCTTTTCCTAATTATTAGAACTAGAAGATAAAAAGAAATTTAAACCGAGATTAAATATTAATTAACAAATGGATATTAGAAACAGATAAAAGATAAGTTAAACTACAATTAAAGTAATATATATTGATAAAAATGAACATTAATGGAATGATGAAAAGCTTTGTGTGAGAATAATCAGCAAGTTCAATCCTTCATCCTTGGTTTATAACAGGCTGATTCAAGAATTTGAAGAGTATAAATAAAAGAGTACATGAGATGAAGTGAATACTCTTGGTGTAAAATCCAGTCAACTTCTTTAAAAGTTACTACAATATTAATAAAAAAAACTGTTTTGGAAAATATTGCACAAAATATTTTACAAAACCTGTTAATTAATTTACTCAGAGTTGTCCATTTCTTATACCAAAAGTAGAATATTTAGTATATTAAATACTCAAAGTTATTTTGTCAAAAAATGGAGTTAACTGAATTTTTCAAAAAGCCTTTCAATTATAACCTGTTTTAGGAACGATAAATTAAGATAAATAAGTTAGATACAGAAACTTTAAGCTTGTTCCTTCTAACCGAACTTCTTGCAAGTTTATCTTTCTTCTTTTTTCTATCATTTTGATAAGAACAAGAGAAAAATAAATACGAAGTTCAGTTAATAAAAATAATTTTTTTATCAAAATCTGCATCATCCTTAATTGCTATTATAGTTCTACAATTACTCAACGAACAAATGGAATATTACATGATATATGTAAGGTTAAATAAATCTACTAATTAAATAAAATCATGTTTTGCAGCACATAATTATAGTAAAAAAATGAAGCAAGTATAGTAGCGAATTAAAATATAGCTCAAAAAAATCAGAATTTCATTATAAAATTATAAAAGAGATTAGATAAAAGGAGATAAAGGCCAGCAACGGCCGATACTTGCCACGTGAAGAGGATAAAATCATGTCCGGATATTTCGGGTTTGTCGCAATTTGCGTGACCCATCCATTATGACCACGAAGTGTGCCTCTTAATTGTAAAGTTTCCGTCATTTTGAATCACTCTCGGCTGCGTTATATCGCCGATTAAAACGGATTACTCCGTGGTTACCGCGTCTATCAAACGATGAACGAAAAAGAACGAGCTGGACACGGCGTGCAATTATTTTACCGATATTCATAAATACATAGATGGGCCACCTGCTATATCAGACATTGACGTTTGAACCTAATGCACACTGAACGCGATGAGCGATATCATCCAATGAAAACTCTGCTTTTTTTCACTTGATGTAAAACAGCGATATAATGGGGTGCATCCAGAAGCACAACCGCTCATTCAGAGCTCAATGAGCTCTTTTATCTGTTTGCTTTATACTTTTAGATCTAATGGAATATGCCAATCAAATGCAAGAGCTCACTGAGCGCTTAGTGAGCAATTGTGCTTCTGGATGCATTTAATAAGAGGGCAATAAAAAGAACAAAGAAGAAGAAAATAAGAATTTTAACCTATCAGAAATATATTGTGGAATACACAGTTTCTGATAGGTTGAAATTTTTATTCTCTGTTCCCTATTTCTTTTATTGTGCGGAGCCTTTCAGTTCATTCTTGTTGTCTATTAAATATGGACAAATAATATTTACAAGCACTACAAGCGTAACAAAATGCATCCATTGGTCGCATTCAGTAGACTCAGCTGTGCAGAGCGGATCTGTAAGCGCTCAATGCTGTTGGTGTATTCTTTTAGATCATCCAATATCTAGATAAATGGATGAATGTTCTTTCTCTGTTTACTAAAGCCTGATTGGTTGCTGTTGATCCAGCAGTACTTACCAATCACTCAGGCTTTACTAAACGGTAGTAAACAGAGAAAGAAGTTATCCATTTAGAGAGAATCAAAGGGGAGTCGAGCGAATAGCAGTTCTCTTTTCTTGGTTCTGCCATTTATAGGCTCAACTTCTGCAAATGTGCATGGTGTATGTATACATACATACAATACTAGTGTATAATCACTTCAAGGACACACATTTGATCTCCTAGGGGTCGATTTTGTATCTTCAAACAAGGTAAAAATTACAAAAGTGAGCAAATTTACTAGGTGTTGACCAATGAAATTGTCAGTATTCTAATAAATTCACTCACTTTTGTAATTTTCACCTCGTTTCAAGATACAGAGGATCGATTCTGTATCTTGAAACGAGGGAAAATTACAAAAGTGAGCGAATTTACTAAAATACTAATAATTTCATTGGTCAACACCTAGTAAATTTGCTCGCTTTTGTAATTTTCACCTTGTTTGAAGATACAGAATCGACCTTCAAAATCGATTCTCTGATTCCTGATATAAATAGAGATAAGAGAGGACTTATTACGGTTCTTTAGACAAAATGAAAATTACAAAAATGAGCAAACTTATTAGGTGTTAATCAATGAAGTTATAAATATTCTAATAAATTCGATCACTTTTGTAATTTTCACCTCGTTTCAAGAACCGTAACACCGGTTAGATACTATTAAAGACCAACATTCTTACAGGAGTTTGCGTCCTAGTGAATATTGAAATAATTAGAAATTAATAATTTAAAAGTTAAAAACTGATAATATTGTACTCATTTTATAATTTATTGGTTTAGTAGACATATTTATGCATTTAGAACTCAATAATATTCGATTTTTCTTTAAAATTGTAATTTTAGTGTTATTGTCAAAGTTTGATTATCAACAGAAATGATAACTGCAGAGAAAAAAGTTGTAATTTTTCTGCAATATATAGAATATTATAGCTTTACAAGTATGCATATTTATTTATGGAACATTTATGTAATAAAATATCATAAATTTAATAATATATTAGGTGTTGGAATTAATTCGTAGCGTTTTTTTAATGAAAGAACGTTATTTATTTCATGAACATTAAAAAATACATTAATTAAAGTACTTCCCATCACTTTCTACTACTTTTGACCAAAAATACATTAATTAAAGTACTTCCCATCACTTTCTACTACTTTGGCTCCTTGTCATCCAAGTCGAAATCACCAGCTTTAAAACGTGCAAACCACTTCCTACACGTTTGCTCAGCCAGAGCATGTTCACTATACACATCCACTAAAATACGATGAGCTTCAGCTGCACTTTTGTTCATATTAAAGTAATGAAGCAAAACTCCCCGCAAAAACACTTTATCTGGCACAAATTTTGACATATTCAATGAATTATACAGTGTTGTTATTTATGATTTCAAGAAAGGTTATGTACGGCAAATGACGTCCTATGATAGCTGTTTACAATGCATACAGAACTATAGGTAACAACGAAATAGTGTACTGCTTGTGCCATCTCTTGTAAAACGCTACGAATTAATTCCAACACCTAATATGAACCAAATATTTATGTTAATAATAGCAAATTTATATCAATTGCCAATAATGTCAGCGTTCTTCAATTTTACCTCCGGGCCCTTTTTATATCGCCGAAAATTTACTCAGGGTTGACAGTCTTTAATAATATCTCGTCGATGACCGTAATAAGCCCTAAGACAAAGAGAAAGAAAGGTGGGTGGTGCAAGAAGTTTAGATGAAAAGAACAGACTTGATATTTCATTGATGGCACCGAATGGTTACAACTGATTGGCTGTACTGTTGGATCCAGCCAATTAAACCGTGGTATTACGAGACGAAATTGAAATCGTTGTATACGTGCGCTTGTCGTGCAATAGTAGTAGTACGCCAGTTCACGCCTATGCCTAAGTTAGTATAAGTACTAGTATAAGTACAATTATCCATTCTTTTATGTACTGGATAGACATCAGAATCATCCGTAGAATCATCGGTAACGAATCGGAGTCGAGCGACGGACTCGACACTCCTCGTGCAATGATCGACGTGTCGTTGATCAATTAATTAACAGTCGAATCTGTAGTGGATTAATTCGGTAGCTGATAGATAATTTATCAGGTACGTGATCTCCATGTAGTCCAAGTTTTCGGTGTATAGACCGATTTGGCATTGATAGTTTTTAAAGTTACTGGCACATGACGTGATCTTTTATATGGATAATTTCACGCGTGTCACCTTGTGTATACTTTTAATTCCTTGTCTTGATTTTGGAATCAATGAAGTGCTCCATATCTCCTTCCAGTGTTTCTCCTGATTCCTTCGAAAAATGTGGAGTTATTATTAAATTATCCATGTAATGCGTTACTATGAAAGTTAATGTTAAGCTTTAACAAGACTAATTATTGTCTTGCATATTGTTAATCCATTTGTATAATTTTGACCTTTAAATTCCTACAATTGTTGGATATATATTATATTATCATTATTATTCTTATTTCTTAACGTTGATAAATAGTCGGGAGAGTGATAATTTTAGGAAAATAGATATCTAGTTCAATGTTACATTGCTACATGTTTGTTTTAAAGTAATGAAGCAATGACATTTGTATTTGTTAATCTAGCAATGGCTACAGGTGGTAGTAGTTTTATCAGTAAACCAGCTAGAGGATGGTTACATCCAGATCATTTAGTAAGTAAGGAAGGAATTAGTTATACAGTGAAGGTATGTTATCTATTATTTTTTTTAAGATATGTAAATAGATTTAAAGTCTCATGAAAAATTCAATATGTATTATAATTACACAGGGTATCTTAAGGATAAAATTTTGCCATGTTCTTTATGCATGTTTTTAAAAATAATATATTTTATTTTTCTTAAAGAATATATAAAAATGGAGCAGTATTCAAATTATTTGATCATTAAAGAAATTTTTTATTATTATTTCTTTTTGCTTGTTGTATTCTAATAACAAGTTGATAAAAGAATATTTTAGAACGGAGCTTGAAGCTTTTAAGGCTTTTTGTTCTACACACACACAGATCAGAAATGTTTGTACTTTAGTGATTGATTCTTATCGTTCTGAATATTAAAATTATCGTTTGTTCTATCTCTTGTTTTGCTGTTTTATTATCATTAGGTAATAAAATTAAATATTTTTCCTGTTATTCGTTATTTTCTATATCTTATTATGTTTTATTTGAAATGTAATTTTTTAAAATATTTAATTTTTAGTACTTGTATAAATTCCTGCCTAAACATGTATGTGTGTGTGTGTGTTGTATAATAATATATGATTATGTAATAATGGATTCAGATATTATCAATGAAATAATATTTGTCAACACAAATTTATTTAGTACTGCAGAGTACGATAAGCTCTTAAATTTATTTCACGAAATTCCCTAAGGTAAAAGCGTCACACCTTAACTATTATAAATGAAAGCAACAAGGGAAGGGCAGCATATAAATGCATAAGAAAATTAATTCGAAAATATCATTAATTCCAGTGAAAAAGATAATCTATTGATTCAATTTATTTACTTCCTTTTATCTAATCTTTGTTTACATTACAGTATATTGGATGTCTTGAAGTAAAAACGTCTATGAAAAGTTTAGATTTTGAAACACGTTCGTGCGTAGCTAAGTAAGTTATCAAACTATTATATTTAAAGTTATAACTTGTTGTAAATGTCGTGGATACTTTCAAATACATGACGAACACAACCTTTTACTTTCTTTTTTAGAGAATGCATAAACAGAGTTTGCGAAGCTGCCGGATTAAAATCTGCTGACAAAAAGAGAAGGGTAGATTTCATAGAAAATTATTTGTTATTTATAGATATAATTATATTTATGCCTATAATTTTTATTAAATTTTTCTCTATTAGGTTGATGAGAAGGTATTAAGAGCTATAGCAAATAAACCTTGTATGGATTATAGCGCTGCTAATGTTACTTTAACCATTAGCAGTTGCAGTTTATCCTTGACTAATATTGATACTGGACACATTATTGCGAAACATGATATGCCACGTATATCGTTTGCTTCAGGCGGTGATACGGTAAAGGGCACACATTGATATATATCGCATTTTATCTTTTGTATATTTTATTTCACTATTTTTGTACATGTATGAAATAAAGCTGCATATAATTTACAGTAAAAATTTACAATATATATTAGTTATAATTTTTGTTTTGAAATTAAAGCTATGTTTTATTATGTAATAGGAAATACTAGATTTTGTTGCATATGTTGCTAAAAATATGCAAGAATGGCGTGCTTGTTATGTGCTTGAATGTACAGGTGGTTTAGCACAAGATGTTATATCCACTATCGGACAAGCATTTGAACTCAGATTTAAAGAATTTCTTACAAAACCAAGTTCCTTGCAGTAAGTTGTAAAAATAAATGCGTTTATAGATCTAAAGTTATAATAGTCTTTGTTATAATTTTGTGTATTTATTTAGCCCTGTATTAAACGGTGTCAGGGAAGTAGACAGGGATTATTACAATGATCTACCAGGGAAAGTACCTCCTGATATTGGCCCACCGCCAGTACCTCCTTTGCCTAATACAGCATCTACACTGCCTAATCTAAAGCATCATCAAAATAATGCATCACGTACTCACGTACAAAATATTACAGTTGATTCATTCCCATCTACTGCAGACAGACATCAGCAGTTGCCAGGTACTATCTTGTAAAATGTTGTTACACGTAGATTGAACTCTAATTTTTATGTATAAATTTGTTTTTATATTTATTCCTCCGTTTTATCTTTCTCGACAGAAACTGGGAATCTAATTGATTTAAACTCAGATAGCATTATATCCCCATCACCGAATTTAGATATAATGTCTGAGCATAATTATGTGAATGACAGTGTCATAGCTGCAAACAGAGACAATCATCGTGATCCAGCATCACTTTTTGATGTTTTTGATATGCGTAAGAGAATTATTGTTTTATCGCAAATCTCTTAACAAAGATTCAAAATTTATAACTATTTTAAAATAATGATCTTTGATTGCTGTGATCTTCATATTTATTTATGTCGTATGATTACATTGCAATCTCAAGTATATTTTCTTATGAAGAGACTTAATGTAATATTAAAATTTTTAAGAATTTTTGCTTATTTATAATTATTTATAATTTATTGTCCTCATATTGAGCTTTTTATTTATAATCACAGAGCCGTTCAGTTCTGCTATATCGGATATGAATAGACTAAGTCCTCGATCACAGAAACAGCGATTAATAGAAGAAGATTGGTTTCACGGACGTATTAGCCGATCTCGAGCAGAATCTATGCTTACTAGAGTAAATATATGTCTATAAAAAAAATATAAAGATCTCTTATCATTTAATATACATTTATTTTTGCTATTTTATTTTTAAGGATGGCGACTTTTTGGTTCGAGAGTCACAAGGTTCTCCTGGCCAGTATGTTCTGACTGGAATGAATAATAATATCCCAAAACATTTATTACTAATTGATCCTGAAGGCGTCGTAAGTATGAAACGAAATAATATTAACAATATTATTAATGAAAAAATTAAAGCGTATATATGATCGGAAAAACATTTTCTAAAACTTTTACCGATTATAAATCTACATGTCTAAATATTTTTCAGCATTTGAATTTTAATAAATAATAGTCATGAAGTATCACAATTTTAATTTACAGGTTCGCACAAAAGATCGCGTATTTGAGAGCGTAAGTCATTTAGTGCATCATCACTGTGCCAATATATTGCCTATCATATCGGCTGATAGTATTTTAGTACTGCATAACCCCATCCTTAGGCGTACAAAGTATTGTTCTTAAATGTAGAACAATGACTAAGGGCGCAGACTTGGCAAAGACTTTCTGAATAGTTATTTTGCATATCTTTGCATGTGAAAAATCTTTGACAAGTCTTGGCTTTTTGTGATATTTTTAAAATCAGTTATACATACTTCGTACAAAAGATATGGTTTGTAGTATCTTTCTATTGTATATGAATAGATGATTTATGAATATCTTTCTGTTTTCTGTGAATCTCCTTATGAAATGTGCCAACTTATATATATTTATATAACCAAAGTAATATAATTTCTATAATTTATCGAAGTTATAAGCACATTCCGATTTTTTGTATAAAATATTACAATCTAATTTGATAACTTTGGATTTATGTAAGATTTGTAATCAGAAAAATTTTATATATAGCTATATATTTTAGATATAGAATATGCTTTTTATATTAAATACATTATTGCAACCCCATCTCTTATGCAAAACTATAATAAATATAATTTCATGCAGTATATTGTGCCATTATATTATTTTATTTCATTAATTTTTAACATTAAATAATTTATAGGCTAAATATTTATTAATTTAGAATTTTAAACTCAATTTTTTTTCTTATAGTTGTGTATTCTTTTTTGTTCAATATATTCAACATTAATTTATTATTTATTGGTGTAGATAATTACTTATGTTTTATAATATTAATAATCTTATAAAATTAATAATAACTTTTAAATATTATAATATTAATAATCTTATAATATTAATATATATAACTTTTAGATATTAGACATTTATATTAATAATTCTATTAAACAT
>NW_017304450.1:2269028-2279208 GCF_001594115.1 Trachymyrmex septentrionalis | reverse complement strand
TATATATATATATATTTTTTTTTTAATATTTAAATATTTAACAAAATTCTTTTATCCTGGAATTGTTTTTTATGATAATAAATAATTAGGTAAAATGTATTTCACAATTTATATACAATACATATTTCATAATAAATTTACAATATTGAATTTATTTACAATAACGATCAGCTTTCATTTTACTTCTCCTATCTAATAGAATTTCGTGTAAATTTCCTTCCACTTTTGCCTTTTCCAACTCGGAGCGATCAGATTTGTTTATTTTTAACTTTTTATCTTGAAACTTTTGAAATTTCCGTCTGTGAAATTAAATATTGTTATTATCAGAAATTTTAAACATCTGATTTAAGATAGAACAAAAGAAATAGCAGTTAAGGGATTTTTATCCGTTATATCAGAATCTCCTTAATACAGCAAAATAATTATCGTAAATGTAAAAGTTATATAATTTTAAACTTGAATAATTTCTTATTCAATAATTATACGATTAATAAGATTTCACATAATACTCACACATAATTTACTTCGACCTCTGTGAGTGAGCCTTGCTCTTCTTTCGGAATATCCTTACTAGGACTTTGAGAACGTTGTATTATACTTCTTACAATAACAAATTCTGACGTACCAGCTGTTCTATTTTGACAAACTATATCATCGTCATTTGTAACTGATATGAAACATCCAGTATTATTTAGTATTGCAAGCTTGCCATCCTGAAAAAAGGCATGAATTAATATATTTAAAAAGCAGTGCAAAAATATTCCTACATTCAATAATAAAAATTTAATTAACTTATGGAATTGAAATTATATTCATATTTTACTTTTTATCTTGGTTTATACATTATTTATAAATATTATAAAATTATTTATAATAAAATCATATTATTATATTAAAATTGTTTATTTTCTGTTGAAAACTTTCTAATTAATTTTTCTGATAAGAAACAACATAGAAGCAAACATAAAAGTTAAATGTAAATACAAATACTAGATATTTTTGAAAAGAATCAATAAAATATAAATATATTAACGCAAAGTGCACATAAAATAATATTTCCAACTAAATTAATATCTATCTTTATTTCTATATATAGGAATTACTTGAAAAATTGGCTCCCATTGTTCAATAGATCCAACTGCATCACTTCGACCGATAACGATACCATTTTTATCAACTCCAAGATATTTGCCATATCCTGATTTCAAAGCAACCTTAGTCTCACTTATAGGAAATGCCGTTAATATTTCTTCTGGTAATGGACCTTCTCCTTCGTCATGTGGTGCTCCAAGAGTAAACAATCCGTTATCGAGTGCTTTCACGTAAGTTTGGTTTCCAAATTCAATAGCCACTGTTCCAGTAATTTCAGTAATATTCTTAACCTTCCACCATCCTCCTATTAAACAAAATATGCATCTATGTTGCAAATGTTTTATACAAAATAAAAAAATTTATAAATAAAAATTTTACATGCCTCATTAAATTTTAATAAAAATATACTCATTTAATATCTTTATATAAACAAAGGTTTTTTTGAGAAAGAAAAATCACTGTTGTAAGATCAATATAATTCAAAGTTAAAAGTGACATATTTAAGAGGTAACGCCCTAAGGTAAGGCCCTAAAATGATATCTAAATTTGAGAATTTATTATGAGTAAATAAATAAACTTTATTTAAAAATAACTTAGAAGACTTTATTGTACATATATTGAAGTGTATAAAAACAATTTTTTAATTTTTTTAATGTACAAAATACGACGTATTGGTCCTTTGCAAAATCGCTTTTTTTTAAAACATGAACTTAGTGCACGTTTTCTGTGAGATGGTTTATCCTGAAACAAAGCAATAAAAATGTTCATTATCTACATACGATAAGCTTTTGAAGTACATAAGAATTTTTTAAAATATTACTTTTTCTCAAAATGGCAGCTATTTATAGAAAAAGTACATTTTTCGTTCCAAAAATTTGATTTAAAAAATGCAAAAAGAATTTTCAACATTTCACAAAAAGCCTTCAGAGTAGAATATATATAAGAAGATTGTGTGGTAAAATTTTAAGTCAATCGGATAAAAATTGTAAGAATGACGTTGCACACAAATTTGAAAAACTGTATTTTGAGAAAAAACATGTTCAAAATTCAAAAAGAAAATCATATAAACAGACAATTTTTTCAAAAATTTTTGTAACTGTTTTTTTTGTATATAAAGTTAAAAAATTTTTAATTTACCTCTAATCTGCGATGCTGTCCTTCTACGAATTCAGCAGCCTCATTACATTCCTTTCTAGATGATAATAAAGCCTCTTTTGCTTCGTCAGCAAGCTTGATACACCGTGCATCCGCTTCTTGGCAAAAATTGTAGCACATAGGAGGTTTAGAACTTTCATAATTTGCATTATGCTGTTGTAGCCATCATTACAATAACAAATAGCCAAGTTTGTTGCTGCATTTAAAATTGTTTTGCCACTCTCATAGGACTTTGGAGCCATCGATCATACAGTTGCGTTGAAACTTTTGTTATATTTTGAGGAAAGCCTCCTATACATTTTGTTAGTAATTCATCGCTACTCAGTTTTTCATAAATAGATTTTATAGCTTTGAAAACATCTTCGTGCATAGCTGATTTGCGTTCATAATCTGACAGTTTATTAGTCATCTTTGCTTTTTCATAAGAGTACCACGAATTTTCGCCGGTAGGACAGAAATCATATTGCGGTTTACTATCGGTAGAAATTTTGTGATAAAATGTCGCCCATATCTCTTTTTTCATGTCTTCAATGGAATCCTTATTGCTAAATCACAATAAACCGTCAGTTCATTAATAAGTTTTATAGTCAATTTATCCGTGCCACTGAGGTCTTTCGTATTTTTTTCAAGTTACGCAGATGAGTTCCCATGTATTCTTTTCTGAGCACAGGAAAATCTTTATAAGGTTCATTATCTAAGATACCCTTAAATGTTTTACTTTCACTGTTATCTACATAATAGCGATATTTCAGGCCGTGCAACTCTTCGAAGCGAGAAAACATTTCGACGATTGAGTCAATTCCCATTTTAGAAGATCTTTTATGGTTTATTTGGCATTCGTTTGCATGGATTTTTCAGCCATTCCTCATATTCAGCAATGCTTTCTTTCTTTTTCCAAAATTCGTATCCTTTACAATATTTTGATTTAAGTCATATCTAAAACTACGTGTATACCAGCCGATTAACGTTGCAATTTCAAATAGAGAAGAAAATTTTATATTAATATTTTGCGCCAAGATCCATCACCAGATACTATCAAGTCATTTTGTCCATGTTCATTAGTAAGTCTTTTTTCCTCGATAGCTGCATTTTTCAATAACATCTCACAAACAGCTGCAGTAGCGATATTGCAGATAGCGACGGAAATATTTTTTATAACAGTATCATAAAAAGTATGAAAAATTGGATACGGCAAGTTCATAAAAGCGCAAAAGCTTAGTAATGCCGTTTAGGCCGATGCCAAGCAGTCTCATAGCTAACACAATACGACGATTTATATCATAAGCATTTTTTTTCAATTAGAGGAACTGCATTAATAACGATTGGACTGCATCTTTCACGATTCATTGCAATTTTATAGCCTAAACCTCTCTTACTTTGATAAATGTAATATTTTGCACTGCTTACATATCTTACTAATAAGATAATGTGGAAAAAACAGTAAGAAAATCGATAAAACGATACTCAAAGGACGGAGAAAACATCTATGTCGTACTGTTCATTTGAAGATCAGCTTTTTCGCAGAGGTACTCACGTTCTCAGTTTCCCTCTCCAACATATAACGATTCAATGGCTTTCTTCCTTTGATACTACTTCGAGAAGCACGTGCAGACAAACCACGGGAATCTTTCCTCCCCTCGTACTATTTTTTTGTATTACTCATTTAATTATTATAAAAGTCCAAAGTATTTATCGTAAAACACAGTAACATGCAACGCGCGCAATTTCCAGTTAAGTACTAATGGCGTCGCATAAACACAGAAACCGAGCCTTTCAAAATTTTTTTTACTGGTTTAATATAAGTAGTAACATCTATATTATATATTAGCCAAATTATATATTAGCCGAAGCTATTTCTCGGTATATAAATAAGTCCATACACTCGCGGAGTACGGAGCTGTGTCCAGCAGAGGTACAATTCGACACAAAAATCATTCTGTCTTACAATTAGTTTCTTACTGATTATTAAAGAAGGACAAGATGACTCTTGTGTCAGTTGTATCTCTTGCTGGAAAGCTCCTTATGCCCATTTCCATCAATATAGATTAACTTTAATCTTAATCTTTTTCTAATCTTTAGAACTAGAAAAAGACGAAGAACAAGTTGAACCGAGATTAAAGTTAATCTACATTGGTGGAAACTGGCATTAGTCAGCTCCAATACTATAATACAGTTCGAATTTCGTTCTAAAAATACTTGCATCATTTCTATAACTATAAACTAATGATTTAAGCACAAAAAAAAGATTTGTTCAAACCTCAGGGATGGCGTTATCCCTTGAATGTTAGGAAATTTACCATATTGAATAAAGTAACATAAGCATGTGTTAAGGACTACAATAGCATGCTAAAATGAAATATATAAAATTCAATGTAAAATTGTAATACAATTAACATTACTACATTCAGAAAACAAAGAATTATGTGGGACACAATTATTTTAGTATAGAAAACATTGACCATTGTACAATCCTACATGGCTTTTGAACTTCCAGCTATAATCATTTCAATGTTTGCAGTGTAAAATAAAAGCTATCACAAAGAATTTTATAACTTCCACAATTTTTTGTATAAAACAGTCAATTTCAAATTGTTCCTTGTTTTTTTTTACGCAATCAATTGTATTATAATTATGTATTAGATTTTATATTTCGCACGCTATTTCTATTGTAGTAAGTACATGCTTATAATTTTATTTCATTGGACAAATTTTATAACCTTCAGATACATCACTATTAACTGTTTTTTAAATAAGCGACGTTTTTTTCCAATTTTCGTTTTTTTACATAAAATAACATTATCAAAAGAGCAAGTGTACTTTTATCAGAAAATATAAAGTAAGACATGTAAATTTAACATTTGGCTAGTTAATAAAAAGTTAATAAACAAATACCATGAGTAAGAGTATCTTTATCCTCCACAGTGACATCCTGTTCTTTTTCTTGCCTCTTAGATTTTCGTTTCTTCGGTCTGGAAAAAACAATGAATAAAATATGAAATAACAGAATATAAATAAAATATCAAATTTCAAGCAATAATAAAAAAGAATTATACCTTGATTTTTCGCCTTTCAATACTAACTTTCCCGTCCGTACTTTCTCATATTCCGACATTTTTTAATCCTCCTTAAATTTGCTTTAAATTTTAATACCGTGATAGTTTAATTACTGAAATATAAGTATTATATTTCAGTGATTTTAACTGCACAAAAAAATAATAAATATGCACCAGACCGCACAGAAAGGACGCAAAATGGCTGTTTCCATGGATCTCAAGCGGCAAACGATTGGGTGCATTTGATCACCGACCAGATACTATTAAAGATCATCAACCCTGGGCAAATTTTTGGTCGATATAAAAAGGGCCCGGAGGTAATTGAAGAACGCTGACATTATTGACAATTGATATAAATTTGCTATTATTAATATAAATATTTGACTCATACATTATTAAATTCATGATTTTTTATTACATAAATGTTCCATAAATGAATATGCATATTTGTAAAGTTATAATATTCTATATATTGCAGAAAAATTACTATTTTTTTCTCTGCAGTTATCATCTCTGTTGATAATCAAACTTTGATAATAGCACTGAAATCACAATTAAAAAGAAATCGAGTATTATTGAGTTCTAAATATGTCCAAAAATTTAAATTAATAAATCATAAAATTATTACACTATTTTCAATTTTTAACTCTTAATTACTTCAATATTCACAAGGACGCTAACTCTCGTAAGGATATCGGTCTTTAATAGTATCTCGTCGGTAATTTGATAGTACAAGTCGATACAAGTATCGTTCTATCTTTGTTATTCTTGGAATGTTAACAAGGATAGAACAACGCTTATATCGACTTGTGTCGATTTATGCATCAAATGGAAAGCACTTCTCGTGTCTACGATGCTAGAAATCAGTCTGAGATCTCTGATGAAGAAAGAATTAATCAATTGCATTGGTTATGTGTTAAAATATGATTTGTTAATTCTTTTCCTTTTCGAAATCTCGGATCGATTTCTAGCTAGCATCATGGACGCAAGTTTGAGACCCATGGTGGAAGAAATCCATGACTGTTTTTGACATCTGCGCAGAATCATTTGAAATTTATCTCGAGAACGATACACACTTGGGTTTCTTTCATGATGAGACCTATCTACAAAGCTATCTAATTTCATATGTGACGCCGAGTCAGCCGTGTGCACTGTAGTCTATGCAGTTTAAGGTAAAACATTTTTGTAAGTATAGTCTGTTTATTTGTCTATATAATTGAATTAAAATAATTAAAATAGACAGGTTTTATTTGAGATGGCGGAGGAAATACTGAGGGAGTTAGAAGCCGCGGCGCAAATTGTTCTGGTGAGTCGTACCGTTGAATTTTCTTTCATCTCTTAAAAGCTAAACTAATGTTTAAACACAAACGGTTAGCGAAATATAAGATGACACTTACAAATTCTTGTGAGATTTGCTACGTGTTAGCACACGCAGAGTCAAAATTTATCAGTAGAATACGTTGCTCTTTATCACGCCGGAGAACTTTTACATTTTGGTAAGATTCCATTTTGGGGTTAAGATCTCTATGATCCACGACTCTTAGATATTTCTTAAGATTCAACGAATTCTATGCGTATGTTGGCACACACACACACCCACACGCGCGCGCACCATACACGTGGTGAGAAAAATGAGATAAAGCATGATTGAAGAAACTTTCTAAAAGCAGAACAAATTATTCAAACAAACGTATGTATCTTATGAAGCAAAGCAAAACAAAACTGTTTCAAGTGTATTGGATTACTCTATTATGTAATTTCTAGTATTTGCTGCTTCACGGTTTGTTTTATGAAAGAAATATTAGGGAGCAATTGAAGCACTGAGCATTGTGTGATTTCAGAGCATCTCGTGGCGTCAATGTTAATTTATTGACATTCCAAAATAAATAATGAAACATAAGCTTAATATAAATACAGTTTAAAGCAAAACATTAGCAAATTTGCCTATTGATGAGTATCGACTGTGTTTATTGATGTTATGATTAGACAAATTTTTATTTGATTTGTTAATATATAACTAGTTACAAATTAATAAGCTGGTCTCATTAACTCTAGCTTAATTGACCGATTAAATTAGAATTATCAATTGCAAAAGTGAAAACATGTATTTTTTTGTAAATTCCAATTTATTTATATGTAAAATATATACTTATAAATAATACTTTAAATTAATAATTAAATAATACTTTTAATTAAAATAATTTTATGTAATTTAGTATTATATGTAGCAATATCAATATATATTACATCACAGCTGTGAGATCCAATTTTATAATTGGCAATTATGAAATTTAATTGGCTGTCTAATTGGAGTTGATAAAACCAGTCCAAAGACCAATATGAATCTGAACATGGTTGTGCAAGTAATTAGATATTAGGTCTGTTTTTTATTCCTGCACTAGAACTCTCTCTCTCTCTCTCTCTCTCTCTCTCTCTCTCTCTCTCTCTCTTTCTTGCTTTTGCCAAATATTAAACATATATCTATCTTAGACTTTCTACAATAAGCCATTACCTAAGCTTGAAATCTTAAGTCATGAGATATTGACCAATCATAGTCGATTCTTCTCATATTCAACTGTGACTAGTCAATTTCTTTCGATTTAGGACTAAAGTTTAAGTAACAGCTTATTGTAAAATGCGTGTCTTATTTTAAGTTCTCAAAGTACTACTTTAGCCATAAAAAACAGACTCTTTGTAATATAAACAATTATACTTGATAGTAATTTTCAATACTGGTTTTGAAAATTGATTTTTCTCTCTACTAATTATCTTCTGTTATTGACTACAAACCTGTTTTTTTTTAACTGAATTTCTTATACCATTCATTTTTTGTCTTTTTTTCTTCAGTGGAGAAAAAGGAAAAAGAACTCTGCAAGAAGTTTAGCTAAAAAGGATAAATTTTATAGTTGATGTCAATCTATCACAAAATCTACTTGAACCTGACAAATTGCTAGCACTCTGCTGACATTTTGCTTACTAGGCAGATTTTACAAAATATTTGTTACAAGTCGTTTGAATATCAATAGAAATGTAATAAAATAGAATGTTCTTTTTTGTTGAATTGATATTAACAATTGGTTTGATTATTACAATTAGTATTTTAATTGTAATAATCTCTTTTTTTGATTGACGAGAATATCATTGATACCTACATTTGGAATGCATATTAATATTAAGCTCTTACTAGATAATACAAAAGAAATATCCTATTTATATGTTGTTTCTATGTTTTTGCAATTATGAAAGATTGATAAATGATTTTGTATTTACATTGCTTTTAGGCGCCTCCGAATCTAATTTCATCAGAGCAACGTCAATCTGCGGAAACAGTATTCTTAAATTTCCGCAAAACAAAATCACCTTATCAGCTGTGTCAGCAAATTTTAGAATTAAGTACTGTAGATTATATACTATTTGAAACAGCTGGCTTGATAAAAACAGCTCTGATACAAGAATGGACCACTCTGTCAGAATCTGACATCTCTTCGTTGAGACAATATCTGTTACACTATGTTATAAACAAACCTATGTTAGCGCCATATGTTAAGGCAAAAATACTCCAAGTTTTTGCAATAATAGTTAAAAGAGGTAGCGTGGATGACTTTGGACGGGAGAGAAGTCGAATAATAAATGAAATAGAAAATTTGATTAAGAGTGGAAATTTACCAAATGTAAGTATACATTGAAGTAAGTACATTGACAAAATTGACTTTTTATTTTGTACGGCGAAAAAACAGAAAGAAGATTATTTTTTTGTTTGCAGCAAATTTTAGGATGCAATATTTTATCTGCAATATTGCAAGAGTATGCAACGACTGCTAAATCATCCGACATAGGTCTAACATGGGAAGTTCATCTTAAAGAGAAGAAACAGTTTGAACAAAGTGATATGAAGAAAATTTTCAAGTTTTGTGTCGAAGTATTTAATGAATTAATCAAGAAAGATTTTGATGAATTGACATTACCTCTTGTAAAGTCTTTGCTTTCTATCGTAGAAAGTATGCTTGCTTGGGGATTTATTTATGCAAATTATATCCTTTTATTATTAATATATTTGAGATTAATCTATAAAAATAGAAAGAAGACTAAAAGAGAAAATTGAAAACATTACAACTTTTATTTAATTCATATTTCATATTTAATATTTTAATATGGCATTATAATACTATACAAATTTTAATACTAAATATGGAATATGAAAATATATGAATATAAATATAGAGATAGATATTTGTACAGATACATTACAGTTGTTGACATATACCTTAACTCCAGTGCACTACCTAAAAGATTATTGTACATGTGGGAAATTCATGAATCTGGAAGTAACCCACCATTGAGCATGCATACATCATGGCGAGATGTAATATTAGATCCAGCAATATTAGATTTATTTTTCACACTGTATTGGAAAGTACGCAGCAATCCGCAATTAGCTCATCATGCTATGAATTGTTTGATACAACTGGCAAGTTTACATGGTAGAATTCTAAACGGGGAACAAGTAGAAGTGCAGTACCTGACAAATTACATGCAGAGATTTTTGAAGCTTATATTAAGTATTGAAATTAGCGATCAGGAGGCAAACGGAATTACCAACATTATAAAAAAGATTAATCATTTTTTTCAAAGTTCATTAAAACGTCTTCCTGAGGACTTATACAAGTCATTTATGGAACAAATAACAAGATTAACATGTTTATTTATAGAATGTGCTGCCCAAGAAGAATCGGTAATTATTATTGTATTTTATTCAAATTTGCTCTGAATTTGACCTAGAAAAATTTTTTCGAATTCAATTTTACCTTTTCTAAAATATTCAATAAAAAAATATTTATTGTTTGTGAAATTATAAATTATAGATATAGATATTAGATATA
>NW_017304450.1:2254404-2268928 GCF_001594115.1 Trachymyrmex septentrionalis | reverse complement strand
TATATATATATATATAAAACTGTAGAACAGAAAGATTCAATATTTTATAATATTTGCAGATACGTGCTGATGATTGTTTATATATGGAAGCTGTGGAACACATGTTTGAAGTATGGTCATGCATGTTATATTCATCATATTTTCCAGAAGATTTTTGTAAACAGAGCTCTATTCAAATATTTAATATATATCTTCGATGTCACTTATCACCTCCGGAGGGTGTTAGAAATATTGGTGGAAAAAATCTTAGCGAGGAAGTAGCAGATGTTGAGGATGGTGACAAAGTTAAATTTAAGGCGCAGTTACAAATAATTGGTAAGTAATAAGTGCGTTCCTTTTTGCATACACATATATTTCCTTGTTTAATCCTTGTTTAATATTCAATAAATAAAGATAAAATAATATATTATGCATGAAACAGTCCAGTATATTACAATTGATTTATTAAAATACATTTTATTACGTAGACCAATAATGATAATAATAGCAAATGCTTGATAATTTATAGGAGATTTTGGTAGACAAGTACCAGATCATTCTTTACCTCTATTAGCGCAATTACTAGAAGATCGAATACATAAATTGCGCGATAATTTAAATCTATTGGTCGAACAAAATGAATCGTCATCTCGACCTGCCTCTATGGATGAGTTGTACGAAGATTTACATTGGCTCATTTTAATAACGGGGCACGTTTTTTGTATGGAAAATGAAGGTGAAATTGCATTAACCGTACCTTTAGAAATAATGCAATGCAGTATGAAACAGGTTTGTAAATATTCATTACAATTTTTACTTTACTCTGGAGATGGAAGTATTAAATTTTTTTTGTATATATTTTTTCAGTCTCAAGAAGGAAACGTTGATGTAAATCGTACACTGGAGTTTTTAGTGTCCTCGCAAAATGTCCAATCGGATATAAGTAGTCCTTCAGCCTCAATCGATCAAGTTATTCGATTAGTCACGGGCATTTTTCGTTTATGCACTATTGAGAAAACTGCCATATCAATACATTTGGAAAATATACTCAGTCCTGAATTGAGCAGCACGATAATATGGTTTTTACATAGATGGTCAGAGATTTATCTTATACCAAATGAAGACCATTACAATGAATTAAGCACCACGCTTTTGCATGCTTTTGGTGATGATAGCCCTGGTGCATTGTGGTCAACGAATTTTCTTCTGGACAAAATAATTTGTAACATCAACGCTTTCAAAAGCGAGCCGACGCTAATGGATGAAACTATAAAATTATTAATATCTCTCGTTAAATCACGAGCAAGGTAAATATAACACGCAAAATATGCCTGTAATAGTCATATTAATAATTTGTTTAGGGACAACGGTATTTTTCTGTAAATTAATAATTAATAAATTAAGTTTCGAATAGAACATGACTAGAATGGAAAATCTTCCGGAATTCACGGATTATGGATTTCGCTAAGGTTTTTGCTGGATCATATTTTGTGAAAAAAATATGAGACATTTATTTTCGGGTAGGTGCTTGTATATATATCCGCTTTTCGGGCAAAAATTGATCATAAATTATTATAATTCATAATTATTATGAAAACAATAAATTTATTAAACTCGAACTTATTTTATGTACTAATAAAATATGTACTAATGAGAATATATATTGAAGAGTAAGATATGTATATGAGATATTTCAGAAGATTTGTATACGTCAAACTTTGACAATGTATTTTTTTGATTGCACAATTCATTTCATAAAATTGGATTGAAATCAATCCAATTTTAAGTTCGCACAACTTTAAATGATTTCATTTAATATTCTTGTTTTTCGAATTTTAATGCTTTCTTAAGATTCATCTATAATTAATTAAAAATAAAATTTTATCTGCATTGATAAAATTCAATTTAAAAACTTTTAAATAATTAATGTACGATTGCATCTTGGATTTGAGTTTAACTTGTGATAATATAAAAGTACACACACACACACACACACACACACACACACACAATAAAATTTTTTTTCTCTAATCAATGATAGTCTCAATGATATAGTCTCTTGATGGTGTTAATCTTTTGAATTCTTTGTATCTCATGTATCACGTGCTTAAAAAAATTTCATGTATTATATAAGGATATATATCTTTTTTTATTAATCTGCTTAAACATCAATGATTTTTTAAAATAGATAATTTATTTTGCCTTCCAGCTTTGAAAGGAGTTACCATAATCTACTATCTCGCTCTCCATTTCCACATCTAAAACTTTCTATGATTCTCTAATGATTTTTGTATTTTTATTTTCGAGGTCATTCATTTTGCTTTTAATATATACTTTATTTTGATTTTATACATGACTTAATTAAGAAAAATTAATATGCGTGCCCTAGACAAATTATCGTGTACTTTAACAAATATATTACGTTTACGATTGCTTTAACAAAGTAAATGTTCTTTACAATTTTATAATTCGCGATTCTTATTCTTTTGTGATTTAATTGTGTTTGCAGAAAGTATCACATTACATGCTACATGTTTACATAAAATGATATAAAGACATTTATTGTATACAAAATATCAATTTACTGCATATTACATGAGATTATTAACGCGTTAAAGTAATCGTTGTAATAATATTTTCATTGAAATGATTTAAAATCTAAATACATATATTAATTTTTCAGAACTTCCTACCTGTCGAAATCTGAGCACTTCAATTATATTATTGAATTAGCTACAAAAGAACAGTACGATTTTCCGCAGATTATCAAAAGAGGATTAATGCGTGTAGTGGTTCATGCCGGTATCACATTACAAAATAGTAATCAGTACTACTGGTCGCGAATTTTACAAGCCTTGCAGAACAGATTTACACAATTAATTTCTAGTGACAATTTTATGTCGTCTTACCACGAAGAACATATTAAAATTCAAATTATAGATATACTAGAATCTTGTATAGGTATGTTTATTTAAATTTTATTTATTTAAATTTTATATGATCAATGATGCGCATATATTTTGTTTAAATTAAAATAAAATTTTATGTACATAATCTTATTTGAATAGGTGTAGTGCTAGGTACTGGAAGTTTGAGAGTAGAACCCTTGTATCAATATACTTTTCCCATATTAGCCGAGCTTCCAAAAATATTATCCTTGTATCATAATTATCAAGATATAGTACAGCTGATATTAGAGCTTTTTAATGAATATATAAAAATTGTATTCTTAACAGATGTAAGTCATTTTTATTTATATAAGCTATCATAATTAATTCTGAAATTTTGATAGTAATCGTAATCTTGACGTATTATTTTATTGCATTATTTCAGGCTGAGAGTATGCGTGTATATGAAATTTGTATGCAAATGATGCAAACGTATGCTCGCTGTAACAGTCATCGGTTTACTGTAGACTCGACTGCGGAAGAGGATAGTTTTCAGGATATTGTGTTACTCATGCGATTATTAACTAATTTTTTAATGAAAGACATGTTTAATTTTAATAACTGCGAAGTAAACCCATTAACTCAACTTCCGTCTGCAGCACCGGCCGTCGAGCCCATACCACCTACTGATGTTTTCTTGTATGGCTTAAATATAATCATGCCTATGATGACAATAAATTTGTTAAAATTTCCGTCATTATGTTTGCAGTAAGTATAATTGTATCTTAATACAATAATTATAACAAAAAGATAAACATTTAATTTAAATAATATATTAAATTATATTATATTGAAATTACATTAAAATAAGTTACATATATAATTTGATTTTTTTAATTCTCATTAACAGTTTATAACACAATATTTGAAAAATTTTTAAATTCATATATTATAATATTTCTTATTATGTTTGTATATTGAAATAACTACTTTTTTTATAGATATTTCGAAATGATAAAATTTGTATGTGAGCTATGTCCTGAGAAAGTTTGCGGTCTCTCTGTTAAATTGCTGCAACAACTTTTAGCATCAGTGGAATTAGGTTTATACTCATTCGGCAATGAAGTAGCTGGCCTTTGCTGTGATGCAATCCAAGTCTTAACCAAGCATATTAAAAAAGAAGTTACGGAAGGACAGCCGCGCAAAGACATAATGGCACCTTTTTTAAACGTAAGTTCCTACAAATGACTGAGCATGCACAACGTGTCTTTTAAGATTCTAAAATATTGAATCAGCAAATTCTAAAATATTGAATTTTTTTTTTAGTTATTAATAAGTCTCATTCTATCACATCAAATGGATTCAGATCTGATCACACAAGCCAGTTTGCCTCTTTACAATCTCATATGTTGCTATCAAGAACAATATCAGCAACTTATACAGAATATTATATCTACTCAAACGGATCTACAAGTGGCGCAAAGATTAGCGAATGCTTTCACTGCACTGACTGCGAATGTGGATGTAAATATAGATTTATGTAACCGTCCTCAAAGACTGAGGTTTAAAGAAAATTTCGAGAAATTTGTCGTGAACGTACAAGGATTCTTAATGGTTAAATAAAATATAAATTTGTAAATAAAAAAAAATAA
This sequence comes from Trachymyrmex septentrionalis, assembly GCF_001594115.1. NCBI lineage: Eukaryota > Metazoa > Arthropoda > Insecta > Hymenoptera > Formicidae > Trachymyrmex > Trachymyrmex septentrionalis. The sequence continues at coordinate 2,264,409 of NW_017304450.1, read as the reverse complement.
AAGGTTTATTTAAACAATATACGCGTGGACTTAGATCTTGTTGGAAAGTTAGATTTTCATTATGTTGTATAGTTAGTTTTACGTTTAGATTTTTTTAAATAAGTAATGAGATGTATGTGTAAAAGAATTAAATTAGTTCAGTTCATCCTCACTTTAATCGGTGTAAATAAACGCGATTAATCGTAAAATATATGATGAGAGCTTTTAACACATGGATATTATTTTAAAAAGAACTTATTAAGCATATAAGCTTTTTATTGACCGATTTATTACACGTTACCACTTACAGTGAGCCTAGCGAAATATTCGAGTAACCATAATATAATATTTATAATAAATACTAGTTACAGCGTCGATGCACGTTTCCGATAGCAAACGGTCAAACGAAAACGCTTCGTAATTGGATGTCCAGTTACCTTACAAACAAATACATGAACTTATATAACTTGGTACAGGTCGCATCGCCGTTAGCCTTTCCGTCATTGTGTCATTCGCCTCGCGATGATCGACAATGTTTCACAAAGGAATGCTTATTAAAGTATAACATTAAATTTATTTATATATTTATATAATTTATACTTTGTATTATGTATATATATAAGCGAACGTGTCCTCTCGCGCTCTCTCACATACTTTCTCTCTTTCACGCATTTCCACTCGGATTCTCTTTCTCTCTATCGCTTTCTTTTCCTCTCTTTCCCTGTCTTTTAGCATCTCATACATGCTCTCATTCTCACTGTGTCCGTTCTTTGTTCTCCTATATTTCATCTACTAATAATAACAATGATTATTAATCTCTCCAACGACTTAAATGCGATGTAAATTCCTTTGTAATATACGCGTTTCTTTTTTCTCCCTTTTCTTCCTTCCCTTTCTTACATCTCTTCCTCGTCGTATATACCACATCTTGTCTTGCGGCATAGTCGATAGAGAGCCTAAAGTTCAACTTATATATTTATGCATTTATTTTTCGATATATCATATGGTATGTCGTTAACAAAATAAAACTATAAGATACTACAACAGTCAGCAAGCGAAAATGGATAATCAGTAACAAGGCATTTACACTCGTGTGAAGCCGTGATCAAAGAAAGACAAAAGAAAGGATATAATCGGCCTCAGGATCGAACGCACGAAGCGTCTTTGCGACTAGAATCAAGCGAGTTCAGGATCGTCTTCCGTCCAATTCCGATATCGACATCCACGTCGGAGAACACTCCCCCAGAGGATCTTGTCCCTCGAGAAACGTCAAGGTACACGAAATCGATAGACCACTTCGATGGAAGGGCAACATTAAAAAAAATGTTCGCACTTGCGAAAGGAGCTTGGATAAGGTTCCCTGAAAGAACAGTAACTAAGAAGTACGATACGACCTCAGTAACACTTGAGCGATAAGAAGAATATTACGTAGAACTTATACCGAATTGTAGACGCGCTCCCAAGCACTCACAGAATGTAAAGAAGTAATACAGATCCTAATATATATAATTATAAAAATGTGTGTATACATGCATACCTTCGACTGTACAATGGGTGTTTACTCAGTAAGCAAAATGTTAGCGGCATGCTAACAGCTTGCCAGCAGATTCTGCGGCAGATTCATATCAATTGCATCCATATTAAGCTCGTGATCTGCCCAATAGAGCTTTTGTTATCTGATAGCAGATTTTTAGCAGAGAAAGTAAAATTTGTTATTTCATAGCGATTAAAATGGAATATGTTAATTAAATAATTATGACAGAGCAGATTCTACTCTATTTTTGCGGTTAATCTGTTATCAGATTCCATTATTGAGCGCGAGTGTGGCATGGCAAACAGCGCACTGGTCTAGCCAGAGGTCCAGAGGTCGATCCTGGTAGGAATCAAAATATTTACGCTCCTCTCGAAACGTATCTCTTTTCGCAAAAGGCTGTCAAAACCTCCAGAGAATGCTTACTCACAGAAACACCTTTCGAAAAATCCGCCCTTCGAAACCAATATTAAAACTTCTATATGCTTAGAGCAATTGAATAATCAGCATGCGCATTACAAGCATATGAGAGAGGAGTTACACAAGTCAGAGGCCTAACGTAAGAACAAGATTTCATTATTACTGACATTTTGTTAACAAAATTGATAACGGTTACTTTGCAAAGTCTGTTCAGTAAGCAAAATTCGCGCACGTGCTCTTAGTATAGAGACCGTGTCTCTTGATGTTTGTCGTCAGACTCGAGTGGAGTACTGTGGCAGATTGGCCTCAATTATATTCGTATGAAACTCGTAATCTGCCAACAGAGTCTACCGACATAATCTAATAGCACATACAGCCAGCAAAAATTAAACAAAATCTGTTATATATTTTATAAAACAATTCGAATATATCGAGAATATATATATTTAAATGATTACAAAATTCTGCAGCTAATCTTCCGTCATATTCTATTAGCAAATTTCGTTATATTTCTGCTGGCATTTTGTCAAGAGAATTGGTAGCAGACACTTTACAAATTTTTTTTTTCAGACATTTGACTATTTGGATAATAGGAAATGTATTCGTCGGCATGGAATGGAAACAAATAAATTAGGTTTTTGCTGTGCGTGAAATGTCTCAGTACTACATATCGACCGTCATGAAATGCTATTATATACGTAATACATATCAAGAGAATGAGTCCTCCTTTGACTACATCTCGGACACCACAGTCGCGTGAGTTAATATCAAAGATTTTAAGAGTTCTCCATGTAAGCTGCATGTAAGATACATGTATTTATAATGCCACATCTTTTATCCGAAAATGTTACACGTAAGAGAAGTTAATCAAAGCTCGGAACGGTGCAATCGTTTATGATCTTACGAGGAAATTATCAATTCGGATTGTTGAACTTTAAAGGGATTTTCGTTCATCTCTAAGTTCTCTAGAAAAGAAAGAAACTGGAGAATCAGATCATTCTGTTTTTGAAAAAAATTAAATTGAACAATTGAATCCTTTCTGTATCAAGTTTAATTATAAATTCACTTTTTTAAAAATAAGTTTTTATCGTCGTTGTATAATTCTAATTTTATTCATTATGTTCAAGCTAGTTACAAGTGAATTAACATTTATTAATCCAAAATTGAATATTTTCTCGTTAGATGAAATTCGTCGACGCGCATTCGTCGCAAGTACGTCTGAGGTTGTGCTTGCCACACGTGCCATTACGTGGTGAACATGTTTGAGGAGCACTGCTTAAATTCTAAGTAGACATGAAAACACGATGTATCAGAGTGTGGTGTCTATATCCACAGATTAACGTAATTTTATCTATTTCGCATGTTGCGAGATACGAAGTGCGAAAATTCCAGCTTTGTCCTAGCTTTATATCAATTGTGGGTCTCGGTCGATTACAAATGAAAAATTTCTTATGACAGTGCCGCTTGCTTGCCGACTACGCGCATTTATTCGTATTTCGAAGAAGTTTTTACAGTGATATTATTTCTCTGCTTATTGGAACATTAATATTCTTTATGTAGAACTCTCGTAACGACAATTTAAAACTTCGTATGATTCGTATAAACAATTTAAGATTTCCTATAATTCTCGTCTCAAAATTCTCATCTCAAAATAAAAATAGGAAAAATATTTTTAGAACATATTTTTAAATATAACATATAATGATTGAAGAAAAAAAAATTACATTTTCATAATTCCGCATTAAAATTGCAAGAGAGTTTCATAAATTATCGTTGCAAAATTTCTACATTATTTTTAGACAAAAATTCTTAGAAACAGAGAGTTACAAATGCTTGTAACTCTCTGTTCTTAACTTTTGCTCTTCGCTTTTAACCCATTTGTATAATCAAAACAGTAGCTGCCAAGTACTAAAATATGTACAGAAAATTTGCAAATATCTTAAGATAGGAGAGGATATAAAAATTATTTTATATTGATAAATGATTCAGTGCGAATAAATGTTTGGAATTACGTTAAAAGGAAGTATTCTACGAGTTTTATGCTTCAAGAAGTAACGATTTTTTCCTTCCCTCTCACTTCATTGCTTCTTAGTTTTTACATCTTAATATTCGAATCTTTTTTTCATTCTAATACAAAGTTAGCGTCATTGCTTTGGAGCAGTGCTCTTATTTTACAATACGCGCACGTTGTGCTAGTAAAATTATTTGAATCTTTAATTAAGAAGATAAAAACTTCATCGAGTGACGGCCGATCGATTGCGTGTACAGCAATATACCCGATCTTTCATACGTAAATCGGATAGCCAGTATCGGTGTATATGTCTAATTTGCTTGATCGAGTAAAAGAAAATGATTATTGAATAAAATGGAAATGTAATCTTTATAGAAAATTGTCTTTACTCTTTAAACGATCGTTACGCTAAAATGTTAAAATAGATAGAATGATAAAATGTTAAAATAGATAGAGAACTATCTTAAACGAATATTATCAATTTGCCTGAATTAGTTTACAAAATGTTACTCTTTTTTTTCTCCTTCATAATTTTTCGCATACTAAGGGATCGTTAAGCTTGCGTATGAAATTATTAATATCTTCTTATCTCTCGTTTATTTCATTTTCTCTCTTTCTTTCTCTCCCTCTTTCTCACTCTCTCGCATACTTTCTCTTCTACATGTATATATAACGTATATTCCTTATTCCGATTTTCAGTGATCGTCTTAGGAATATGTTTTATTAGGCATAAATGCATTTTCTATCTTCCTCACACGTCGCGTACGTAAGAGGTATCGCGTAGTTACACGTTGATATACGCGTTACAGAAATAAAAATTCAACGAAAATATTCACGTGCGATCTCGTCTCGTCAACGTGGAGAGCACTTCGAATGCGAATTCGAAATGTACGGAGAGACTTAAAAACGAACATTTTTTTTTCTAACACAGTGTAACCAAATGCATTTGTACGCGCATTTGCAACTTCTTCGAAAGACGAGCACCATCTTCCTTCTCTTTTCTGCTTTCTTCCTCATTCTGACTGCCCTATAACGTGCTAAAGGGACGCTGTGTAAAGTAAAACGTCGATATTAATATGCTGCCATTCGTGGATAGTCTCAAGGGACAGCTTCGCCTCCGCTCGGTCAATCAAAGACTAGCGGGAATCGAAAATTGCAGAAGTCTTGGGACTCTAAGGCCGAGTGTGACCAACACAGCATTTTCTCCGACATCTTTGCTATTGCACTCGTTACCCCGGCCATAGTGTCGACCACTCACTTGGTCTGATTGTTCTGCTGCTCCAGTTGTGGTGTCATGCCTATTGGCGCGCCATTGCTTAAATTCGGGGCAGCCGGACCTTTGCGGGCAAGCTTCGACCTACAATAGTGTATTAAGCATTCTATCTATTGTTTCTATAATTTTCATGTATAAGATAATAATGTATATAGTTAATTGAAGTCTTCACAATTTATTATTAAGATAAACGGAGCGAAATAAATTTATGCTATTATACATGCCTAATTTGACCAGCTAGAAGAGGATTAATCGCATACAGCCAGTCGTAGACCTCCTTATCACCTAAAGTCTGCAGCAAATATCCTCTGTGCTTGGTGACGACACTGCATAGGTAGACATTTTAGTATATGTTGCACAATCGCATCTGTACTTATTTCCTTACTCGCAAACAATTTACCTGAAAGTATTCGGTACTTTCACCATGGCCAGCTGATCCTCGGAGTATTCGACTTGAGCCGTAGCCAAATTAATTAATGCCCTTTCGACGGGATCTTTCTCCTCTCGGAAAATGAGAACGTACGGTCGGCGAACAGCCTGAAATGACAAAGAAGAAACGCGCGGATATTGATATCTCTTTAGATCAATAATTTTAGAGTAAGAATCAATATTATTATATAATATGACTTGAAAATAATTTAATTATATTTTAACATAGCTTTCTCTTCTTTTAAGTTAGATAACATAAATTTAACGGTAAAAGACGTACCACCCAGCGTTTCTTCCAACCATTGGTTTTATGCTCGAGAACGTTCAGGTAACCTTTCCGCGCGATGACCGGACTTATGCGTATTTCCTCCACCTCTGGTACATACAATACCAGATTCTCCTTCGATGGCGAGGATGATCCAAGCGGCGGTGGCGCGACAGTACAAGTCTGACTAGCCGATTCGCTCGCCAATATACTCTCCTGAAGTTCTTGCAGTCTAGCCCTTTCCGGTGAACTCAACCTAAGGAGGCACGACTTAGACTTGCTCCATACTATTATATCAGCAGCCTGCAAGTAACACTCCAGCATAACCCCGACCATGAGCCAATCATGCTGGCGGTTGTCTCGACATGTCTCGACTTAAGTCTCGAGTGTCATACTTTGAAACGAACGAATGCGGAAGCAGATATTTCGAAAGCTATATCGATTCGAGAAAGCATAATATTTGAGAAAGCGATGTGGTGAGCCAAACTAAAAAAAAATGCGTGAATCGACCGCCGCTTTACACGACAATAAGTAAAAAATGAGATCAAACGCCGTTTTTTAAACCGTTCGAAGCATTCGTGTCATTTCTTCATTTCATTTCATATATATCGGAATGTAGCAAAATTATACAGCATACAAAGAATATTCGACAACAAATTAACCGAGATTTTTTGAATATTGAATTGTTTTTTTCTATAGATGAATAATATGGCGAAGCAAAGCACGGACAACCGCTATTAGCAAGAGCACTCAGGGGCATGCAGAGAGGGTTACCTGCTCTAAAAAATCGCTAGCTTTCGCATATACTGACTCTTGAGATGAAGACGATATGACCGAAGACATCATAGACGCGGATAAATCGGTTATGGTGTCTTCCCCGGGTGAAACATCGGATAGTAATATCGGTTCCTTGCTCGGAATTCTTCCTTGGATGAGTTTAATGTACTTAGTCGTTAATTCACGATCTCTTTCGGTCATTTCCCAGGGTTCGTAAATGTCTTTACTCGTTGAACGTTTCAGCTTTACCGGGCTGGCATGTGGCTCGTTTGTGGCCTTTGCCACCATATTACATACGTCCTGTATCAGATTAAAATTATTATATACAATTCTATGTTGTATTTCAGTATTTAATAATATAAAATGCGGTTACCTTTTCGCTCTTTGTAAAATCGTGCAGAGGCTTATTGCAGAATGGTATTTTGTCAATGCCGAGCTTCTCCCGCAACAACAATGTATGTCGCACTCTCTCCACTTCCTCCAGTCTCGTCAATTTCTCGAGCTCCCACTGATGATCGAATATGAGACTGTCTCCGCGTGGTCTCCATCCGTGAAGGTTCTCTTCGCCCCGGACATATGTGGAACTCGTGTCCAAGACGCGACGTTGACGTCTTTGAACTCCTATAAATATATAGGGAGGAAAAATGGATGGGTAACAAGGAACAGGAAAAAACCAAAAGTATAAATAAGTATAAATAAGTATAAAACCATTATTATTCATTAAATATTAATTAAAGAAATTTGTTATACTGAGCAATAGTGCAGTGAAACAGTATTGTGTTTTTTTATATTAAGATTAATATTTTTTAGAGTCAGAATGATCAACACACACATCGTAATTATACAACTTTAAAATAATTCAATTATATTTAATCATTGCTTTCTTTCCTTTTTTCAAATTAAGAATGATATTTTGATGAAAATAGTTTTGGTTTTCAACATTTGAGAAAAGTCACTAAAAAAATGTATTAGAAGTATATTTAAGATATATCTTTTACATACAGATAAAAGATATGTCGCAGATGGAATCATATAGTTTGAAAAGTGAGTTATTTCATTTGAATGTGATGTAAAGTAGAACACGGGACTACGCTATGGTTAGACATAACAAACCTGGGCTACCTGCTTCCGAAGAACGACGTAACACCAGTTCGTAGACGCCGCTAAGTCGATTCGCTTCCTGGTTGCGATAGCTGCCACTAAATAGATGCTTGAGTGAACGTGGCCCTACTCTTGCGTCCCTTCCATAGATGATCATGCTCAAATCTTTCGTGATAATTGCAGGTCTTCCACAATTCTCCAGCTAAAATTGATACAGGTGAAAAGAATAAGCCTCCTGAAATATTTCCACGAATCATCAAAGTATCTAATATATACCTCGAGATACGCGGAGATGGTCATGAAGATTTGTTCTCCGTAGGACGTGACTCGATTGAGCAGAGTCGAGTTATGCAGAGAGCTGTCCCAGGCTGCTTCAAATCTGAACATGGTTCGATCATCGCCAGGAATTTCGAGATATTCGCCCGGGAACAGACCCAATGAAAGCACAGACGAGTCATTATCTTCTTCCTCGGGTTCCGGAGTGTTTCGTATGCGGCCAACTACAAGCTCGCGTACATCTTTCCACCTCAATTCGGAAGCCGGCTCGTGCACAATGGTGATTCGTATACGTCGCTGTATGCCCTGATGGAGCAGGAACAGTCCACGACATGGTAGATCGTCGCTATGGTCCACCACTGACGGCACGTACTCGCCATTCGGTGCCAATTCGCAGATCTCGAACCACACCAATACATCGTATTTAGCATGCACATGCGATGTGCTGGGAGACGGCAGAACACTCCCGAATTTCGGCGAACGAACTGGCTGGCTGATTGGTATGGATGGCGGTAGCATCCTCTTCGGTGGCTGTCGTACGCTGCTATGTGAATACGAATGTGATTATGAAATTTTCTTAAACAAAATCTAAGAGAACTAGCGTTTATGATTAACACTCACTATTCCAGTTTCGCATCTTTGTGCAATGGATGTTGCTGATAATGGCCAAACACTTCGAAGACAATAGGTTGAGTCTTCAGATATTCCAAGAAGGATTTGGTAACCGTAACTGTAATCTGTATTAATCGAGAGATATTATTAATTAGCAGGTTTTAACTTTAACAAAATTTTAGACCTGAGATTCTCTTTATATTCGACTTACGTTCTGTACGTGATAAAATCCAGGTGGATTACCCTTGCCTGTGTTCTTTACCGGCTCTGTCGAGAAAGCTTCATCGTGTCGATGTAGGAAGCTGTAAAATTAAATTAATTACTTTGCAGGTCATATGTTACATGTTAAAATAAGCCGAAACAGACGGACACTTACTTGAACTGACAGAAAATGTCAGCGTACTCCGTGGAAATACCCATAGCTTGTAGGACCGTTACCCTGAAAGTGAATTCTGCACCGGGTTGCAAGTGATCCGGTAATTCTTCCTCTTTCATATCGCTCGAGACTGAGCTATCACCTCTGCCGCTGTCGGCATCTCCTATATCGTCCTCGTCTTTCATATCCTTCTGATTAATTTCGTTATGTCCTTCGACCACGCGCTCCTCGTGCAGCATAATCTGTCGATTCTTCTCTAGAGTCTGAGCCAGAAGCGAGTTGCGTTTATTATGTTTATGCCCACCAAATAAGTCGTCCTCGAAGGAGATTCGGGCTGATTGTCTGACGCCACTTGAATATTCACTGTTTTCCTCTTCTAGAAGAAGGGTTCGTTATGTACATCTTATATACGCGAGAGACGTGAAATGTAGATACGCTACGCACCAACTACGGCTTGTACAGCGACTCGTAAGTAACCCTTAACGTCGCCTTTTTCGTTCACGATAGCCACTTTGTGAATCAGTGGCACCGGGTACATGAGGTTGCTCAAATATACGAAAGCTCTGAAAAATTTTACATCAGCATAATAATTAATTAGCATAATAATCAAAAGCAAAAAGAGAAGAAAAAAATCAGGAAGATCATGGTGACATTTAATCATTTACCTGCCGACCATACGGAACCACGGAAATCGATCGTAAAATGGATCGCCTCCCGTGATAGATTCGATATTGAAGTCCGGAGACGTCGGTGAGAGCTCCGCCTCATTGTGATACATCTCGCGCATCAGCTCCAACCTTTGCCTGGAAAGCAGACAAAATTATCGTTTATTGCTATTTCCAATAACAAGAAGTTATGCGAATGCAATCGTAACTCGTGTGTTAAGTCGTTTAAGTGTGTTTTAACTCATCTAAAATTTCTTGGTGTAAATTTCATCGGATATTTGGTATTCAAT
>NW_017304450.1:2239479-2254304 GCF_001594115.1 Trachymyrmex septentrionalis | reverse complement strand
ATGGGGTTGCGAGTTTAAGCAACCTTTCCATCAAAAAGTTTTCTTTCATAATAAGGGCAAATGTTATTTATATTATTTATATAATATTTGTAAGCAAGCGCTATGTAATAATTTATAAAAAAAAACACTGAAATATATGTTTGTTATAAAACCTGAAATTTCGAATCTTCCCTTGTCGAGTCTTTATGTATTTCTTTTTTTCTTCGTCGCTTTCTTGTTCGAGTTGATTAAATGTACGTGCATGACAAAGTTGGAAAGCGAAATAGTGAGGACACGAGCACAGCAGGAAATAACTAGAAGATGTGTCGGTGTTGAGACAGACGTGCACAGAATGCGACGAGACGCTTTTCTTTACATTCAGACAGCAATAGAGATGTTCACAGCAGCGGAAGCGGTGCTGCGTAAACGATGGCATAAATTTTGACGAGCCGAGGGCTCGTACTCATTCCAATCTGATTTGCGTCGTTTGCGCTACAAATCTATCAAAGGAAACCATGCAGATTCAACCGATCAGTTTCGGGAGTTTAAAGTGCAAAGCCCGTTTCGTTTATATCTGCGCCGGAGGGCACACAGCGTTACCATACCGAGAAAAGCCTCTCAAGACAGACAGAGCAAAAAACGACAAAACGCATGGCGGTGAAAACGGACTTTTGCGCCAGCGATAAGGGGATTCTTCGAAGGCCGAGGGCGTTTAAAGCGTATTACATGGCGAAGAGGAGAGCCTCGCGCATTCGAGCACCAACCTCGAAGGCAAAAGATTTGCGAGCGAGAACTTCGGATTAGAGTAGACCGTAAGGCATTGGAAAATATCCTCTTTGGCCTCCGGAGTGCTGGGGCTCGAGTCCTCGTTGTACACATGTCGCATCAGCTCCAAGCGCTGTCTACAAGTCATACATGTCATTACTTCGCGTGAGTGGGCCGTGCGATTCCTTTAAGCCGAATGTGGACTGAGTCTTACTTTAGTATAAGCTGCGAATTCGCTCTCGCTCGATTAGCGAAGAAAGGCCCGCGACTCAAAATTCAACTCTGTGATCTTAATCATCGTGCAATCTAGTGCGCGCAGAAGAATTTTTGGTTGTCTCGCGACTGCATATTATTATAAAAATATTTAGTTTTCGTATTATTTTTGACGCAGGTCATATCTTTATAATTTTCATTAAGTGCACAAGAAGTGCATTCGTGTGACGGTAACGAAACAGAAAAGAAATCGAACGCTGCATAAAAAAGGATCTTGTTTTATAATGAGTAATTAAATACAATTATAAAGGACATGCTATATGAATGTATAAATTTGATGATTTGCCATAATTTAGCTAGAAAATTACTCCATAAAGTGTTGTTAATTTTATCGGCAAATTGATGATCATTAATAAAAATTACTTAGCGGCAAAATACATTTTATCTGTATCAGCACGAATGCTCTGTTAATTAAACAAGCGCCGTCGTAAAACGTAAAATAGAGCAGTAAGGCAAACCTTAGCTTGTCCAAGGTCCAGTAATGCGTAGCACCATTTTTCATATCTTGAACTTCAACGGCGACGATCGTGCGTGGGAAGGGTCTTTCATCCTCCTCTTCTTCGTCCATGACGGGCAAGAGATCCGGAGGTAAGGGCGAATAAAGGGTGTCCGTGAGTAAGGTAAATTGGAATTGAACCTAGAAAAGAAAATTAATGTTATAAAATCCGTTATACAACGGAAGTATTTTTCCTTGGTTTTTTAAATTTAATATATTTAACAGATACCATTTTTGTATAAATTTTCTTTGTGCAATATTAAATTCTGCAAATGACTATCATTACACTCGAAAAAGCACATATGTGTAGATTACGTGAAGATCATACGGATAAACGTAATTCACATCGATATATTAACACATTAAAAGAAGTTCAAAGTTTATATTCCCGTATTCAAAAATATAACAGAGGTGCAGAGGTAGTAAACGCAAGTGAAAGAAAGCCGTGCCAAGAATTTTCCGTCGTACATTTCCGCGACTATACCTTCTTTTTTAGTTCAACGGATATAGCATTAGCCTCTTTGAGGAATATCGCGTTGCCCCAAAGATCGTCCCGTAAACTCGTGAATTGATGATATTTCCACTTGCGGAAGGCCCAAGCGGCCAGTTGAAACTCTCTCTCGGTCCAGTTGCTCTCTGCGTCAAACAATGGGTTGACTGAAATGCAAGCCATTACGAGGCAAAACAGTCAGAGAAGCCAAGCGTTTGATGAAATAATACCAGTTACTTTGTTAACACTTTGACAGCCATATCATTCATATTTGGATGACATATAAAATTTATATAGAATCTTGTTATTCATTTATAAAGCAATTTTATTTATCCGATTAAGAATTATAAGTATTTAAAGCATTAAAGAGAAATAATATAAATTATTAAAAAATAAACATTTTCGGTCAAAGCGAGTCTTACAAGTGCTTGGTAATATTTATATGTGAATATATAAATACAATTCTGTCTTATTTGTGTTTAAATACTTCTTGGTTTATTTAATTTAATATTGTAATATAAATTATGTTAAGACAAAAAAACAACCAATTAAAAAATACATACTATTGTATTATTTATTAAGTTCAGCTTAATAATGAAAACAGCTTAGCAATCAAAGTGTCAAGTATATTTCGAATGTGCTATGTCTCATCGACAACATAAGGCCTTGTAGCATGCAATAAACTTTCAATGGTGTGAAAGACATTTGTAAATCTGAAGAGTTACGTGAAAGATACAGTAAGACGATGCCCAGTCGATCAGGTATAGCTCTACTAAAGTATATTAAGACTCGGAAGCGACACGTTTTCCACACTCACCGAAAATATCTTCCTCGATGTTATTGAAGTCTTCTGGCGTATAACTGCTGTACATAGACATGGTCATACTTTGTTCTTCCACCTGCCTCTGTAGCGCATCTATCCGTGCTTCGTAGCTCTAGTCACAAAAATCAATTATGATAATTAAACGATGTATTAAAAAGACATGATGTATGTATTCGTATTATATGTACCTTTCGCTGCTCTTCAAATAATTGATCAGCTTCCTCCTTCTCTTTACGGAACTGTTCCTCTAGTACAAGTAATCTCTTTTCCATTTCAGCCTTTAAATCGATTCCCTGTTTTTCTAATAGCTCGACTTGTGCGAAATTCCAGTCTGCTAATGGTTCGTTATTACCAGGAGTTTCCGCCGGGGAGCCATTCGCTATCCGTTCACGTACTGCATAATTAAACACACATAGATACAATATTTTATTCATACAATTCACTAAATGTTTATAATTCGTTAACAAATAAATCCGAGTATTGCATACCTTGGTCTGGATGATTAAATCGGAAAACATGGCTTTTTCCCAAGATGACACGTGAGCCAGTCGTTAGGATAAGTGGCTCGGTTACTTCGCGACCGTTGACATAAATCAAGGCTCCATTCTTCGGTATAAGAGTTATAATCCCCTCATGATTCTCAAAAACGCAGTGCTCCCTAAGTATGTGTGGGCCACACAGCTGGATATCCTGAGGTACGTGCGCCTCGGCACTACCAATACGTGTGAATCCATCCTTGATGTAATAGATCAGACATTCTGACATGAGAGGGTCCTCGTTCAGATTTACCAAGTGCGGTGTTTTCTTAGGAGAGAAGACGCCCACTGTGACTCCGTCCTCTTTCACAGCGACTCCCATTTCGGCGAAAACTGCCTCGCGTTGCAAGCGAATTGATTCGGTTCGCTTCAGCTTCTCTTCCCATGTTTCGTTCAGTTCTAAAACAAAAGTAGAATCAAATAAAAAGAATACCTACTATCAGGACATTTGTTAATTTTCGCACTATGTATTTATAATTCATCAATGAGATAAGAATAGAAAAGACTATCAGAATAATCGCAGTTTACAGGTACGTACCTGCGATTAATTTTTCAGACGCTTGTAACTGTTCAACCGCCTCTTCGGCAATGGTGGATGTAGTATGAGAAGAAATTCTTGGTCGAGTTTCCTTGGTGTCTTCTTCATTTCGTTTGTTCGTTCTAATAATTTCATCCCCTGCAAAATGAGGACCGTTAAGAGTCGAGAAAACTGCGGATGTAATATTTAAAATAGCAAGCGTCAGAGTCGGTATCGTGAGTCGTGTAAACATCAAAAGCCATAATTAAAGCAGTGGCGTAGATGAAGAGAAGTATTTCAGAAGCTGTAAAGTTTGTATTGTTGCTACATATTCATTCTAAAAATGTAGAAACATAATTAGTGGACTGATACTTTTTTACAGAGCACTGGCATGCTCTAATGAATATAAGCATGATCTAATCGCCGTTTGATATCTATTATATACTTTCGAATAAATTATATTAACTTGGCATCCTCATGGTGTCACATTTTCTCTTTCATAAATGTAATATTTTATTTTTAAAATATATTTTTGCTTTTATAAATAAAAGCATAATCAATTATATTAATTTAGATTTTCATTTAAATTTTAAGAATTGTCAAAAAAGTTACTAATTGTATGAAATATATGAGAGAGGGGAGCGCAATCAATAGACATTAACAAGACAAATACATACAGTAAGTGATGAAAAGGAAATTCGCGAAGCAAACATTAAAATTAATTACAAAAATTAAGAAGACCGACATGTATCAATGACAAGTATTATGCGCTTAGCGATGAAATAAGAGCGCATAAATAAAATAAAACAATAAAATATCTACAAAAGAGGCGCAAGAGATGCCTGTCTTGGCTGTATTTTTTGCTTGCAATGGATTGTTAGCATTTTTACTTACTAGGTTCTTTCTTTTCGTATGTAACTTTACCATCTGGCCCTATGTCGAGCGCAAGGAAAACAAAGAGAAGAATACTATGTGAATGGATTGCCTGTCGCGCGCTGTGCAATTGCAATTAGTTTGTAGCAGCCAAGAATTCACGTTTGCAACACGTGCATTCAGCATTGTGATTCTCTGAATAATTTCTGTTATAATCTATGCAATTATTACCATTATACTAGTTAACTAATAGATAAAGTGAGTTATATTTATGATGAATAACATTTCAATATTCTGTATATTTCGCGAATTTAAATAGACGAATTTAATTTAAGATTTATATTTGATTATTATTCAATTTAGCATATCTATATATAGTCTGTCCTTGTCTGTATATATGCTTTTTATAATAAAAAGTCCTCTAATTCGATTTAATGTAATGATTTCTAATAATTTTCTAAAAATGCTTTTAATTTACCTTCTTGTACGTCGATGCCCTCTTGCTTTAGAAGTTCGCGTAATTTCTGTATCTCTTCTTTGAGTTCTCTGATAAGTCTGGCATTCGCGTCTTCGTTGACCACGGCTTTGCAGACGATTTGTTTCGCTCTGTCCGCGTATCTGCGAATAAAACGTAAACCTGTTAGGTCTAATTATTAATTAAACGCTTAATTAAGTCATTTAAATTTCAAGAATTAGTTCGAAAAATATGTAGTAAATAATAAATCTTACCGTAAGGTTGAAAGCGTCTCATCGTAATTGATGTCGGCAGGACTAACTGCTGCAATCATAGCAGTTTTTGAATTTCCGCCTAAGTTCTCCCGCAACAACCATGTTAAAACGGAGTCTCTATATGGTATAAAATCGGCTTTCTTCTTCTTTTTTGTTGCCTAGAGAAACACAAATTTATCGATAATCATTATCGATGCTTTTCATTTGGTAACACAAGTCTACATAAATTGAAATAAGTGTCTTTCTGTCTTTGTTACTCTCTGAATGTCAAGAAAAATAGAATGATATTTGTATCGACTTGTGTCACTAAATGGAAAGCACTCAATATATTTACACAAAATATATTACATTAAATAACAAAACAAAGGACTCTTTCTAAACAAAATATATTACATCCAAAAT
This sequence comes from Trachymyrmex septentrionalis, assembly GCF_001594115.1. NCBI lineage: Eukaryota > Metazoa > Arthropoda > Insecta > Hymenoptera > Formicidae > Trachymyrmex > Trachymyrmex septentrionalis. The sequence continues at coordinate 2,248,421 of NW_017304450.1, read as the reverse complement.
ATTACAATTAAATATATTATTTTAACGTGCAATACTTATTATAATTAAATATTCTTTGAATTATAGTATTAGTTTTAATGAACTTACCGCCTGACAATCCAAAGTAGCAAACAAGTAACATAATGACAGAAATATAATATAAGATAAATTCAATGCTTAATGTAACACACAGAAGCAAAGTATGATACTTACAATTTCGGCCAGGGCACTGATAACTTTCCCGAGAGTCGTCAAACTCTTGTTAATGTTAGCTCCTTCTTTCAATCGTGTCCCTTTCGCACCCGTTGAATCAGCTCTCTCGGATCCGGCTAAATCGACCAGCGATATTTTGCTAACTTTTTCCGTCATCAAACCAGTGATACTATCCTGTTGTTGTTGTGTAAAGAATATCGTGAAAACCGCGTGTGATCTGCTAGATGTTTCATTCATATTGGTTGCTGCGACAGTCCTAGAATATATTTTCAATAACACGTATTGTGTACAAAGCTATAAAAATAATTTTTGTAAAATTGTAGTTACTGAGCATGAAACCAACCTGGCCTTGTTACCTTCGTCTATGAGATCGTGAATGTCTTCATATGATAATACAGCTAACTTGGAAAGATCTTCGACATAAGGTCCATAAAGAGGGTGTTCTCTTACTCGAAGATTTCCCCTATTTTTCGGATTTAACAAATCGCGCACCCTCTCGCAATAGATTTCCATATAACTCACTTCTACCGAGTATTTCAATCGCTCATTAGATGTGTAACTGATTTTCCTAAACAGATCCTTGCAAATCTGTGGTATTATTCCTTCCTGCCCTTCTTCTTGCTTACCCATCATGGTGTAAGATTTACCGGCGCCAGTTTGACCGTACGCAAAAATGCAAACGTTATAGCCTGTATCGCAAAAAAAAAAAAAAAAATAAAGAGAATTATACCTTATTTATTAGTAAAACTAATATAAATTAACCAAATTTTGTTTTGAAAGATAATGATCTTTATAAATTTATCTAAGAACTAAAATAATTAATAACATATGATTAATAAAACATTAATAACGTGTAATTATTTACAATTATTTTTCATATAAAAATTATTAATTCATTTACATCATTTAAAATACAATATTGTCTTAATTATTTCTTTAAACGATTTTTTAAACAAATAGAAAAGATGTCTTTATTGTTAATTAATATTTACCTTCAAAAGCATGTTCCAACATTTCTTCACCGATATCCTTATAAACCATGAGCTGAGACGAGTAATTCTCATCATTTGGCTATAATAATGTAAAAAATTAAAAAATACATTTTACCCCAATTAAACATAAGGGTATCGCGTCAATAACTACTATATTGAAAAGGTACTTACGTCCATAGAAAAGTAGGAATAATCATAATTGAAGCTCTTGACCGCTTCTTTACTTCCTGGTGTAGCTTTCGGATTCACTATAGCTGCAACAGAAAAAGTAACGAATCAAATGTGTACACGATAAACTAATAATTATTTCATAAGTTGCTCGATTTAAGCTACATGTTAGAAATAGTACTTACAAGTAGTACTCCCTGTCATTTCTATGATACATTGTGCCTGACGACTGACCTCGCGATAGTTGAAAGGCCGTACCCTCACCGCCACCTTAACCGACGACATTTTTCCTGTTTTTTTTCTTCTCTTTTTAATTTAACGTCGGATCAAGTCGGCAGCGGTGCTGGCGATAACTTCCTTTCTCACTCGTCTCTCTATAACAAAATAATGTCTCGTTAATTGTGTCACTGTCGAATTAATTAATTTTACGTTTAATATCGTTTATTGCGAGTGCGCGGCAAAAAACCTGCTACGAAACTACTCTATAGTCTTCATATCTAAGAATATGTCTCAGTTATTAATATATTATTCCGATAATACTTTTCAATGGAGGTGAATAAGAAAGAGTAAAAAAAAAAAACGTAGCGCGCAGTTTGCACGATATATTCCCGTGCGGAATATTTTTCACGTCTTTAATTGTTGACTTAAACTACTGAAATCAAACAGATCACTTTACAACAGATTATTCTTAAGGATCATAAGATTCACATGTCTTTTTGTTAAATTAAAAATGCACGGTATATTTTTTCATGTGCGAAATATTTTTCATGTAGGACAGTTAATCGTTGACTTAAACTACTAAAACTAGATAAATCACTTTACAACTTGTTCTTACATGTCATATAAAATCTATGTCCTTTCATTAAATTTAAATGCTGTAGATTTTTTTCGTAAGTATAATATTTTACAAGCAGGAATTAATTATTGACCTAAACTACTTAAAACTAGATAGCTTATACACACTTATAACAGAAATTTGACTTATTCTTAAAGATCACATAAGATTCGCCTGTCTTTTTATTAAATTCAAAATATACGATATATTTTTTCGTGTACGGAATATCTTTCAGATACGGAAATTATTAATTGTTGATATAAACTACTGAAACTAGACAGATTTGTTACATCAGACTTGTTACATCAGATTTGTTATATCAAACTTGTTTTTAAGGATTATGTAAGGTTTATACGTAGTATGTTTTTTATTACATTTAAAATATAAGTATATTTTTTTCTTGAGTATAAAATTTTTCATGCAGGGATCGTTAATCATTGATCTAAACTACTGAAATCAGACGGATCACTTTTTATAGACTTATTTAAATATTATATAAAATTCACAAATGTGTTTTTATTACGTGATTAAAGGTATTAGGTATTTAAAATACATTATTTATTTTTTTATCGTATGCGAAATATATTTTTTACGTAGGGATCGTAAATCGTTGACCTAAACCACTGAAACTAAATAGATCGCTTTACATTAGATTCATTCTTAATAAGCATATAAGATTGATCCGTACTTTTGTTAAATTTAAATTTAAATTGGATTTTATATGATTTAAATTTATGCAAATATGTTGTCTAGTATCTCATTAGACATAAAAGATTTCAATGTTCGAATTCACGTAATTATTGGTCGGTCGAATGTGATAACGACACTTTATAAGTATATATTTACAAGCATCGTAGGAGACTTGTGCGGGCCATTGATCCGTCCAGAAATACGTGAATTATCGAATACAAGAGAATAATTAATTAGTACTGTGACCGATCTATATTTGTAGAAAACTGAAGACGTGTCATATTAATGTGAGAGACGAAATATTCATTTTAATTAATCGACGAGCGTTTGCAGGAAAGAATGAACGAAAAAAAGAAATAATCTAAACAAATCAATTTTCCAAATATACGATTAGTAGCCTCACGATATGTCAGAAAAAAACTTAACAAAGAATCAAGCTCATTTAATTTTCTATAAATATTCACAAATCAATATTGTAAATACAAATGATGGATGTCATATATTACGAAGATATATTGACGTCATTACATGTCGATGCGAGGAGTATGTGAGATAATGCATTCATGCATTGCTCAGAAAATTGTGCGTGTAGGTCGATAATTAAAAAAAATACGACGTATTAATATATTATATACAAAATATGTCAGTATTAATGGATATGTATCTATTTTATTAAATATGTACAAATGTAAGTTAATATTGTTAAAGTGCAAAAAAACATATTCCCTTTTTCGATGTATTATTTAAATTTGATCATTTAAAATTGTTTAATTTTTCGATGTTATTTAAATTTGTCCATTTAATATTGTTTCATTTTCCGATTTATTAAATTTATTTACTTTAAATTTGATTTTTCGTGTGATATTTAAAAGAGATATTAACTGTCTGCAAGTTGATGGATGACAACCAGTTGTCAATACTCCTGTTGAAATGGATTGAACCTGAAGGTATAGAAATTGCGTAACTTACGCGTGTAAATTAGTTATCAGAAGTTGTGACGTCTTACGTGAAAATTCGCATGAATGCATAATCGAATTCGACCGATGCTAACAAGACGAGAGAAGCTTCTCAATATACGGTACTAACGCGATTCAGGGAGGGACCATCTAATTAAACTTACCCTTACTTATATTTCTTCTAACAAAAAAGAGAATTATATTTGCTTCTTCGATAAGCTATTCGTTACTATTTAAGAAGTTTCGACTTAAACTAAGATCTGATTATTTATAAATTATGAGAAGATTATTATAAATGAATAATGCTTAACGAGATAATGGAAGAACAGGATAATTAGAAGAGAAAAGGATAGCAGGAAACGAAATAACGGAAGAATAAGGAAGGATAATGAAATAAGGGGAGAAAATTTCTTCTTAAAATAAATATCTCGGTTACTCGCTACTGGCAGGAAACGAAAATGTAATATGTATTACGTATGGATATTCATTAAATATATAACACATTTTTCTCACATTAAACATTAGCGTAATGAATTTTACAAATGTCAACACATTGACATGATAGATCACTGGTGACTGAGGCTATCAACATTTTTTTAAACATTTACTAAAAACATTTAATAGAATTTTAAATGGCTACACAACAATGTAAAGTGAAAAGTGTGCTATACAATAATAATTTTTACTTTCATTAATTATTTATCATATTGCGCAATATTTTATTATTATGTATATTTTATCATTATGAATATGTTTATAAAAATTGTATTGTAAAATGTATATGATAATAGATGTACAAAATTTGCTAGGCAGATATACAGTATATTAAGAATATTAAAATAAGAATAAAATAAGAATAAAATTAAAATAAGAAGGAGCTTCGAACTCTAGCATCTGGCAGAGCCTGTCATTTCTCGAGGGTGTTAAAAAACACGAGGAGGATCATCTAAGAGACCGTGATGTGACAACTTTGAGGAAATCGAAGGGACGATCAACGATCAGATTTCCGGAAGAAATGTCCCTTCTGTGACAAGACCGTTCTTGTAATCGACGTGCAAAACATCCATCACGGCAGCGGCGTGATCGATACGACAGCGTATCCGAGTGTAGTTCGCCGGAGGAAGGTCCGGAAGGGGTGTGAGGCGGGGAACGGCGGGCACGGTGTGTATATGTGGATTTTTACGATCGATCGTCTTCACGCTCGGAGGATACGACGTCGTACGGACGTCGGGCTTACCTCTTCTCGGCGAAAAGAGAACGCCGAAGGGGAGGGGGGGGAGTCAAGCGGGTGAGTGCCAAGAAAAGATCGAGGATGTCTTGATCGCGATCTAAGATCCTTTCCCTTTTGCGTGAAGAAAAAAAAAAATGATGTAACGAGCGACGAGGCGAGAAAGAGAGATTCGCAGACGACACTCGCGACGACGTTCCTCGCGGTACAACGGCGTTCTCCACTTCACTCTACGTCACTACATCGGCCATTCGCTGAACGATCCGCGACCCGCGAGAACCTCGGCAGCCACGTAGGCGGACATTATAGCGCGTGTATACTCGCGCGCACGCATACGAGTTACGAGCCACCCTGCACTGCCTGCTGTCCGTCGTCCGCCGAGCAGACGTTCGGCTTCGCCACCCCCGTTGCAACACCACCCCGTAGTGAGTGCTGACGATGTTACACCGCGGGCGCCTGCGTGCTACCTCGTTCGTCGTCCATCGTCGTCGTCGTCGTCGTCGACGGGGACGCGAAGTCGTGTGCGTTTAAGGGGTAGGGATGCTTAAGTTTAGTAGGGTACTGCTATCTTCCTATCCCTTCGCTATCGAACCGAACGTGGGTATCGGTACTTCCTACTAAGAAAAACGCATTCCTTCCAATGATCGAAATTTCTGAAATTTCTAATGTATAATCGATCAATAAGAATAATTAATACGCATCCGTTTCAAGCGCGATGACATTTATCTGATATATATCACAATTATAAAATAAATTATAACACTGAATTGAAGAGTTTTATATAATTTTTCGTATTTTAAGTTGAAATTAAATAAATAAAATTAAATAAAATACTATTTATTTGTTTTATATTATATTGTTATCTATTTTAGAAATTGTAAAATGTTTAACAGTGTAATTTCTTTCTTAACCCCCTAACTCACTTTTTCCCTCAATTAATTATTGTAAGTTATCAATTATTCCTAGACTTTCCATACATTTTGGAAAAAATAAGGTAAACGAAAAATAGTCCACGTGTGTAGACTACGTCATCTCTCTTTATATCTTCATGGAATTTGCACAATCCACTAGAACATTTTTACTCTCCATAAAGTTTTTTTATTATCCGTATTTAATATATTCGCAAAATGAATAAAAATATCCTGTACCCTATTAAATTAAAGCATCCCCAGTCGCACCCTATGTCTCAGGTTACCGTGCCACATTTTAACTACCGGGGAGAGGGGGTGGGTGCCATGGCACGCGCGCGAGCGCCTTGTGGGCGGCTTCTGTAAGGGGTTGTAATGTTTGTTCTGCCACGCGCGCAACTGCGAGCTCATGATTTTCGCGCTGAATGACTTAGGGCGAAATACAAGGGTCGTGTAGGCGGACGCCAATATCTTTCACAAAGTGAACCGACTCCGGCTAAAAGTAAAAAATAGAAGCAAGCTAATTAAAGAGGAGATGGCACAAATTTAAGTTTGTCAATCTTGATGTAGCATTCATTGCGATGCAATTCACCAGGGCTTTATTTACCCTTTTGTTTTACAGCAAATTTATACTTTCGTGTTCATGTATACATACATATGTGGAAGCAAGGAAAAGGGTAGGTTTAATGTCTCACAGGCGCACGTTTATCTAGTTCATGCCAATGAATAGAAGATAACTCAGAGAGATATCGCGTCTCTCGCTAGCTTCCTGTATGTATATATGTAATAATGAAAAGTCATTCAAACTTTCAGCTGATTTTATTAGAATGATACGCTGCACAAGTAAATTTTGATAATAGGATTATACGAGACGTTGATGCAAACAAATTTAATGAATTTTTAAGCACGATCAAGCGTCTCCATTAGATTTACGTCATTAATTCTTTAATAGCGAAAAAGAGAAGGCTATGTATATATATATATATATCGGATTGTGTCGAAGTAATAGCAGAATATTAATAAATTAACACAGAGAGAATTTATTTATTAAACCATCAGTCGGATATCATGCAAAATGAAAAAAGAAAAAACAAAAAAGATATATTTTTCATTAATAATGATATTGCATATTTAGTTCCCAAAATGTGTAATGTCAATAAATCAAGCAAGTGCTCTGGATTATTTTTATCAGCATTTTAAAACTGCAATGATCATATCGTTAAGTGAAGTAAAGTAGACAGTTTTTATATTTAGTTTTTATATGTGATATAATTAATAAAGCTTTAATGTGTTGACATTCACTGTTACAAAATTTTTATGTGACCCAGTTTGAATGACAGACATCATATATAAGCTAAAAAAAGCAATGAAAAGATTAAATAAGCTTGATTTATAAATAACTTTGAAATAATTAAATAAATTTAATTATAAAAGAGCTGCTTAACTTTTTAGACAGGTAAAAGGTATTTTAACTATTTAATTTCATATTTTAGTTTTCTTAATTAATATTGGTAAAGCAATTTCGGTAGAGAATATACATAATTCATAAGTTACATTGCGTGCGTGCGTGCGTGTGTGCGCGCGCGCGCACGTGTGTGTGTGTGTGTGTATCGAAAATTCCATAAATATCGCGACAAAGTTCATAATTTTTTATAAACTGTTTCAAATGGTCCGGAAAGTTCGAAAAACGCTAAAAAGATGAAAACTACTTTCGCGAAATATTGTCATATAAGAATAATATTTCAGATGTCCTCAATATGTCTTAAACAATACATAAAAAAAATGTTTCCAACAATGTAAATTATCTTGTAATTTCCTTATCTTTTTCTAATTGATTAAATCAATTTCAGCCGTACCTTAATTTTCTTAATTAATGTCGGTGAACCAATTTTGGCAGAGAATATAATTTATGAGCAACTTCATGTGAACGTCGAAAGTTTCGAAAATATCGCGACAGCTTGTAATTTCCTATAAATTGTTCCAAATGATTCGGAAAGTTCACTAGAAAGATGAAACACTCTGAGATATTACTGTCACACGAGACAATAACATTTCAAACATTCTTGATATATTATGTTTATTTTTATCAATGTAAATTAGCTTGTAATTTATTCCTTATTTTTTTCTAATTCTTACAACATAGAAAAAGATAAAAAATAAATTAAACCAAGATTAAAGTTAATATACATTGAAATGGGTATTAGACACATGTTTCTGCATCACGCTATTCTCTGGTTTCATATCGCACAATGCAAAACAATTTTCCCGTATTGTCACGTGGAGTTACACTCGTCTTTGCATGCAAGAGACATTGGTTATTATTATCTTCTAGCTTTTACAACGGCGTCTGCATTGTATGCCTTTAGAAGGTATTAAACGTAGATACAGTGAAGCGTTTTAAATACGAGTCTTTGTAAAAAAAAGTCAGTGATTGATTTGATTATCGCGTACAGAGTCGTATAATAATCCACACTACTATCTGAAGATTTAATCATCGAAGCTTCTCGTTAATCTCGACAATTAGAGATTCGATTTCGGAGACTGCACAGCATGAAAATTTCGCGTGAGAATTGTTTTCAATGATTATCATCATCTAGAATATTTTGTGTACCAAAAATGTCTGGAAGATTTTAAAACGGTGCATGCAAATCGGCTGTTACATTCCAGGAGAAAATCTTTAAACGACCTTCGCATTGACGCGTCATTTATTGGAAGGTGGAAGGGTGAAGAAGCGATCCTTATGGCCACTCTCACCCTTTGATGAAGCTGCGTAGAGAAGTGATGACTCAAGGGTAGTTCGAAAAGTTCTCGACCTGACACAGAGATGACGCTAAAAGTATTAAATTGTTACAATTTTAGATAATTTTTATCCTGCAGAAGGCTATTGTCAAAATTTCACACAGATGCATTTATTAGTTTCCTTATTTCAATTACGTAAAGCAATCAATTTTTGGTTTTTCTTAATAAATTTTT
>NW_017304450.1:2236796-2239379 GCF_001594115.1 Trachymyrmex septentrionalis | reverse complement strand
GTCAAAATTTCACACAGATGCATTTATTAGTTTCCTTATTTCAATTACATAAAGCAACCAATTTTTGGTTTTTCTTAATAAATTTTTTTTTAATGAATAAAAAATCGAATATCACATATTGATAAAATATTTCATTTTAAAAGATTTAACAGATATAAAAAATAAGCTCGATTCAACTTTGGAACAGCCGATCTTTTCTTCACCAATGTTTTCCAACTATTAAAAAATAGGCTGCTGAATTTTTAACGTGGTCGTATGTCCATAAATGATGGTGAACATACAGATCATTTAAAAGCCGCTACGACTGACGAAGTCATTGAAAAAATTCATAATGCTGTGTTGAATGATGTCGACGAGTAATGCTCCTCATAAAAAAAAAAATCGAAGCGTAAGTCGAATGTAATGGGACAGTAATAGAGGTGTAAACGAAGCTTCTAGGAGGTAACAATTGAAACAACGAAACGTAAAAGGGGCGTTATGCTTCTTTTACGTTCCGTTGTTTCAATTTTCGCCTCGTAGAAGTTTCTATTACTTTCCCATTACATTCAACTACGCTCCGACTCTTATTTTCACCAGGAACGGAGTCTACAATAAGAATCGTAAACGGTCGTAGGATCTTAAATCGTCAAAAATTGATCAATCATAGTCGATTATTCTCTTCAAATCCGACTATGACAATTTCGTACGGTTTAAAACTTAAATTTCATACCTTAAAATTTCATTGCAGACGCCGCTTAACAGTCAATTAAAAAATTTAAATGAACGTTTCTTAGAATTTGGATACGTTCGGATAACCGAATTTTTTACGGATCTTATCATTGACGAATTTCCTTCCTTCCAAATATGAAGAAATATGGCTGCGTTCATCTGAAAAAGTTGATCAATGAGCACTAAATGATTCTTTAATATGATTGATTCTTACACTTATTTGTCACAACTGTTTGGAACCGATTCGATTCTTCTTGTGTTGTTAAACACAAAAATCTAAAGATATTTTTTTATATCAGTTCAATTTGAGATTTAAGGAGTAAAACAACCCCTTAAAACTTAATGGCAATGAGATATTTTTTAAATATTATATTACATTTTTGACAAATTTAAATATGAGTTATCATACGAGTTAAGTATATAAAAACTGTAGAAGTCTTGTTTAACACATTTTTTTATATATTTTACTATCATTGATTCGAATGAGATATAAGTGTTAGCTTTGAGGAGCTGTTTTACCTTTTAAATCTCAAATTGGACCGACAAAGGACCGATTGGATAAAGATATATGTCTCTTAGAGTTTTAACAACATATTTCAAGGAATCGAATTCCGGACAGTTGTAACTTGTAACAGGTTCCTTAGATTCAGTGAAATATTAAAAGCAAAAACCAATCATATTAAAAAATCATTGAGCGTTCATTGATTAGTTTTCTCTGCAAAACGCAGCCAATGGCAGCTCGTAGGAAAAATTTGACTCAAATAGTAAAATACTGAAGTAATTTATGAAACTAACATTTATTTCGAAGGCTTATAGAGAAATTGTATTATGCAAACGGTATAAAATAGTTAGAATAAATATATTGAGAGGACTATGTTAAAAAATAAAAAAAACATTTTGTCAAAAATCATATGTTTTCTTTGTGAGACGGAGAAGTTTTCGACCTATCCTCGTACATCATACACAAGAAAAGTATTCTCATCCGGCACATTTTACATAATTGTGATCCTAAAGGGATTAATTATACTGGCCTAAAAAATTAAAGCTGTCTGAAACTCCTCTCATACCAGATTATAAAGTCTCAGTTTCTTTCGTTATTAGATCATAATCTTTCATTTAGCCGCGATAGCGGTTCTCACAATTCTACGAGAAGAAAACCATGCCATCGTGATTAGAACAAGTTTCCAAGATGGATCGTCAGGAAAACTCAACGAACGTGACGTTGTATATATTAGGAAGAGTTTAGCCTATTCAAGAATTTCGTCAAAAGGAGTTCTGTGACTAAGTTCGGTCAGTTTCATTTGAGAATTATTGATCTGCATGAATAGAGAAAGAGAAGTAATGTGAAGTTGGAATTGACGTAGCCATCTGGCAATCTCGCCGAAGTTACATGAAACTCAAAGGTATGTCGGACCTTCGATATCACTTCACCCATGAATTTCAACCACGTCCTCGCGTAAGTCACCTCGCGGCATTCTCGCGGAAGATCTCATTTCGTGAAATGAAGGAATTCTTTGGAGGTCATCCTCCCTTCCCCGTTTTGTTATGCGCGCGCGGACGGAAGTTAGCGATGTGAGAGTTCATCGAGGTGCGCGATGAGTCCGGCCACCAAGGCTGAGCGATGAGTCGTGCTCGGAAACGCTGCGAGACCGATTAATCGGTTATCAGCTAGACAGCTTACCTTCGAGCGAGGGTCAACGCGAATCGTACCGCGTCATCCTTCTTCAGCGCGTTTCGAGCACGGCTTATCGCACCCCCGCAACACTTGAGGGTCCTTCTTGCCTCTTGGATGGCATCGCGACACCGATGTAACACCAGAAGGTGGTACTGGTGGTAGTTGAATCAACGCGCGCGCGCATACGCATATTTACGTTC
>NW_017304450.1:2233818-2236696 GCF_001594115.1 Trachymyrmex septentrionalis | reverse complement strand
TACTATATGTACCTAACATTTATATATAATATAAGGGTTGCGCGCGTCGATCGACAACACGGTGGTGGTCCAGGGCCGTGTCTGGCCGCTTTCTCGGTTTATGGACCAATCGCGTCGCGTCTGGGGGGAGGGAGAAAATCAATAGCTCGCGGAGGCAGACCGAGTGACGTCAGCCTGCAACCCGACGATCGACCGATGCGACGCAGGCGGCGCCGGCCAATTTCTACGGAGCAATCAATAAATAAAGATACCCACGACATCGCCGACGGTACCGCGCGCGCATGCACATATACAGGTATGTGCCTACACATATTATCGGGAAGGCCCCGATGCCCACTTTCTTCGATGCCGACGTCGATTAGCCATACAAAAATCATCCCTTTTTCGCGCGCAGTGACACCGACGCGCCGCCATCCCTCTCCTCTCCCCTCGGGAGGCGGAGGGGGGGGGGTGGATTACTTTATACGTAACACGTTCGTGCGCGCCGAGGAAGCGTCGCTGCGTCGCCAGAATATGCCTTAAGATACTTCCGAGAACAAAATTTTGGGTTATAGAAGATTCAACGAGGCGAGTCTCCTTGTTAGCAACACGCTTGCCGCCGTAAAACGAAGCTATTGAATGAGGATGACGATATTATTATGTACGAATGAGTCAGCTGCTTTCCTGCTTCCTTTCCTTCCGCGGATTCCTTGACCAATTTAGATTTCTCCTGAGGAGAAAAATTTTTATTAGGCACGACATCTAATTCTCCGAGTTCATGGAAAAGTCACGAAGAACGTTTTGTTATCCGTGTCTACATCCAAAGATCTTTATCCTCAGGACCTAATTTTTTAATCAAATAAAATTTATTTATGGAATAAAATAACGAGTCTTTCTGGAGATATGTGACTTTACAAAATTGAGTTCTTATCGATCCATTCGTTTCAATTCGCCCAGCTAAAAGTGTCAATGCATGTACATACATATTGTACATACACGCGAGATCGTTAATATCTTAACATGTGAATTTAGTCGTTTATCGAAGCACATATTGGATATACTCTTCGATACGTACATAAATTTATGTTAGAGCATTAACAACTCCGCGCACCGCGGAGTATATATATTTCTACGTACAATCTACACATATATTATTGTATATATGTAACGATTCTCGAAGGGAATAACTTTTTTAGTTGTTTAAGCGAGTTAATTGAATAACCAATATTCTATAACAGAGGATGTTTATAAAATGAAGTAGTCAGTTTTGACAAGCGTCTAATTTGAAATAATTTTGAATTCTTAACAAATAACACATTAGATGTTATCTATCTTCACAATTTTTTAATAGCGCATGAAATAAGTCTTATGAAAAATTGACCTTTCTCCTAATACTTCGTTAAAAATTGATTTGAAATATGCAGAACATACCTTCATTAATTACAAATACATTCATGATTAAGAGCGTATGGTTCAAAGTTTGTTTCTATTTCTGATTTATATTGGTAATTCTACCAACCCTTTGAGGACCAGTTTTCTCCGGTAACTTATGGAAAATTTTGTTTTCTAAAGGTTTTTGAGATTTCTGAAATCGATTCAGATCGCAGAATTTAAATTTCAAAAAACCTGATTAGCTTAAATTCAATTTTAGAAGATTTTTGATATTTTCCGAGTTTGGAATATAGCCAGAAAATATTGTATAATATTTCAAAACGATAGTAATCTCATCAAAGAAGAGTTCGTGAATCGAATTTAAAAGTCAATTTGGAAATTAGCACTAACATGCCTCAAATAAAATTGGAAACTGTTACTTTACAATAAAAAATTCCCTAAAAAAATCTTATGATGATCAAATAATTTTTTAAAAATTCTATCCGCCACACATATATTGAATTTACCATTTTTATTTTTTTATTTTTAACCTCAATTTTGAATAAAACATTATTAAATTATCCATAGGTAAAATTTCATAAAAATTGAGCGAGCAGTTTATAAAATAAAAGGAGATGACTTCAGACGGGATCACCGATCCACAAAAAGGATTGAGAGAAAATCACAATAAATTTAAAACAATAATTCATAATTGAAGAAATGGCAGTATAACAGATATTATAAGAAATATTTTCAATCCTCCAAACAGATCGCTCATTCCTGTTTTATTGATGTATGTACGCTGATACCAGGATATTCATCGTCTTGAGTCATTGATATTTCAGGGAATTCTGACTTTTCTTCAGCTTAGTTTAATCGACGAAATCGACAGTTAGTGAAATAGATTATATAGTCTCACTTATACACGAGGCCAAAGAGCGCTATTTGCAGAGCAAGTCGACAAACAATTCCATCGTCCATTACGCGAATTTAGAAATTGTTATTCGAAGTCAACAAATTAGCAGCCACGATATTCGAAATGTTGATCACTGACCTACCCTAGCCCTCGCACTTCGTTTACGTCAACAGAACGTTGCTTATGGCCTGTCGTAACCTTCGAACCCTTCAATCCCCTTCGTGCACCACCCACCTCTGTATTCCACAGAGTGAAATCGTTATATCCATACCATTTCGCTTCAGTCAATCCGAGGTGGTACTCTATGACGACCTGTGACGGGCGGGTCGAGGTACAATAAGAATGGCATGATAGATTGATCGCGAATTGATGTCACCGAGATTTTCAAATAAATTGGAAATAGTTATAGATTCTCTGTTGAGAGAGTCTATATTGAAAGTTTAGATTTTCTATTCGAAATTCGGATTTCTCCAGATTCTTTATCTCGGTAGAGATATTGGAGTATCATATCAATTTGAATCGTAGATCGAGTTAGAAATATTATATATAAACGCATTTTTTAAGTTTAACAAGGTTGAATAAAAAAAAATGTATTTTAAAGCTAAAAATTGA
>NW_017304450.1:2222398-2233718 GCF_001594115.1 Trachymyrmex septentrionalis | reverse complement strand
CCAGATTCTTTATCTCGATAGAGATATTGGAGTATCATATCAGTTTGAATCGTAGATCGAGTTAGAAATATATAAACGCATTTTTTAAGTTTAACAAGCTTGAATAAAAAAAAATGTATTTTAAAGCTAAAAATTGACTTTACTTTCACGACATTAACGAAATTTTTTAAAAATTTAATGCCGTTACAATGTCACAAAAATCTTCAAAATCGTTATTGACATCTTTGATGCCATTTTTCTCAAAATTGTAACATGATAGGCAAAGAAGAATGTTAAAAAGTTGCTAACCAAAAAGATATAAGTAAAAGAAATATTGTTTTTTTGTAGATTTTGACTTTCTGGATATGATAAAATTATTAAAAAATTCGTAGCATTTGGGCGACACTTCAAAAATTAAGCACAAACATGGTGTATTCATCCAAATTTTAATATTTTTGCTTATAATTTTCGAGGGGTTCTCTAAACGCTATGAACTTTTTAATAACTTTATCACTCGTACTCAGAGAATAAAAATCTATAAAAAACATTATTTTTTATCCTTTAGACAAAAATCTGTTCTTTTTCGGAGGATGTTAAAAAAAGAGCCAATTTTTACTAAAAAAAAATATAAGTAAAAGAAATAGTGTTTTTTGTAAATTTTGACTACTTTAGATACAATAGTCTTTTTTTTAACATCTTCCTTTAGAAAACAAATTCATGTTCAGTACTTAAAAATCTATGAGAAATCATAAAATTCGTTCAAATAATGATTAAAAAAAAAATTCGCAAGTTAGTACAGCTATTAATGGAAATTATAAATCGTAATTTGAGTATGCGTTCAATGCCCGGCGTTTCCATTTGGAAAATCAATTGAAACTTAATCAAATCTATGATTAATAGATTGCCTCTCAGTTATTTCGAAATTCTCAGTTATTTGTGTTCGCCCCTGCAATATTATATTCTTCGGTTAAATCTCACAGAGTTTAGCTCACAAAATATTCATTTAATTTCAAGAATCTAATTCAGAACTTATCAAAAATTTCATGAAAAATTAGATTAAAAATTACGCCAAAGAACAGCGTCGCGTTATCGAATTTTTATTCTAAGATCGTTTTTATGGTTATAAAAGATAAAGATAAAATTTAATATTATCAATTTGCAAATAATAAATTGCAAATAATAAATATTTTAACGTGTAATATACGTTGAATGTATTTAGTATATAAAGTATTTAGTATATAAATTTTAGTATATAAAGATTTTGTCTATTGAAATAAATAAATCAATCAAATAACAGATGTGACGAAAAAGTAAAACTGATACAAAATACTACATAACAATATTAAATAAATCATCATTTTTTTCACTTTCTTGTAAATGTCAATCTATTCCATTTTCTTTTTGCACCGATAAAAATAATATATCCTTTATATCGAGTTTTTAATATACCCTCTTTTTTTTATTCATTCCATCTTAATCGTCGACCGTTCCAAATCGACAAGCAAAGAATCCCAAATTGCGAATAATTAATCTTTAGAAAGCTGCAGGTTTTTTTCTTAAATAAAAAATGAAAATTTCGCAGTAGGAAAAAATATATGTATATGTTTAATCTTAGAAAGATAAGCATATTTAAAAAAAGAGAGGAACACGTCTATATTCAACATATGAAATTTAAATTTCATTTTCCAAATCATTTTCATATATACGTATATAATTAATACGTATATAAATATATTTTATTTTATTATTTATTTATTTCAATAAAATTTATATCCACAAATATAGTAAAATTCAATGTAATGCAAATATATTTACTATATAAAAATTAACATTTTTCTTAAAATATTTCTAAAAATCAACACAAAGAATCTGCGGCGGCGTCTACGTCTAAGTAACTTATGATTCTCTTTATATATCATCGAATGCAAAATATAACATTGATTTCGAGACGTTATAACGTCTCGCGACCTTCTAAAGATTATTAAAAAATAAAGCGTAAGAAGCAAATAGCTCTTCCGAACATATCGGACTCCTTCAAGAAAAGTTACAAAAGTCAAAATTTTTCGAATTTTAAATTATGTACGAAATGTCTTCTAAAAACATACATTGGTCTTCAATCAGGAAAAGTGATACAAGTCGAATTAAAATACTTCTAAAAAAAAAAGAAAAAAATTACAAATTAAAATAGAGATAATCAAATAGTATGACAAAATTAATATCTACACTATAGACTACTTTTAGAGAATTTGAAACAAGCAATTTTTACGATTAGCTTAAGTTAACTTACATTTAATACTATTTATAATTTTATAATCAATAATTAATTTTTTAAAACACACAATTTTCTTTCCTCTTTTCTAAACAATTTTATAAATACTTTTAACTTGGTCACTTTTCTTCCTTTACAAAAATTCAATTTAATACTGAAAATTATTTATTTTGAAGGTTAAAATATTAAATTAAAAGTATTGTGAAAAAACAGTGCTTTTAATACTGAAAAAAATAATTATTATTTTCTATTAAATTTCTACAAGGCAGATATGCGATAAGAAATCTACGTTAATATACCGACTTGTCGTCAAATATATTTATTTTTCTTGTTAAGAGAAATCAATTTTTATGTTTCAACCCCTAACGCAACGCTAATGATTCGGAATACTCGAGAAAGTATACGAGAACTTTGGACTGATTAACTACCCTTTTAATAACCCTTTTTGCACTTTGCGTTCAGAAACTTTACCCAGGTACACCCAGATATCATTTTATTCTTGTTTAACATCGGTGTGAGCAGAAATAAAATAATATTGAATTTTCCTGAACGCACCCCTGGTTGCGAAATCATGAGTGACGGTTATGACAAGGAGAAATTTTTTTCCAGAAAAATGTAACGCGGCAGATTCGAGATAATCAATATGAACTACCGTGTCTAACTTCGCCTCGTACTTTCCACAATTTCGATCGCGGAATTTTGTTTTGATTGATGTTTCGAGAAAAAACTTTCCCAGTTTCACGCATCTCTGACTATCCAAAATTTTCAATTCGCACGAAGCGACAATTTAGAAATTTCGATGTTCGAAAGACAAGCTGTACGTATTAAAATTAAAAAACAGAACGATTCGCTTTCGTCACTCATTTCGAGATTCGCGTGGATTCATTTTCGACGTTTTCGTCCTGGAGTGACAGACAACGATCTTTTAGCTCTTCGAAAACGCTCGGAACGTCGTGTACTTGCCATCGATAACGTCGACGGGGTCATTTAAATAAATGATTGTCCGTCGCGATGGCAATACGACGCGATGTTACGCTTTATACTTACGAGGCCATCGCATGGGGTGCTCATAAAGACGCGCGATCGCGATCATGACGCACGCACGTTTACGCGCGTGACAGGTTGCGTGAGAGAGGGTGGGAGAAAGAGAAAGAGAGAAAGAAAGGCGAGAAGTTAGCGCGAGTAGCACGCACGAACGACGAAAAAAACAAAAGAAACCTTTTGTCGAGGCGACTCACCAGATACGTAGGCAGTGACGTGAAAACAGCTGAGGTTCTACGGCCATACTGGCTCTGGCTCCGACGATACGGATACACGTTCCACGGAAGTGGCGAGCGCCGAGCGTGCACGCCGTGCGTCGCGACGCCACTCGGTTGACTCGGTTGCCCGACTTCCCCGGCGCGGCGGTCCGACGCCTGCGATCGATTATCCGAAGTCTCTTACACGCGACGCGAGACTGTTGTCTGTAACACCTGTCCTATTGTCTCACGACTCCGTCGTTCCTCGTCAATTCTTCGTGACAAACGTTGCTCCGAACGAACGGATCTGTCACGACGCTGTCCGCCGTCCGCGCCCACTCGCGCCTACGTTCAACTCTGAGTGACCAGCAGTGACCGCGAAGGACCTGCGCGTTCTTCCCCTGAATCCTCTCACTCTTTGTGGCCAGAGGATAAAGATCACAATCCCGCTCCCGCGCACACGCAAACGGTGCGGTCCGTGCTCTGTTTCACTTCCTGGAAACACAAATGAATCATAGCTGGTGATTCCCAAACATAACCTTGTTTCCTGGTAATTTGTCGGAAGTGATCTTTCCTAGATTCGTCTCCTCGCGGTCCATTTGTCTTTGGGATACATTGCTGCTTTGTGTGAAATGATATCGTATTTACATCTGGAAATTTGAAATGCGCGATTAAAAGGTCTATTTAAATTGTAAAGTTGTTGATTGAAAGGGGTTTTTAATTTAATTCTTTGTTGAATTTAGTAAACGATAAAATATTTTTTAATTGAATGCAAAAGAATAATTTCATTCAATAATAATATAATTGTTTATTTTTACTGTCATTTTATAAATACGTGTCTTACAATTTACAAGTGTATTGTATCTATCTCGTAATTAACAAATTTGTATATATATATATATACATATATATATATGATAAATTATTAATTAATAATTCACATATATAAAATATTTTTTATAGTATCACATATACATAATATTTTTCATAGTTTGAACTGATGAAAAATTGATTTTATATAAAAGCATTTGAAAAGAAAACACTTTCTATTTATTTTCATATATACATATATATATAGATACCTTTCGTTCTGTTTTCAAGTAAAAGTGAGATAAATTCTCTATAATTCTTAAATATGTTAAATTTCTCTGTCAGCAATGTTCATAGATTCTAAATAGAATTTTGCAATTTAAAAAAATAAAACATTAATAACTTTATTTTGAAAGTGAAAGATATTTTAAGAGAATTATAGCAAGTAAAACGAATCAATTTATGTTTTATCCTAAATTGTTTCTTCAGTATTATATATATTAAATCCTCCATTGATTGTTATTATAGAAATAATTGTATGACTTGTAAAAAGGTTGTCTAGGACTAGAAATCTTTGTAGTGTAACTTTCTTTTCATAGTAACTGAAAAACAAAGAAAAAGTATAAAAAATGTGAGAATATGACTGTTTTCATATCACGCATTTTCTTAATTTATCATTTTTAAGATACAAAATAATTATATTCTATAAGGATAAGGAAATGTACTACTCTAAGTAAATGTACTTTTACATTCACATATTTTTCACACTTGTTTTACTTGTTATTCGGTTATGTCATTTCGGATACAGTGTAAAAAAAAAAAACATACAAATCACAGAATTACTGATTGTATTCCTGATGATATCGTTTAATCCTAATAGAAACATTACTTTAAACGTTACCCTAATATCTAAAAAACGAACTTAAATGCTAAACGACTTTGTTGAGCCTTAACAACCAGTGGCGTTTTTGAAGCGTGCATTTACATCCTTCCAGTTAATAATGTCGAAGATTGCTTCCACATAAACAGGTCGTACGTTCTTATATTGTAAATAATAAGCGTGTTCCCACACATCAATACCAAAGAGAGGAATGAGACCAGTAGTGGATTGCAGTGGATCTTGATTCGCACAAGTCGCTATCCTCAGCGACTTGGTCTTCTGATCGTATCCGAGCCAACCCCAACCGGAACCCTGAATTGCTATGGTAATCTGGGATAAGGATTTCTTCATTTCCTCTATAGAGCCAAAGTCTTTGTCGATTTGTTTCGAAAGGGCAGCTGAATAAAAATATGTAATATATCATTCATCTGCATGACAATTATATATGTATATATTTTCTGATTATAAAATTGAAAAGTTAGTATACCTAATCATCTCTCACACACATACATAAGTTATTTTTTTCCAAGAAAAGATCTATAATTATTGAAAACTATTTACATCTATTAATCAGCTATTTATTTTTCTCTTTTCTTTTTATGTCTAAGAAATAAAAATTCTTCAATTTTCTAAGTCTTTTCCCATTTATTAGTGACTTGCTCCTTATTTTAATTTTAAATCTTATGTAAGTTTGAAAATTTATAAAATCATTATATATTAGAAAATGATCTAATTATTAACGAAATCTCAATTTTTAATTGTGTAATTTTACTCTGACTTAACAAAAACTTTGTTTGAAAAATACAAATAAAATTTTATAAGAATTATTTTTTAATTACTGAATGAATTGACTTTAATATTATTTAGTACTTCTTTTACTTTAATTGAAGAGTTATATTACCATCTGGCTGTCCACCATTGGACGAAAGGTTGCACCAAAAGATTGAATGATTAATATGACCACCACCGTTGAACTTGATAGCCGAGCCCAGGGCGATTTGTGTATTGACATCGCCTTTTGCAATCGCCTCCTCCATTTTTTCCTCGGCGATGTTTAGATTGTTAACATAGGTTGCGTGATGTTTGGAATGATGGAGCTCCATGATCTCACAGGATATGATGGGCTCCAGAGCCTTATAATCGTATGGCAAATTTGGAAGTGAATGCTTCGATCTTGCAAATATATCCTTGCTGCATTAGTTTTTATAGAAGGGATTATATTATTATATAATCAAAATAATATATGTATAGTATATACAATAGTATATGTTATAAATAAAAAATACTATATGTATACATATAAATATAAAATAATAAATAGTAATAAGTAAAATACACGTTTGCTGTCATTACAAATTGAAAACTTTTGTTTTTTTTTCTGTTTAAAATATATGTGTATAATTTTTTCATGATCTTTATATTTATTTATATATTTATATATATATATATATATATATATATATATATATATATATATCACAAGAATAGTATGATTTTAATTAAAAGGATTATTATTGCTATAAGGTTTACAGAATTAAACGTTTTTGTTTCTAGATAACCAATTATGAAGAATATAATATAGAAAAACAATCTACAAAGGATGCTAAATAACTCTATACGGTCTTTTTTATAAAAAAAAATTAGCGGATATTCTAAAATTACTTTTGGAAAACACTTTTAGTAAAATTATACATTTGTATTATTAAAAAATAATTCTATTCTCTTATTTTAAATTCTGCATTTCTCTTGTGTTATTTTTCTTTGGAAAAAAAAATTCGCCGTTGCTGCCAGCCCTATGTTAATACAAAAAGTACAGAAAGTGTACTTACACACATATGATTTTGCATAAATTATTAAAAATTCATCGGTTTGTCAAACGATTCGAGTAAAAGTTCGGTAATACAATTGCTCGTTATATAGATATTCATGAAAAACTGTTGCAAACATGTCGAGAGGTTACGTGCCAGGTTAGAAATTACATAATGTGAAAATAACGTCAAATTCGGGAGGCGGTTTTCGTCATGCTTACATTGATTTGGAGACCAGAATACGTCTTGCTGCGAACATAATTGGAGCGACACGTAAACTGTTTTTCAGGAGGATGCGATTCGATCTTTCCTAGGATTTGCAAGGATTCTATTTGCGAATTTTGCGGTTGCTTGTATGATTCTGCCGAGTTCTGTTTCTCCACAGTTCTATAGTTCTACACTGTTCTGCACCACCACTACTCCTCACTGCCACTACATTGGAAAATACTAATAGAATACACCACAAACGAACTTACTCAACTATTCGCCGAATGCTGCGATATCGGCGAGAGTGGAAATTCGTGTAGGATCATGTATTAATGGTTTTTGCGGTAAAGTGCCATTTCCAAACGGAGTTAAAAATGTATCTGTAAGAACTTTTTATAGCTGAACTATATACATATATAATGTTAAAATAAAATCGATACATATTTGAAGTTTGGCAAAAATGAGATGGGATAGCAACAAAGAACAAGCTCAAAAGTGCATATCGATGTTTAATTGCAAATCGATAGGTTGGTTAAATTTTAAAATATTCATTCTCTTTAAAATTGAATTTTTTATGTGCAATAAATAATATTCTAAATGTGTGTTAAATTTGACATTAGGATTTATCTATTTATTTTTTAATTCTCTCGTTTGGGAATTGTCTTTAAATTTTCTATTTTTTAAATGTATATGTTTACTACGCAATTACATAATTAAATGCAAAAGTATGGAATGGAAAAAAATTAACATATGTTCAATCTGAATAAGGAATCCTTTAATAATCATGTTTTGCAGTTGAAGATTCACAATTCATGTTAGCATACTTTTAGTGGTAAGATTAGTGTAAACTAACACGCGGACGTTCTATATCGCGTAAGCAAAATTGGATTCTTATCGAAATATAAAGTTATTTCTAATCGTTCTTAATTATTTGAAAAAAAGAAGACATCATGCTTTAATTGCAAAATGTGCGTAAGAAAAAGCACTTTATTCTTTATCGTTCGTATCTGAGAAATTATTAATATCTTCTATACAAGAATAATAATGGCACTATATACAGAAAATTTGGGATGGAATATATCATGCGTTTTACCTTATAACATTTTTTTAAATGCAAATTTATATTTTTGATATCCACCGTTTCTTTCCTTATAATATAAGCTACAAATAAAATTGAAAGCACATTTTTTTACGAAGATGATATAAAATAAATTTGCATATATAGATAATATAAAATATATCAAACACTATACAAATTTCAGTTTAGGAAAATTAAAAATGTGATTAGTTTAATGTATCAGTCTGTGAGATCAATCCATATGCATTATTAAGACTAATATTATATATTTTGTCATATACTTGATGTTTTCCAATTATTCGGTAAAAGCAAAATTAAATCGCGGTCGATGCCTCATATTGCACAAAAATACATATGTACATCGGACACCGTTACGTATGTACATAATTATACGAAAATCTCACAGTTCGCTTTCTATACCCGAAAATATTAAAATTTACTTGATTTATTTACGTAATATGGTTAGGCGTTTTTGATTAATTCTTGACAATATCTTTCGATTATCCGTTTTTTACTGATAAACCAAAACTTTTGCTGATTTTTACATAGAGTTTTAATACAATAAATTTACAAAATACAAACAAAATTCGATTGTTCTGAATTTTCCTTACAGCGTATTCGACTGTAATAAATTATATTAACCTATTCAGATTTTTCGTCTGATATATCTTTGTAATGTAATACGCAACTTGGTCATTTGCAAGTAACTTTACGTAAACGAGCTTTATATCGATCTAATGGTATAAGAGTATTTACAGGCTTGTCATTTTAGAGACCAATGTGAATATTTATCCTTTGCAGTTTATCACGAATACAGGTACTGAAATTACGTTTCTTTATGGCTAATTATTTTTTTTATTCGAACAATATCTTGTAAATAGGCAACCGGCGTTGCTTTAGATGAAAAATTTTGTACATAGTGGATGTCAAATCATATATCGCAAATTTCAACCACACGTGTAGTTAATGTTGTCCAAAATCAACCTAAAACAATATTCATTCGGGATCACTCTGCAGAGTCTCGCCATTAGTTAAAACTAACGCATCATCATCGGCTTCGTTATAATCGAGAGAAAGAATGCTTTCCCTTCGTTTCTTCTTGTGCGTCCTTTCATCATCACTACTGGCTGCACTTTTCTCTCTCTTTATCCTGTCCCTACCCCGTGTTGTTCGTGTTGTCACCTCCTCCCCATTTGATTTACCACTATTCCTATTGTGATTTTTATTTCTTAATATTCGTTTGTTTCGATTTTCCTCCTGCTCTTCTTCCCTATCACTAAGTTCCTCGTTCTCAACCTTAATAATTAACGCCGCGGAATCGCTGGAACTCTCGTCATTGTGATCGGCTTGATTAAGTTTTCTCTCCGCACGTTCTGTCCTTTCAACACTGGTAAGCTCACTCTGGGGCGACGCTAACGGTGGAGTCCTCACACCTTTGCACATATCACTGTCCTCCATCGGTTTTGAAGATTTCGTATCTGGTACTGTAGTTTCTTCCTGTTCCTCTTTCTTAATTGGCGGCGTATGGGGCGATAAACCATTCGATAGATTATTCTCGTTTGTACTTGCCTTTAATGCTGCATTTTCCTGTTGCAATAGCGTGACGGACTCTCGTGCTTTGCGCAGTTCTTGTTGCAAAAAGTAAATAGTGCTCTGCATACCCTCTACGTCTTCATCTAAATCCTGCAGAAACTCATCTAATTCTGTAACAAATTAAACGAAAATGAATTAATTATATAATATTTGAAATATTTTGATCACAGAATTCGATTTTAATTATAACAATTATTTGGTAAATGTTAATAACAATTAATGAATAACTAATATGATACCTGATTGTGACTTTTTCACTTCCTCACTAAAACTCTTTTGCAGAGCAAGTTCGCCTTCCAATTTAGCAATACGTCCACTGGCAATCATACGACCAAGTTCTTCATTTTCTTGATATAACAACCTACACTTTGCCATTAATCTTTTCCCTGTGTTACTGTAAATAAAATATTTAATTTAATGAAAACATTTGTGCCGCACATGCAATGTCTTTTATTTAATGTATAAAATTTTCCTGACCTATCCGGCGTGAATTTCCATGCGCTTAGTTCATTCTGCGTATCCTCTAATTTGCCCTTGGTTGTTATTAACTCTTGCCTTAATTTCTGTATTAATATATTAACAGCTGGATCTAATAGAGCGGATCTTAATGCAGCTGTGGACGGAGCTTGGGTGGCTTTCATTTCAGTTATTTGATTCTAATAATGAAAAAAGTAAATCCTTTTTATATAAGATCATATAGAAATAAATTTTGCAAGATAAACTGTACTAGAATTTCGATGTATCTAAGAATAATTACATACAATATATTCTTGTAATTCCTGCTCTTTAGAGGCAAGCCTCCTCACTAAGATCTTCTCCCTGTGAGATGCTTCTATATATTGTTGTCTGTATTTGTTTTCGGATTCTCTCAATGAAGCTAGCTCACCTATAAAGGAATAATCTATAAATTTTTCTACTTCTAAAACTTTAACATTCAATGGAATCTATGTGTTTCTTAAAATTGCAGTAGTTATTACATATATGTTTGTGATGTATGTATATATTTATATCTTACAAGAATATTTCTTGTAAAATAACATAATTCTTGAACATTAAAACAATTACAGTGAAATAATGGAATATGTATATTTCATATAGGAGATGTAATACATACACACACACACGCGCGCGCGCGCGCGCATATATTAGTTCTCTATTTTAAGCCTGCAAGTTGATTTTGTTTTTTTTTTTCCAATATTTAGCCAGCGATTGTATTTTATATTGTCTTAATGTTTTTAAAATTTTTGTTTAAAATCCTTTAAATAAATGTAATTTTTGATATTTGGATTATTAAAAATGTAAATATAAATATCCAATATATTCTGAAAAGTAATATTTTGTATTATTTACTTATATGTAAAGATTTCAAATTATTTTTCTGAAATAAATTAAATTAAAAAAAAATTCTTTAATAATTTTTGTGAACAGTCAACTCTTTGTATTTTCTCTCTCTCTCTC
>NW_017304450.1:2218244-2222080 GCF_001594115.1 Trachymyrmex septentrionalis | reverse complement strand
TATATATATATATATGTTATATGATAGTTTTTGATGGAAGTAAGCATACTGGAAAAATTAATATTTATGGCTTTTACCTAAGTGCGCATAAATAAACAATATACTTTTATAAGTACGTGACTATGACTGCCTGACAACTGACATTGTTAATTAGCGCATACTTTGATTTTTGGAGTCGTTGCGACGTGCCATTTGTGTGATTCTCTGTACTTCCAAGACCAAGAGTGGATGTTACTTTTCTTCCGTATGAATCAAGCATGTACTTGTTGCAGACACAGATGTTGGCGTAACGAGACGCTGGCCGGGCTTAACCCACAGGTATGTACTTTTGAAATTTGTATTTGATACCAGGACATTATGATGTAGGTATAAATGCATGCACAAGTTGCATTCATAGTAAGAATATGTAGGACAATTGATTTAAGAATACAGTTAATTGCATTATCTCTAACTGGAAAAAAATTAAGGATAAGATAATATTTAAGGATACGTAGATCAAGGGAAGGGAGACAGATGGGATTGAGTTATGTTCCAATTGATAACGAGAGACGAATGTGATTGCGTACTTCACCGAGATATAAATTTCACGCACCCCAGGTGCAGTATTTTGTAGGCCAAATGGTGACACGGATCCACTCTTATTATTCCTCTGAGCCGTAAAATCAGCGCCATCATATAAACGCTGCTTTTCATTTCATCCTCGTTAACTAGAACTCGATATTTCAAATTACACACACGGCACACACTCTCCTGCATTTTTTTTTTTTTTGGCAGCATAATTATTACACTGCAAAGATAAACGCGATACACTGCACAGGGCACTTGTGAAATGACATTTTTAAGCAATGCTGTGTCTTCCACAACATCGATGGCAGATATGGGTTTTTTTTTGCAGAAAAACCTTATTGACGCTTCTTAACACACATAAGCACTTGTTAGCTCAGCCATTTTCACTTTTATTCGCTAATCATGGCTTTTTCATGGCTGACAATATAATTGCTCACAAGAAAATTTGGACTAAATGTATCCCTTTTTGTACATCATATATGTGGCTGTTACTCCACCCGTGCTCGCAATTACATTGAGAATTATCGCCTTATTTCACGATACATATGAATCTTTAATTACCCGCACTATACACATCACAAATGTAGTTTTGAAAATTAATATAAATATAATCACCATATTATATATGAAGCGCAACATTATCTCAATTTCATATTTAATTTCTCTAGTACTTTTGTGCAGATACATTAAAATAATCTGATCGCACGTGTATTAAGCTCTCTCATAGAGCAATAAATAGTTTCCTATGTTTATACCTGGTGTACTTATTTACTAAAGCTTTCTCGTTACCTTAAGCCTAATAAACAACTTAATGACAACATCCTAAACACTGATCTAATGAACCCTATGCTTAGCGTCTCTACGAGAGTCTTGTCTCTTACAAAATATCGTTGTATCCTGGCATTCGTTAATTCGCTTAAGATATGTGGTGAGTGAGGTGGTCTCACTCGTGTGATCTCAGTACCTTCCTGAGCTGCCGACTGGGCTTCTAGACACTCCACATACAAGTCCTGTTCATGCCATTTGGCCGCTAGCTCGTCCTTTGTCAAGCTGTCCAACTGTTGCTGAGTTAGCTTCACGCGTCTTGGTTGCCTAGGCGAGTGCAGGCTACTGGGCTTTCCACCATTGCTGCTGCCCTGAGGACTCCTTGGCGAGGATGGTCCTGCCGACTTGACCTCGCTGCACTCATCTGCCATTTCCACTGCTAATTCGCAGTTGGATGTTAAAATGTAGAAGAGGCCTTTATGCAAAGTCTTCTATTCATTAATGCTACGATGCTGACGAATCACTGAGTACTATAATTGATATTATAAGACAACCATCTGAAACAGACAAGTATAGTGCAAGTATATAGTATTAAAAATTATGAAATCATGAGCTATGTCTTATAACTGCAATTTTGAACTGCAATTTATTCATAGTCGGTTATTTTAATATTTTAATATTAATTAATATAATATATAATATCACTATATCATCTACGGAGCATAACATTATCTCAATTTCATATTTAATCTCTCTAGTACTTTTGTGCAAATACTATATATTAAAATAATCTGACAGTACTAAGCTCTCTCATAGAATAATAAAAATTGTTTCATACCTGAAGTACTTATTTATTAAAGCTTATTTTATTAAAGCTCTCTTAATATCTTAAAATGCTAATACAACTCTTGTGATTAGTTAAAAACATTTTAAAGGTCTGTCTTTTTTTTAGCTGCTCTTTTTGTATGGTTCATCTTCTCTTCTTTTCTCTTCATTTTGGAGGAAAAAAAAAGAGAAAAAAAATGAACAGTGGAAGTTCTAAAAAAAATATGTATTAAAACTATACTTAAGACGAACTAAAATATAAGAACCAATTATGAATATTGGCTGTAAAATTGCAATAATGTGACACAACTTCCATTGGACAAATTAATTTGTTGACTGTTCTGTTTTGTGATACTTGAATAACTCTGTAAAATTAAATGTGGAGCATTGTAAGGCCATCGATTTGAAAACAGGACGATCTTATCAGTCACATCTGATTAACCTATAGATAAGTCGCTTAAGCACTCGTCTGCTACAAGAGTAAGATTAGCTATTTGCCTGCATAAATCTGCAGTTAAAGTGAACTTTCGTGAAAACTGATAGAGATGTAAGGTATCTATTCTTTTCTCCTCAACTTGATTACAGTATGTGAGAAATATACTGAACCTTATTGGAAAATATCAGATTGAGATTGATAGATACGCGTGGATATCCATTAAGCGTTACGTATCAAGGATGACACCGTTGTAAATGTTATAATGAAGTACGATCACGTGTAATTCCGTACGGGGAACGATATCGAAAGGCGTCGCTGGAATCCGCCGTTGCGGCGGAACTGAAATCAAGAAAGCGGAATGCATTTATCTGCGGTCAAAAGACAGCCGTGACGCCATTACGTCGACATGTCCGCCGCGAAGGAGCAGCTTGCGCTACGTCTAAGCGCTCGTTTCTTTTCTTTTTCACTTATGCCGTCCTCTCCGTTTGTTCTTTTTTCCACCTTCCAGGAAAACGGCTGCAATCTGCCGCAATCGCGCGGACCTCGGACAATTCGAAGCCAACTTTACCGCGATCGATTGCCACGCGGTTTCGTGGACGGCGGATATTAGTTGCCGCGCATGTTAACACACATTTTTTCTCTATCTCTTTCTTTTTCTCTCCCATTCCTACAAAACCTTGGTCGATGTACCTACCGCATATTAGGACGGCAGAGATCCCATTATTGTGAAGACGGCTGGGTCGGATATCAGGACTATCAGGAGAGAGACGAGACGAATGACATCGCGCACTCGTGGAAAAAGCGCCAAATGGGTCCTTCGCGTGCGGCGAATTTCACTCCGCGATCGATCAATCCGAAGGGAGCTGAGTACCACGCTGAGCGACGAGGAAAGCGTGCACGATTAAACACTTAACTGTTCTCGACGAGATATAAGCGTAGAACACCGTACGTGGAAACTTGGGAGCGCGATAGGTAAACCTCGCCGCGGTCAAGAACGTTGCGACTAATCATGAATGACAATCATCCCCACAGATCGCGAGAAGAGGGAACCGGAATAGCTGAACGGAAGTGTGTCAGCGCATGCTCCAATCATGATCGACCTACGACGAATGTGAACCCAGTGAACCAGCCTGCGAATGACGCGATGTCTCGCAGCAGTGTTGCCAGGCTAATCGAAAGATTTGTTCCTAATGAGGATTTTGCTGAATTTGCTCCTTTCTAAAATCCCTAACAAGAACAACTC
>NW_017304450.1:2213153-2218144 GCF_001594115.1 Trachymyrmex septentrionalis | reverse complement strand
AATCGAAAGATTTGTTCCTAATGAGGATTTTGCTGAATTTGCTCCTTTATATTCTAAAATCCCTAACAATAACAACTATTCGATATTACGATTTATCATATTACAGTATAATCATATCCAGTAGCACGACGATTAAAGATCGACATCTTTATGGGAGTTCGCATCTTTATGAATATTGAAGTAATTAAGAGTTAAAAACTGATAATATTGTACTAATTTTATGATTTATTAGTTTAATAGATGTATTTATGCATTTAGGATCTTACTCAATAATACTCGATTTTTCTTTAAAATTGTGATTTCAGTATTATCGTCAAAGTTTTATTATCAACAGAGATGATAATTGCAGAGAAAAAAATTGTAATTTTTCTGCAATATGTAGGATGCTACAGCTTTACAAGTATGCATATTTATTTATGGAACGTTT
This sequence comes from Trachymyrmex septentrionalis, assembly GCF_001594115.1. Lineage (NCBI taxonomy): Eukaryota > Metazoa > Arthropoda > Insecta > Hymenoptera > Formicidae > Trachymyrmex > Trachymyrmex septentrionalis. The sequence continues at coordinate 2,217,717 of NW_017304450.1, read as the reverse complement.
ATGTAATAAAAAATCATGAATTTAATAATGTATGAGCCAAATATTTATGTTAATAATAGCAAATTTATATCAATTGTCGATAATATCAGCATTCTTCAATTACCTCCGGGTCCTTGGGGCCCTTTTTATACCGCTAAAAATTTGTCCAGGGTTGACGGTCTTTAATAGTATCTCGTCGGTGCCAGTGACAATAAACTTTTTTGTAATCTGCAATTTTTAGTGCGCATGTATCGATTTATACACTTAGGAATATGGCGGACGTATTAGAAGCTTAATAGAAATTCAAATTTAAGAGTTAGTCCTATCATGACTCTACTGTGTACACTTCACAATATGGCGGTGAATCATGTGCTCTAAGAACACTTATATGAAAGGTGGTGACGTTTAGTGTCGCTACTGAGTATGGTTATACTGTGATTTTATCATCAGTGCATTTATTAGGCCTGTTCTTTTTGGTTGAACTTTTGCACCAGTTCATCTTCTTTCGTTTTCTCTTCAGCAGGAAAGAAGAGGAAAGACGATGAACTGGTGCAAAAAGAACCAGGCCTATTTACCAATCACGTAATTACGTAGTTCCCACATCGAAAATGAATCTACTGGCGCTAGTGTACGGACGATTTTGACGAAAAACACCAGATGGCTGCTTTTAGGTTTCTATAATAATTGGATTTTATCGCTGATTGTATCCGTTGTATGATTAGGATGATATCCTAATATATATTAGTGCAGAAATTAATATTTAATCACAATAAAAAAAATCACAATGAGACGACCAGGTATGAACACTGAGATCATCCTTTATTGTTTGACTTTTTGTTTTTTTTTCTCGCTGATATCATATTAATAAGATTATAGGTAGGTTAACTCACGTGTATATCCTTATAAACAAGAATAGATTGAAAGTTCTCTCGGTCGAGGCGGATATATATTTGCTCTGGTTTGAGTGGATATTTTTGAAAAATGTGGCCTGCTTTAAACACATTGCATTTCATCATACATTAAAAATTTTTATACATATTATTTGAATCTCATCTATTTCAACTTGTTTATGGTCAGATTGCGACTACGAGCTGCAAGTGCCAATTAAAGAAAAGAAAGGAAGGAAAAGAGAATGGATTGAAATGACTTAAAATGGATTTAGATTTTTAGAAATAATGCATTCATAAACGTTAAAATGAGGTCTTTTCAATCTGAATATATTTTTATTCATTTACGTGAATTGAATAAAGCACATTTCTATTATTAAAAATAATATCAACTTTTTACTTTTGTATACTTCAAAATTCTGAATAGGAAATGCAGTTTTTCAATCCAATTGAATCCAACTAATTTCATCTAATTTAATCCAATTGAATAAAAAAAGTTTTTGTTATTTAAAATACATATTTGTGGATAGATAAAATTTCAATTTATTTTAATCCATTCTCATTTACTAGATAGAACATACATACAAGAAAATGTAAATGCAATAAATTTATAAAGTCATTTACATATAATGTAATATTGTAAAGATGCATAATTATTTCTCTTAATAACTTTTAAATCTAGAAAATGTAGTTTAAAATCTTGCATGTATTACAATAAAAATAAACATAAATTATTTATATTTCTATCATTTATTATTTTAGTTGTCATTTTTATTATATAACATTATTTTTATATTGTTTCTAGTGGATAAAAAATATTATGGAAAGACACCAATTGGTAACAGATACTCGGAAAAGGTACCAGTTAAAAAAGAAATATTAATGAAACATTCTAGAGGTCCTGGACTTGAGTTAAATAGAAAGAAAGATACAATACAAAATAAAATACTGAGAAAAAAATTAAAGCAGAAAGAGCTAGCTATAGAAGAACAGATAGAAGCTTCTGCTCGGACAGAACTATTATTGACGGAGGAGCATGGCTACTTGGAAGCAGAACCTGGAGAAGTTACTACTGAATATCGACAGAAACAAATAGCAGAGAATGTAGACATAACGAGCGCGGCTAAACGTTTTAAATTGGATTTGCAATTTGGCCCATACTGCTTTAGATATACCAGAAATGGCAGACACTTGCTCTTGGGTGGCAAACAAGGTCACGTGGCAGCTTTCGATTGGGTGACGAAAAAGCTGGCTTGTGAAATAAATGTGATGGAATCTGTGCATGATGTTACATGGCTACACCTGGAAACTATGTTTGCAGTAGCACAAAAAGACTGGGTTTATGTATATGATAATCAGGGAATAGAATTACATTGCTTGAAAAGAATGAATGGTGTAACGAGATTAGAATTTTTGCCATATCATTTTTTACTTGCCAGTGGATCAAAGGACGGTCACATGGCTTGGTTGGATATTTCTATAGGCAAGCTAATTGCTCGTTACAATTCCAATTTGGGCAGAATATCTGTAAGTTTTATAAAAGACTGCATTTATTTTTGATTGTTTATGTTGTATCTTAGATATTGCTTACAATCATTAATTTATGATAGGTGATGACGCAAAATCCAAGTAACGCGGTGCTATGCGTGGGTAATTCGAAAGGAGTAGTGTCTATGTGGTCTCCAAACTCTCATAAACCATTGGCAAAAATGCTTTGCCATCATCAATCAATTATGACGTGCACTGTTCATCCATATGGGACTTACATGGCAACTAGTTCTCTAGATAAATCTGTGAAGATATGGGATATTAGACAGTTAGCAGGACCAGTGAGTCACTTGTACCTTCGTTCACCCGCTCATCGTATGTCTTACAGTCAGCGCGGTTTGCTCGCACTTGGAATGGGCAATGTAGTTGAAGTTTATAGGTAATTTATTGACATAAAATAAGTGCTACACCACCGAGGAATTTTTATCATCTGTATTTATTTTTATATTAGAGAAACCTCTGGTGACTTCAAGCCATATTTACGACATAGAACTGCTCGCAATGTGAACTGTGTAAAGTTTTGTCCCTATGAAGATTTCTTGGGAATTTCAACAGCTAATGAGTTTTCGTCACTTCTGGTGCCAGGAAGTGCGGAAGCAAACTACGATGCGCATGAAGTTAATCCATTCCAAACTAAAGTTCAAAGACGAGAGACGGAAGTGAAAGCACTTCTAGAAAAGATACAACCTGAATTAATTACGTTAGATTCGACTGAAATACTTGAAGTCGATGTACCTACGTACAAAGAAAAAGTGGAAGCGAAGAAAAAGCTTTTGGTAATTAAGAGACGAAAATATTTTAAATCCAGATTATTTTGCATGATTTGACATTCGACATTTTTAACAATATTTTTTTTTTTAGTATGTTAAGCCAAAACCAATAAACTTTGAATCTCGACAAACAAAAGCTAAGGGAAAAGGTGGCACTGCGAAAATAATTAAAACTAAAAAAATATTAAAAGACGTAAATCGTCGGGTAAGCATTGTGTATATTCTAAACTAATTATTTTTGATACTTATAAATTGTGGACGTTCAACGATATAAATTATTATTTTTAGGAAATGATTGAGGCGCTTCGTGAAGAACAGAAGGAAACAGTAACGAAAAAGACAGAGAATCAAAATAAAGATTATGGTGTATTAAATAGATTTGTTTCGAAAAAATAGAATAGTATAATAATAGAATTCATAATTATGTATATGTAATTATTATACATTTTAAATTATTATATATTTTAATATTTATGAAAGTTACAATGATTTTTTAAAAATAAAATTTGAATATCAGATTCTCGTTAAAAAATTATTGAAAGAAGTTAACCAGATAAATTTTAAAACATTTTATATGGAAACTTTCTGTGTGTATTGAGTAATAACAAATTAATATTTTTTTTTGCTTTTATAAAAAGTAATCGGATTAATAAAAGGATTTAAAAAATATATATTTCTTGAAATTAAATTGTATTTTTCAATATTAAAATTATTATAAAAGTATTTAAATTTCTCTTTATTATAAACGTACATATATGTATAACTACAATTTTTTATGTTTCCAATAAAAAAGTAGTAAATAAATTTTTATTACTTCTGTGAAGCTTTGAAAGTAAAATACAATAATTAAGTACTTATTGTAAAAAACATTTATTGAATACATTTTAGCCGATTAAAGAATATGCATTAAAAAATATCAAAATGTAAAAAGATTAAAATTAAAAATTTTTAATAAATTGATCTCAAAACATTTACGATCTATTTTTACAGTAATATATTATTTTTAATTTGTTTGAATTTTTAATAAATTTTCTTTAGATAAAGAATACATTTTTTCAGGAGGTATACATATATCTACTGCCTGCTTGTTTTTATCATTTCTAGAGATTAATTTTTGTAAGGAGTGAATTAAAACTGAGTAATTAAATTTATTAAATAATAAGTAACTTGACTTCGATAAATAATGAGATAAATCATTTATTGAAATTTTATATTTTTTTATTGCATGTTTAATATTAATTATTCTGATACATATCTACAAAATAGATATGCAATTTATTTCACAATCTGCGCAAAATTTCTGGAAGTATTTTTAGTATAATTTGTACAAAATTCTTTTCCAAAGAATCTCAAAAAAGTTTCTATATATAGTACACATTC
>NW_017304450.1:2207024-2213053 GCF_001594115.1 Trachymyrmex septentrionalis | reverse complement strand
ATATATATAATAAAGATTAATTTTAAATATAATTCATCATCCGCAACAATAATTTTTTTTTAAGAATTTATTTAGTATTCATCAATTATCAATAATTAAAATTGATAATTGATCATAGGCGTATGCAGTAAATTACCCAAACAATATTTTTATGTCTTGAAGACGTACAAAAGATGTTTGAAAATTCCCAAATTATATTTTAAAACGTCTTAAAATTATCAGAAAGACGTCTTTTAAATGTCCTATATTTAGACGTCTTAAATCATAACGTCTTTTAGACACTTTTTAGGACATTGCGCTCTCTTTTAGACGTCTTAAAGACATTCGTTCTACCGTAGTGACATTTAGATGTCTTTATAATTACAATATAAAAGTATAGATTTAAAAAAATTTGTAGTTAATATGTATAATTATAGATTTTTAATAATGGCAGTGTATATTAGAACACGGCTACTATTTATTTAAATTTAAGTATTTGTACAATCTTTTTAAAGTAAATGAGAGCAATAAATTACAATATCTTGTACAATCTTTTTATTTTTTTACAATATGAATCCGTCCAATAGATGATTTACCTATAACATTTAATGGAGTTTGCTTCTGATTATAATCAAGACTAGATAATCGAGAATAAATTTGATTAGGTGATTGCGGCGCTTTTGTGGTAAATGATTTTGTATCTTGTGTAGATGATTAGGGAAGAGGTTTTTATATGATCAAGTAACAGAAAGGTTTACATGCTGCCCAATAATTGTTACAACGTCCATCACGCATAGCTTTATTACTACAACCATTTGTTGTTACAGTGATAATTATCACTGTAACTTGTACTTATATAATGATTCGTTATACATTTTTAAATTATTCAGCACGGCCACCGACGAGATACTATTAAAGTCCTCGGCGCTTATGGAATTCGCGCGCGTTAAAATTTAAGTGATTAAAAGTAATGAACTAGTAATACGGTACTAATTTCATAATTTATTAATTTTGTAGACATGTACATATATGTTTAAAACTTAATAATACTCGATTATTTAAAATTGTGATTTTAATGATATCATCCAAGTTTAATTATCAATAGAGATGATAACTGCAGAGAAAAAATTGTAATTTTTCGGCAATATATAAGATATTATATCATTGAAAGTATGCATACTTATTTATACAGCTTTTATATAATAAAAAATAACAAATTTAATAACATATCATCGAAATATTTATGTTAATAATCATAAATTTTTATTAATTGTCGATAAAAAATGTCATTGTTCTTCAATTATCCTCAGGCCTCCCAGACTCCATTGATAGTCATGAAAATTTGACCAGGGCCGAGGATTTTTAATAGTATCTCATCGATGGCACGGTCTAAAAGGTAATGAATTTTTTAATTTTTCTTAATCATGACTACTTAAGTCAATGATTTAAGTCAATGACTTATAAGTCTATTACCAAAAATCCAAGTCACTGACTGACTTTCTTTAAGGAGAAAATCGGCAGCTGGTAACCTGTTGTAAAATCAATGTAATTACTTGTAATCATGATTAAGGGAAATTAAAAAATTCGTTATTTTTTAGGCTGTGTTGAATAATTTGAAAATATATAACGATTAAATCAATACAAGTTTCAATAACCTCAATATAAAAATTCATTAGATTTTCATCCATTGAAGGTTTTAAGACTGAAGCTCTACTTTCTACTTGAAATATAGAATTATAACTATTTATAAGTATAGTTATAGTTATAATATAGTAATTATGTCTTAAATATTATTTAAGTATGCTACGATTCTTACACAATGTTACGAGATATTATTTTCAAGCGTTTTGAAGATTTTTTACGAAAATAAAAAGTTACATTCCGTATATCCACCACAATCAATACAATATGTTAGAAGACTCCTTCAATACGGATCTAAAACGAGTAATTTCGGATTTCCTAGGATAATAAATAGAGCCCAAGCTAATTGCGACATTGAGTCTAGTAGGCGGAACATCAATAAAGTCTAGAGACCGTTCGACGTCTTCATCAACTAAATTGTTATTAATTGTACGATCTAACAGCCGAAATAATAATTTTTTTTCTTTCTTGACCTTGAAATCCTTCCACAGTGCTGATTTTTGGTAACTTAAGATTTAGCTCCAACAGATCTGGAGCACCGAGTGGCTCGCCGCTCAGTGCGATTGACTCGTAATCTGTGGATTCGATCCTACCTGCGCCTCGCATACGCGATTTTTCGCGTTCGCCGTTCGGATTCGGCGTTAAACTGCAGGTCCCTCTCGAATTGACACAAACTCTAAGGAGTAAGAATGCAAATTTCTACCAAATGCAAGAAAACATAAGCGAGCGAGCCTCTGCTCCCCGAAGAGGCTGCTAAAAAGTTAAAAATTGATACACATGGTACTGTACCCTCAAATGGGGTTGGAAAACCTAATTTAGAGAATATACCAAAAGACTAATTAAACAGCAGATCTCGAATTTCCATCACCTTGATAAAAAGGGTTTTCATAGAAAAGGAAGAAAGAAATTTGGCTATAACAAATAACAGAATTTTACTTAAAATATTTATGTATATTTGTTTATAATAAAGATTAAGGAGTTATAATTCCTAAAAAAAAATATATTATTCGGTTTAAGCCCACATTTATATAACTTCAACAAATAGAGATATATTTATACAGCTTCTTCGGGATTGTACCAGCTTGGACTTTCGGAATCTTGGTAGTCTCATCCCTGATCCCATGAAAGAATGTGACTAGTGATGATCCCTCTCTCTCGGGCAGCTCTGCTCTCATCATTTATTATAGTAATTCATTATTTATTATAGTAAAGTTACATATGTCTTTAAAAAAATGAATGTATACATACATAGATAAAAAGTCCAAAGGCGGTATTTGTAGTTCTTGTTTCAATAGTGTCTTAAGACGCTAATGTGGTCCTCTGATTGATTCGTGACTTCTTAAGACTGTATTTAAGACGGTCTTGAATATAAGATCTAAATATGAATATCGGCCCAAAAAAGTTGAATTGTTCGTTGATGCCTACATTAATACTATTGTCAATCGACTGACTGTAATGATATATTTTGCTGTCTGCATTAATAGTATCGTTAATCCACTGTCTGTAATAGTACACTTTGGTGAACACATCTGGTAAGGTACTAACGACACACGGCCATTTACCAAAGGACAACATATTACCAAGGATGCCAACGAGGTTGCCTTTGTAAGTAAGCGGACGACCAAACTTTTCCTGCCAAAACATGATATTTAGTGCAATATTTGTTAGCATTTTTTATTGATGGAGCGATCCTCTTATAAGCGGCGTCTACAATGAAATTTTAAGGCATAAAATCAGACCAATCATATAGTCGATTGTTCTCACCGTTCCATTGTGATTGATTAGTTTCCTTTGCTTACGGTTTAAAATTTAAAACCCATTCTACAAGTACGTAGTTGTAAGTAGTTATAATTGTAAGAATTGATTAATTACGAGTTTGAGAAGAATATTTAACAGTGATTGGTCAATTTTTACTACAATGGCTTATAATGTACGCAATTGTAGAATGGACTTTATACATACATATATATACACATATACAGACGCGCGCGCGCGTCTTAAAATCTCATTCAGACGTCGCTTTAGATATTAGTGTATGATAATAGTATATGATATTAGTGTATAATTAGTGTAAGCAGTTGTTGCGTGATATGATTAATTTTGACAAATTCTCTAAACGACTGATTCGTCATTCCCTAATATGAATCATTATAATACAACATAGTAAAGTAAATCATTATAATATAATACAACATAGTAAGTAAAACACCAATGGTTACTTTTTTTTGCTAAATTTTTTAAATAATTTATAGCATAATGAAGATAACGGGATAAACGTGTATACGATTTATTTTATGATTATATAATACATATACTTACATCGCATGTATCTTGACTCATTTGAATGGTACATATATGTTTATTGGTAATATTTAGATACGTATTGCCGCACGATGTTTGAGAAAATCCTGTTACATTAATTTTTTGAAGGTGTTCTAGATTGAAACTCTAAAAAAATATTTTTAACTTAATGTCTGATATATTCAATTTTTAAAATAGAAATAAATTCTTATGTGTTGCGTGCGTGCGTGTGTGCGTGTAGGCTTATTTGCTTTATTGCTGTACTGAACTACTGACTACACTAAAACTTCTTACTTTTGTTCAATTTTAAATACATATATGTATTATAATTTAATAAGTACAACAACTGTACTAATTTAGTCACAAGAACTTTTATGCTGGTACGATTTTCTTCTGGTACGGTTTTAAACGATTTTAAAGCAGATATAAGATATATTTCTTATTTTTACCCAAAACTTTCTCCAGTGAGCAGTTATAAAGACATGACCTTCGAAATTTTCGTCGTAAGATATTAAATCTATCGATTTGATATATTTATTAAAGCCGATCTCTTTCGTTAAATTAATTAAACCAATATCATTTATATTTTGTGTCTTATTGTAATGAGGGTGTATTATTAAGCTGTATGCTATATATCTATTTTCAGGAATATAAAGCTCATTGTTTCCAACGTCGACCACAATATCGGCTGAATCATGACTGTAATAAAATCAGTAAAAATTATGACTATTTTGTATGTATTTAATCTAAAAGTTTAATTAAAAAATTAAAAGCTAATAAAAATTTTTTAAAATATTTATTTAATAATGTACATGCTTGAATATATCTAGGAGAAGAGGTATCTTAATTACATCTAAACAAATTCATTTTAAACAAATTCAATTAAATCCTATAAACGTCGATACTAGATAGACGTGTGTAAAAAATATATTAAAAATTAGATACAATACAATAGGCGTTTTAATATTTAATTTATTGTAATGCACAATAATTTTTATTAATTTATCTGTTTCATATTGAAGAAGACCCAAAAGGTTGAAATAATTTATTTCTTCGAAATCTTTATTTTTTTACATATTGCTTAAACAATATAAATCTATAGATATCAAAAATTGTTACATGCTTTTTCAAAATTTTTTCATAATTTCATTCTATTAAATTTCCATTTAAATAGTATGTGTGTGACAGCTTTGTCCTCTTACTTATAAATTACAAATATAGAAAATGCAATAATATTTCGATTATTTGTTATCATATAATTATTTGATTAAAAGAATAAGATAGTTAAATATTATATAATTATTCGATTAAAAGTATAAAATAGTTGAATATTTTCTAAGACTCAGAAGAAAAGGAAATATACGTACTCCTCCAAGCAGTTCGCCGCGGTGATAACATATTTCTTGTGAATGATAGCTCCACTGCAAATATGCTCCTCAGTACTTAAAAGTTTCAGTGAAACATGATAAGGGGAGATCTCGCTATCCAAAGCATCGTCATAGTTGTCGCTTAGGATTTGTGAATCTGACAAACCTATCAATTGAAGATTTTGAATTTCTAATAAAGGGTCTTATTAAAAATACCAGTATTAAACTATGCTACGAATCTTTATATATATATATATATATTTATGTTTTCTTTATTTAAATATTTATTTGTTATATAATAATATAGATTTAAAATACGATAAGCAATGAATTGCGAGTATAAATACATTAAACAAATTTTTACAGTAACTCACGATTGTCAAACACATCGTTCTTAAAACATTAAATGTCGAATAAATCGTTATGTCATTTTTAAGATATGGATAATCGTTAAACTAATTTGTCAAATAACTGTGATACTTTTGTTTATTTAAAACTGAGATAAAATGCAATTATTAATGTTTATTTTAATAACATCCAAACGTTATGTATATTTATCAATATCAATCTGAACTATTATTGTGATATACATTTGAATTTTTCGTGATGTGTTAAAACTCGTAATATGTGAAAATTTACATCTTATATAATTTTTCAATAAAATTTTCACAAATATACTTACCATAGGTAAATAAAATTAACATTAAAAAAAGCTTTAAAGATTAAATCAATAAAGGAGTA
>NW_017304450.1:2194340-2206924 GCF_001594115.1 Trachymyrmex septentrionalis | reverse complement strand
AAAATTTACATCTTATATAATTTTTCAATAAAATTTTCACAAATATACATAGGTAAATAAAATTAACATTAAAAAAAGCTTTAAAGATTAACATATGTTAAATCAATAAAGGAGTATAAAACCAATGAGAGCCGACACAGTTGTACGTGTGTAATCAAAAATAATATACAGGATGTTTCATTTTAAATGATATCAATTATTGACCATATCACTTAAAATAAAACACCCTATATATATCAATCACTAATTACAACGTTTCGATCATAGAATTCGATCATAGATTAGGTCATCTTTAGTGTAACAATAAGTTATCGGAATCAAAATTGATGCGTAAAACAATAAGGCAAATGCTATCAGTGAATTATAAATTTGTATCGTCGATTTTGCGTTGGTATTTTTGTTTAACTTTTATACTTATAAACACTGTGTAATGTGAAACGTTTTCTCACACGCTCTCAAGACTTAGTTATAATTACATCGCGTTATAATGAATCATCGTTATGCTGAGTACAATGTAAGCTTTATTCAACTGATACAATCAATTTTAATACTTTGACTATAATTAAAAGTTCATAAATTTCATATATTAAATCGATTTTGGTTAAATGACTGAATTCTTGTTTGGGTATCCAGCTAAGTACAACAGACGATAATGAAGTTTTTAATTTTGGACAGCAGTCTAACAATGATTCACTGACAGTATTTGCCTTATTGTTTTACAACGCATCAATTTTGATTCCGATAACTTATTATTACACTGAAGATAATCTAATCCTATGGTCAAAACCGTGTCTGTAATTGGTGATTGACATATATATTATTTTTACACACGTACAACTGCGTCGGCTCTCATTGTCTTTACACTCTTGACTTACCATAGGTGTGACATATTAGATACGAGATTATAACACTGGTGATAGAAAACATGAGGCCTTCGTATTGCTGGAAATCTTCAAAAATTTTTGCACTTAAAATAAAATAAATATATATTCGGGCGAGAAAGAGGAAACGAATGTGCTGATTATAAAAAGTACCAGAAACGAGAACAAACTTATAGTGATAGTTACTGAGGTGAGCAAAAGGCGTTATTTTCGATTTATATAGCTGTCGATTAACATTATCAGTTTGTGCCCCGATCCCTATATTATTTTTGTGTAAATAAGAAAGCGTATACGTTCGCAGAATATGTTATCGAGGATGATATGAGTAACTTTTTCTATAGTTTCTGTTGAATCAGCATTATTTATTTTATGATTATATTGGTTTTAAAATATAACATAATTTTTATTAAGGATAAATGACTAATTTTAATTTATCATAGATGTTATTTAATATTACATTCTGAAATATTTATCTATAACCGCATTTACCTAACCCACGATTTATCTGAAAAAGATATTAATAATGGGAAAAATAGCGCTAAATATATTTTTAATATGTAATTATTTTATATGGTATCCTCAAAAATCGTAGTGAAAAAAATTAAATAAAATAGCAATGGAAAAAAGTGAAACCAAAATATTATTTTAAGTATATTTATTCGTATCTGGAAGTAGAGGAAATATACGCCGATACTGACATTCAATGGTCTCATATAGAGACCACCTACTTATTTCTCGAAAACTATAACTGTTGCATTTTATTAATATTGATAAGGACATGATCTATTTAGATAATTCTGATAATTGAAAGAGTAAAAACTCGATCATGATTTATATACTCGGTACTATTTGTGGCTTGTTTCTATAGAAAATCAGCTAAAAACGAATTTTATAAATGCGAAAATGAAAATCTTACGATTTTTTTATAAATAAATTACGTAGTTTAAATAATAGTGGTTATAATATTATTGATAATATTATTCTTTTTCAAGATATTATTTATAATTTATAATTTTTTCCATTGCGTTTTTTGAATATGTTATTTACAAAATGATTTTGCAAAGTATTATAAAATATACTTGGCTTTTTAAAGTATTATAAAATATACTTGGCATTTTTAATAATTTTTTTTGGGCGGTTTTTACAAATTTTTGCTAAGTTTTTGTTACATTATAAAATACGCACAATATGTGTCATGTGTATGTTCTCTTATTTGCATCTATTGTCTTTTTCTTGTATGAATTTGATATCGTACAAATCTGACAAAAACTTGAAATTGAAAGTTTTATTTTTTAAGGAACACCGAGTGTTAAAATTTTGGTTGTCTATGAGTACTCAAAGACACTTGTAATTTAGTGAAAAAAAATTGCTGCAATACTTGTTTTAAATAAAAGTATTTTAAATGCTTAGCTCTGTATATATCCCAGCTAACCATTTGATTGTAAAACTAGGACTTACTGTAATTTCGTAAGGTCCTAAATCTGAAAAATATATTCTGAAGTCAAATTAAAGACAACCAATGCCAAAGCAGATCTGACAGCAATGCGACAAATTAAGTTAAGCATAGATCAGCTCTGATAGAAGCAAAAAAATGGGTGTTTTTTACAGATACTACTAATTGTAAGTTGTATTCTTGCATGACGAATGCTGATATTTTTGCAAACCTTTATGTGTTTGACATGTCTGTTTGCTGGTTTATCACTAATCCGTCATATTTCAACCGCTCAATCGAGCTTGTTGCACATTTAAACAGATCATTCGGCAAACATAATCTTGATGACAATGACAGAAAATGTTTTACACACGCACGCACATATATTACATATAAAAAAAGACTAATTTTATAAATTACAATTTATATCATAAGTAAAAATACAATTTTTTCTTAAGAACTGATTTTTATCTTTATGCAATATTTATTAATCATTAAAATTGATGATTAATCACAGGCACATGTAATAAAATATATGTATCTATTTACGTAAATAAAAATATATGTGCATTTATGCATATTTACATAAATAAAATACATAAATATGTCATAAAAGATCCAAGAATGATATTCAGTTGTTGATTGCTGCCTGCATTAATAGTTTTATGAATCCATTCTTCGTAATAGTACACTCTGGTAAACACATCTGGATATCCACTGGCGCATGGCTGTCTACCATAGGACACGATGCCAACGAGGTCGCCTTCGTAAGTAAGCGCACTACCGGAATCTCCCTACAAAGACAGTGTATTTAATATAATATTAGCCAGTTTTTATGTATATATTGTTGCTTAAAGTTTAAATATTAGTGTATGACGTAAATAATTGCCACATTTAGCTGTTTTTGTAAAGCAATTGGTCGCTTCTGTATTAGAAATAACTAGTTCTGATAAATTATTTAGAAGATAGAGAACTTTTATTTCTTGATATCAACTTGATTTGAAAAAAACAACAACGAGATGACATTTTTATAAATTATAGGAAGATAAAGGATTACAATTAAGCATATATACAATTTATTTTATGATTATACAAATACTTACATTGCACAGTCCTTGATTATACGCATTAAGGGTGCATATATGATTATCGCTGAAGTTACTGTACGTTTCGGTGCACTCCTTTTGAGAAAATCCATACACTTCAAGTTGTTGAAGCTGTTGCGAAATTAAACCGTCTGGCTAAAAATAAGTATTTTTAATTAAATATATATCCTAGTTTTTAAATAGAAGTAGATTCGTAGGCCTGTTTTCTTTGTCGCTGAATTAAACTGTACTAATTCTATTTTCTATCTTGCTTTTATCAAACTTCAAATATATCTATTACAATTGAAGTACAACAAGTTTACACTAGTTTAAGTATAAGATCCTTATATTTAATATAATTTTAAATGATTTTAAAGGAAATATAAGATATATTTCTTATATTTACCTGAAGCCTTCCCCAGCCAGTAACATTTAACTCAAGACCTTCGAAATTACAATCGTAAGATATTAAATTTATTAATTTAGTGTTATTAGTAAAGCTAATTTTGCTTGCTAGATTAATTAAAGCAATATCGTTTATGTGTAGCGTTTCGTTGTAATTAGGGTGTATTTCTAGTTTGTGCGCCAAATATCTAGCTTCAGAATTATTAAGATAAATGCTTCCAACGTCGATGGAAATATTGTCTGGCGACTTTCTGTAATAATCAGTAAAAATTTGCATGTTTTTAACACTTTGCATGTATTTAATTCAAAAGCTAAATTAAAAGAATAATTTTTTAAAATATGAATTTATTTGAAAATGTATATCTGAATATATCTGAGATATCTTAATTACGTATAAACAATATAAATCGCTTATTTCTAGATATCGAAAATTACATGCTTCTTTAAAGAAAGATAATAAAATAAAGCTAAAATTTGCCTGTAAACATTTGAAATCAGTCTATCTTTATATTATTATACGTTTGCTGTATTCAAATGTGAAATTAAAATTATCCAAAATTTGAGAAACTTTATGAAAATACAATTTTTTTATACACAAAAGCTTTGTTTTGCAACACATATATTCTATAATGATGTACAATGTAAGTGTATCTATAATCATAAAATAAATTGTATATATGCTTAACTTGTAATCATCTTTATCTTCCTATAATTTATAGAAATGTCATCTCGTTGTTGTTTTCTTCAGTTTCATTGTTTTCTTGATATCAAGAAATAAAAGTTCTCTATCTTCTAGATAATTTATCAGAACTAGTTATTTTTGATACAGAAGCGATCTAATAATCAAATAGTAACTACAATGTGAGTAAAAAAATGTCTTTTTATTAATATGTGTGTGTGTGTGCGCACGCGCACATACTTCATACTTTTTTCTTTGTTCGCTTTTAAATGCATTTTTTTTTCTCTTACATTTGTTGATTCTTACATATCTTTATATGCTTTCCTCATATTATCTTTCTATTTATATATCTTTGATTAAGAGAAAATGTGCATGCAAGATGCTATAGCAAACAAGAAAAAAGTAAGAAATGCAAAAGAAGAAAAAAATATAAGTTTAAGTCTGCAAAGCTTAAAAGTAAAACACTATTGAATTTTGATAAAAATAAGCAATTGTAAAGCACTCTTTTTAGAGATGCGAATCAAGCATTGATAAGATCTGAATCAAACCGAATCTGAAATCTTTATGCCGAATTGAATTGAATCAAATCCTTTTATTTTTATTTGAAAAAGAATTGAATTTGAAAATTTTCACACATTGATATCAATTAAAAAAGAGACCTTAAAAAGTTGAAAAATCTCATTTTGAATGTATAAGTATATCGAAAAGTTAATAATGTGACATAAATGTATGTAAAAACAATACGTTTTAGTAATACGTTGAAAATGAACTTATTTTCTCGTTTACAAACATCTGGACTGTCATTTCAGATTCGAAAACGAATCGAATCAAATCCATTGATTCGATTTGATTCCAATTCAAACTTCTCTCTTCCTCTTTCTCTCTCTCTATCTCTCTCTCTCTCTCTCTCTCTCTCTCCTTTTTCTCTTTTTCTCTTTCTCTTAAAAACTTCATCAATAAAAGAACACTTTTTTTAGTCACAGTTACTATTTGATTATTAGAATGTAGGTATTTATTACAAAACGAAAGTTTGTGTAGAAAAACTGCGTTTTCAGAAAACCCTGGATTTTAAATAATTTTTAAGTTTTATGTTCGAGTTCAGTAGGTTTAGTAATATAAAAATAGACCGATTTTAAACGTTTCCTTTACAGGCAAACTTCGACTCAATTTTACTATTTTTCTTTCTCGTTTCTTCATAATGTCCGTTATATTTGCTCTTTTAAATAATAAAAATAGCTTTTGCTCCTTTACTAATAAAATTACAAATGTAGAAAATATAATAATTATTCAATTAAGAATTAGACAGTAATAGACAATTGAATGCTTTTTAAAATTGAAAGGAAAACATCTATACCCCGATAAGCAGTGCGCCGCAGTGATAACAAATTTCTCGTGGATAATGGCACCACCGCAAAAATGGTTTCCATTTTGCCTCAATGACACTTGATAAGGATATTGCCCCGCTGAAGCATTTGTGCCGCCTACGACTTGCGTATCCACACCTGTCGATTGAAAAAGTTTTGTCTTTATAACATCTTATTAAAAATTTTGAACTCTATTAAAAGAAATTTTGTTTTCTTATATTAACTTTTTTCTTTATTTTAACATTTATTTTTTATATAATATATGTAAGTTTCGTTTTAAAATATGACAAATAAATTACAGGTGTATGTAAGTAATATGTTTTAATAAAATTTTAAAAGTAACAAGATTGCGCTACATAAGTCGTTTTAAAAATATTATGATAAATGCCAAATAAATTACTACGTTTAATAAATGTATAATCCGCTAAACTAATTTTTAAATAATTTGTTATGATATTTTCGCTTATATAAAATGTAATTATGAATACTTATTTGGATTATATGAGACAATTACGTGACAGAATTAAGTTATATAACATCTGATATTAATCTTATTAATATTATTATAATACATGTTCGAATTATTTGTGATGTATTAAGGCTCATAATATGTTAAAATTTACATCTTTTCAAAATTTTTCGATAAAATTTTCACAAATATATGTACGTACCATAAGCGGTGTGATACATTAGACACGTGATTATGAGATCCGTGATAGAAAACATAGTGATAGTTACTGAGGTTGACGAAATGCGTTATCTTCGGTTTATATAACCATCGATGAATATTATCAATTTGCACGTATCGACTCATCCGTTATCTTCGTGTATCATGAAAGAGGTGTATATCTTTGCAGAATGGTGTTGGCAAGGATGATATGAATACTTTTTATTAAAGTAGTTTCTCTTGAATCAGCACTATTTATTTTATGATTACATAAATAATTTGAAAATTGTGAAAGAATTAATTGCTTTATGTTGTATATACAATACATATTTTATATTATTATATTTTATACATTAATACATAATATAAATATGTTGATTCCAGACGTATTAACTAGATACTATTGCATAAACTTATTAAATTTTTGAATATATTATTTTTCAAATTATTTTACGTAAAAACATTACAAAATAATATGTAGCCGTTTTTTGACATCTTTAATATCTCTTTTTTAGACGCATTGCATTTAGAAAATAATTTAATGTTAAATCATCTCCATTAATTTAAAATTAACCATTTGACCTTAATAGAAAAAGTGTTCAAAATTTCTGTAAATTCATAAATTCTTTACGTAAAAATAAATTTTCTATGCAAAAATAAAAATAAGGATAACAACTTCCAATTGCTTTGATTTTAACAAATGTTATCCAGAACATGGATAACACTTCTGAACAACACTCAAGAGGTTTTAATCATTAGTCAGACATCTTGGATAATATTTTCTAATAAATTAATGATAGCGGTACTGTAACTTTCGAGTTTTATAAATTCAAAAAGTACTTAATGAAAATAAACTTTATTGTAATACGCTTTTTTTGAAAAACTCCCAACACCAGCTTAGATCCTGGAATAAAAAATAGGGCATTCCATTAAAAAAAAAATCGATTGACGACTCTATCCAAGGTCAAACTAATAAGCTCAGTAAATAGATCTTTTTAAATCCTACAACTTTGTCTGAAACATTTTTTTAATAAACCAATTCTTTCTGATAATTAGTCGTTCCAGAACTTTTGGACCTCACTATATATTAGAATAATATCTAGTAAAATATATTTTGTGCATGCAAAAAAATATTTTGCTGTTTCAGCTAGAATTATCGTTATTTTTTGTATTTAATAGAAAATTATGTATCATACGCGCGGAAATCATAATATAATATTCTAAGAATATTTGCAAGAAAAATGGATCATAACTAAATATGAATCACTGCTAAATATGAATCATAACAATCACAGTTATCCGATTGAATTTTACAGGCTCAAACTTTCTTGATAAATTTGACAAATATAAATGCTATCTCTGTTATTTATGTATATTGATTAGACACAAAACATGTTCAATATCGCAGTGCTTACTAGTCATTTATTTATTTAACTAATTTTTCGTGTCTATGTAATTTTTCGCTACATAATTGCAAAATTATTTTTTTCAGTGTGTGCAAAATTAAATTTAAAGGTGTACAATATTATGAGAAGCTATTTCTTATCTAATTGTAGTAGACATAATTATAGTTTAATATTGTATATTGTAAAATACGAAAAATATTTAAAAAATGTATGAAATAGCTGCAAAAGCGTTTATAAAAAAAGCAAAATGTACACTCCAAATGTAAGTAAATGTCACCAAATTAAAATTGTTTAAAGTTAATTAATCTCAAACATTTACAATTCTACTTTTATAAATATAGATTATTTTTAATTTGTTTTAATTATTTATTTCTCTTTACAAACAAAATAAACTTTCGTAGAAATTTATTTATTTGCTTGCTTCTTTAAAATTGTCTAATTATAAAACAATTTTCAGAGACTTAATAAATTATTTCTCTTTAAGGGAGGTTTCACCTTTACAGGCGAAAATTTTTTTTTCTTTATTTTGATTTTTACATGTGTGTAAAATATCCCTGTGAAAGAATTTTTTTAAATTCGCAATATTAACGGAGCTATGAGCTTAAATACGTAAGGCCGCATGGGGTCCGCGTGAGCAAAGCAAATCGTCAGAATCATTAAGAGAAGCCAGAACAGCTCGACGATTGGAGAGATTGATGGAAACAAATTATATAAAGAAGAGGAAGGATTATTATATGGCCCTGATATTGCAGAATAATTCGATCGCCATTTGGAGACATTAAAATGCATATTCATCTAATTAAAACATATTTTTTTTACTGTTCGAACATAATATAATTTTATGCAAAACCTTGTATTATTTTATACATATATAATAAATTTTCTTTAAAAAATTTATAAAACTGAGCTAATTTTACGGCTGGCAAAGGTGAAACCCTCCTTAAGGAATGAGTCAAAGCCGAGCAATTCGTTTGATCATATAATAAATAATTCAACTTTGATAAATAATGAGGTATCTATTGTGTTGAACTTTAAATCTTTATATGTATTGTTTTATATTGCGTCTTTTTTAATATTAATATAATTAGTTTAATATATACGTATAAAAATAGATATGCAATCTATTTTGCAACCTGCGTTTTTTCAAAAAGTATTCAAAATTTCTGGAAATATTTTCTGTTTATTTACAAAAAATTTTAATAAAATTATACATACACAGAAAATTAAAAAAATATTTCTTTTTTAATTCCTAAGTTATGAAATTATGTATTTTTCTGCTGTTCTATTTCTGACTCAAGAACTTTCTCTTTCCGGGAGTAGTTACTTGAATTTTTTTTTATATGAACGATCATCTGAAATGTTTTTCCGAATAAAAATCATTATTAACATTTTGTATATTAACGATTATTTTTCCGATTTATTAATATTTGAAAATATAGACAGTTTAATCATAATTTTTTTTCTACTTAATAAATAAGTAATTAATACGTAATAAAGACATAATAAATAAATAATTAATATGTAATAAAGACATAATTAAAGATTTATAAAAAATAATCATTAAAAAGAAAGAGAATATGTTGAACAATATCCATGTAAAACAATATTTTACATTAACCTGCATTTTTTTGCTTTTAAGATATAAAATCAGATAATTCTTTTTGGATAAAAGTTTTGAAACATTTTCACTTTTACTTTATGAATTTTGAGCTCTTTTTCAGATAGAAAAGAAAATTTTTTTTATAGTCTGTGAGAATTGACAATAAAATGAGACATATTAGTTTTATAATATAACGGCAAAGTATTAAATAAATAATAAATTCTTTACAATTTTTCTTAGGGATTATTAGTGTTTTTTTCAGACTGATTGTGTTAAAAATGTCCTAAAGTTATTGGCGCTCAATCATATCTGAAATAAATTGATTTAATAAAAAATATATATTGTATTATTCGAAACATCTAACTTCGACCATAATGGTATTCTCTATCATATTTGATGTATGAGTAAATAATTCTAAAAGTAATCACTAGACTATACCACCTAACAGAGAAGATAAAAGAGGCCGTTATATTTATACTGGAAATAAAGAAATGTATATATGTTCATAGAATATATATTATCGTCAAGGATGTATATTATGAGAAGGATGTATATTATGAGAAGGGTGCTATGTGTTCGAAAAGAGATAACGACAGAACAATTTAGAATGAGTTTTATTAATCATATAATAGCAAAGATTATAATTAATCATATAATAGCAAGTTACGATTATAAACTAAAATTGTATTATATTTGAATAAATATAAAAATAATTTTCTGCTTTTTGTATGAATTAAAATAAATCATAATTACATATATAATTTTAAATATTAAATAATTATAGTTTTAATTTGATTTATTTTTATGAGATAAATCCAATTTTATATAAATTGTTGAAAAAATTATTTTATGTATTAAAAAATTCCTTGAATTTTCATCTAAATTTAATGCATAAAATCTGTTTGTAAATAAATATTTTATATAGTTATATCTTTACATAATAATTTATTAAACAGAAATTGCTAATCATTGATTCTTGGTGTTTTAAAATAATAAATGTCGTAATTGTAAAAAATTTCGCAATGACGATTTGATGTATTGTAGATCTATTACAGTATCAGATCCCTGTGTAGTATTTAATCCACGATCGATAGGAAGATATTCTGGTAGACACGTCAGGAGTACCTGTACCACACGGACCATAACTGTACGACATAAGACCAACTAAAACCCCATCAGCAACGAGTGGACTACCAGCGTCTCCCTATCGTAACAATTTATTTAATATTGCTTAATAGAAAATTTTATTTATGTATAATTTGTTTGGAATGCAATAATTTTATAAATTATATTTTAAATTTTTATCGACAAAAACGTATGATATTAAAACTTTCTGACTTTGTAAGAAAAGCGTATAATAACATTTGATAAAAGTTATTGAATTCTAAGGACAGATATCCAAACGGTAAACATTTCTATTTTCACTTTTAGATATAAATTTATAGATAAAATGATAGCAATTAATTGTGCTATTCTTTTGATAAACTTGTTTTTTTTTTGTCATATTATAACAGATATCTGTTTATTTCACAATTACTTACGTGGCAAAATCCTTCATTCTCCGTTGTAAAAGTACATATATGAGTCTCCTTGACGTATGCCCATCTGTTGCATAACTCATGGGAATATCCTCTTACTATAATTTCTTGCAAGCGATTAAAAGCTAAACCGCTTGACTAAAAGAAGTTGTAAATTTATTTAACACTTTATTTTATTAAATTTATATCCTTATATCATAATTTTTCTATAGATTATTATTTTCATATTTTATATGTAAACTATTTAAATTGTTTTATATGTTAACTTCATTAATTTTTTTATTCTATAAATATGCAAGTATGCATTTGTTCCTTACAGAAAGAATGTTTACAAAATATATACAAATTACATTTGTAAGTATTATTTTAGATAACTTTATATTTATTTATTATTTCTTTTCCTATTAGAAAAGAACTTATCATATATTTATTATTACCTTTTTAACTTCTCTTTTATACATATATTTTAAAATAAATTGTTCTTTATTTAAGACTGAATATAAGATCCAATATTTCTAAAGTAAGTTATGACTCTTTAATGCTTATATTTAATAAATATGTCTAAAATACACTTAATTCTGAACTAGTTATAAATTAACAATGTTATATTAATGTTTTTTATAAAACGTTATTCAAAAAAATTTATTTTTTGAACATTTTACATCAACTAAAGAAACGATTTGGAAAAAGAAAAATAGTAAAAAATTTATAATGTTTTCAAATTTACCCAAAGATCTCCCCAGCCAGTGACTAAGAGAGGATAATCATCAAAATTGCGATCGGTAGTTGACAAAGCAATCGGTTGGACGTTTTTGTTAAATATGATATTGCTTGATACTTGGATTAAACCAATATCATGAACACGTAGCAAATTATTGAAACCAGCGTGTACTATCAAGTTTTTTGCTTGATATACTATTGCATCAGTTGCATTAAGGTAATTGCTTCCAATGACGGCATAAACGTTGTAAGGATTCTCGAATCTAATAGTTCAGATAATTATTTAATATTTGATTCAAATTTAATGATACAAATGCTTAAGGAAATACTGGTATAAAAGGCACCAAAGATTTGTTCTTTATAATTCTCGTATTATAAAATATAAAGTGAATTCATTTATTTTCAGTTTTGCTAAAAATGTTTTCATAACTTTTTTGGATGATTTAAAAGGATCCTCTCTTTGATTGTTATTATTTGCATCATTTCATATAACTATCATACCGAAATGTACGAATAGAATACGTATTTTGTTACATATACATACTAGGAGCTGAAAATTTTACATTACTAGTCGATTTTAAAAAAATATTATTAATCTATGTAATTCTATAAAAATCTTTATTTATTTGACACAATTATTCAAATTAATTATATTAAGACTTTAAATACAAAGCGCCTTTTCGGTCGAGTGTTAAGATGTTGAACTACTATCTAATATACATTCAATTAAATTGAATTAATATTTCAGAAATAAATTGAGAGCCGATGGATTTATCGGATTCACACAATCAATCTGAAACAAATAAT
>NW_017304450.1:2189636-2194289 GCF_001594115.1 Trachymyrmex septentrionalis | reverse complement strand
GGATTATTTGTTTCAGATTGATTGTGTGAATCCGATAAATCCATCGGCTCTCAATTTATTTCTGAAATATTAATTCAATTTAATTGAATGTATATTAGATAGTAGTTCAACATCTTAACACTCGACCGAAAAGGCGCTTTGTATTTAAAGTCTTAATATTCATATAGACGGTCTTGTTTCCAATCATATTGTTTCAAATTAATTATAATTAAAAATATTTAAACAAGATAAGAATGTACATACTGATTAATACATTGGGCAGTAGTAATAATGTAATGTTCGCTTATAATGGCTCCACCGCAAAAATGAGATAAAGAATCTAATGTCAAATTTCTCAATGACACCTGATAAGGATATGCGCCATCCAAAGCGTCATTGCCACCTACGATTTGCGGATGTGGCAAACCTATCGATTAAAAGAATTTTTACATTTGTTTTCGCTAAAGATATCAGTTTGAGACTGACTGTTACATAAGTCATTTATCTTCGTCTTATATTTAAAAGAATTAATAACATTAAACACAAAATGCGAATAGAGAATTTTTCTAAAATTTTTAATATCTTGGATTTGCATTACTAGAAGTACTAAATTTATTAAATAATCACATTACGAGTTATAGACTGTTAGAAAGAAGAATTTAGAATTCTAGAAAGTAAAGTTTGATATGAAAATTTTTTGAGACTTATTTGGAACGCATACTACGCTCGATAAAAAGATTATATAATGAGTATAATGTTATTATGATAAATATTACTTACCACAGGTGGTGAGCGCCAGATACGCGATTATAAAACCAGCGACAGCATTCATGGCGATAAGCACTATGGTACGTTGAACATATTATCTTCAATTTATATCCTATATCGTAGATAGAAATCATCACTTGGTACTTTAATTTATCTAAGTGTATCGATAGGAAATATGCACAAGTTAATGTACGTTGTGTTATTTACAACATTTATATCTATTGTATATACAAATTATATTAATAACAAACCCATTATTAATCAGGAATTTGTTTATATAATTTCATTGAATTTTATAATAATGTGTAGCATTACAGTTATAGTATAATTAATCATAAAAGCATTTATAAATTTTATATATCTTTATGTATTATAGTAGAAGAAGGTGTTTTTAATAAAAAAAAAAATGGACGATGTGTCCATTCTTAATATTAAAAAAATCTTGTAATTTATTGAGATTTATTGAGACTTTGATGTAATTTATTGTTAATAATAATCAATTTTGCAATTAACAAAATAGATATTATATTATTTTTTATGTTTTTTATATTTTTTAATAGATTCGTGTTCAGTAAGCAGAAATGCGGAAATGACTATTTGCATTTATGTTGTAAAAAAACATTAAATTATAAAAAGGCAAAAGATAAAAAAGTTTTAAATTAAAACTTATAACTTCACTTAAATTGCTTCAATGAATCGACTTCGGATTTTGTTATAAGTCTTCGAATATATATAAGAATAATCTTCGAAAAAATTTTTGTAATATTTGTAATATTTCAAAAATAAGTACTAATCATCCTTAATGATGCTTTATGAATTTTATATTATATTTATCTTCTTTAATAATATTAATGATCCGTATAATTTTAATCATCAAATCCACATTGTACCGTGCTCTGACTTTATATATAAGATTAACGCAGATATGATTACGAGATTAATAAATATTTGTGTGACATTATTTCTTTCTTTCTCTCTCTGATCAAAATGTTTGTTATTTTATAACATATTGTAAAAACAAACTTGAATGAAGAATATTTATAGACATTTTTTAAAATATTAAAATATTTCTTAATGTAATAATTTAATTTTATAAATAATGAAGTGATACAGTTATTACATTTTATTATTCAGATACTGATATACTGATATGCTTTAAACACTGATGTACTGGGCAAGCCAATTCGCAAAAGAGAATACTCTAGTATATACATCTGGAAATCCTCTAGCGCATGGTCGAACATACGAGGAAAGACCAATTTGAGTACCGTTGGCAACGAGTGGACTACCAGAATCACCCTAAAAAAGGTATTTGTTAGAAATGATACTGCAATGCTTGATGTCACAAGAGAATAATTGCTAATATATATTTTAAAAATATAGAATTTATATTGTAATAAAAATGTAAAGAACACATATGCACATATACTTATAGAATTTGCATGAAATAAGATAGTAAATTAATTAAGGTATAATATTATTGACTCATTGAATTTTTTCGAAGTTTGTGCAATTAATCATTTTTTAATAACTGCTTGTTTATAAAATTAAAATTATTTAATTAATATATTATGAGTTTAATTAAAATCAATTATCCATACTCACATGACATGCTCCTTGTCCAAATTGTGAAAATGCACAAATTTGACTGGACCTTATACTCCAGAATACACTTTTGCATTTTGATTGTGAGTAAACTTTCAGATTAACTTTTTGAAGCTTATTAGGAAGTTCACCTAAGTACTATAAAAATATTCAAAGAAATATAAGAAAAAATAGAGAGATATTATATATACTTTGATATAAAATCCTAAAAGACATTGGTATCGATTTTTTCATCGTAATTTACTTTTATGTTTAGCGATGTAATGATTTGATTAGTAGTAATACTTTATGTAATATCTATATTTTTTGTTCTACATATGTAAAGAAATCTGTCGATTATTTATTAAGATTTATTAGCTTGGTATTTCTTTTACCCATAGTGTTCCCCATCCTGTTAAAAAGCAAGCATCGCCAACCAAAACAGAATTCGTCTTTGCGATAGAGATTGGTTGCACCAATTTATTGTATTGTATATCTATTTTCAGACGGAGCAAACCAATGTCGTTGAATATTAAATAAGGATCATAATCAGGATGGACAATGGCTTCTTCAGGAATATAAATATAACCGGATTCACTTAAACGATTCGTGCCAGCATGAACTGTTACGTTTTTGAGACTTTTTGGATCGGTAAATCTGTATTACACAAAATTATAAATTATAAGAATTATATATTGTATTATATAAATAAGAAATTAATATTGGTTTGCAATTGCTTAAATTATGTTTAATTAGTTAACATTAATTATTAAAAAATAAGAAATGTAAATACGGCTGAAGAATGATGAATTTAAATATTTACATGTCTAAAAATTTTTCAAGGAAATCTGAAAAATCGAAAGAAATGCTAACAATAAAGCATTTATTAGTTAAATTAAATTTGTAGTGCTTTAGGATTTAGGACATAGGATATTTAAATCTTACTCCCATAGCAAAAATCATCATAGTTACCTCCATCATAATAATCATGGTTACGTTATGGTGATATGTGAGTCACAAATGTGATGTTACAGCAATGTGTCAGTAGTGTAGTGATGTGCGAATGTCTTTGTAACATGTGTCATTTTGTTATGACAATCTTACAGTGACATCATAATTTCTTCCGGACTATTTTGACTCTATTAATTGTGACGTAAATTGTGATGTAACCCTTTGCTATGGGGATATTTTGCATGCTGTGCAAAAGAAATACTCACTGGATAAGACAATGACCCGCGGTGAGAATATAACGTTTTGAGATAATGGATCCGCCACAAAAATGACTATTATTTTGTCTTAGAGACACTATATAAGGATAAGCTCCATCTAAAGCATTAGTCCCACCGACAATGTAGGAATCTTCAGCTAAATAGATTTTTAACATTTTTAACGTATAATTTTTGCGATAAACTTTCATTTAAATGTTTTTCTTATGATTACATTTATATTATATATTTATGCCAAAGATTTTGCAAGTTATAATAATACAATAATAGTTTTTAATAATTTTTTAAACATAAGATTAAATAGAAAATGTGGCGTTTTTGGAAATAGTTATATTACAACAAAGATTCAGTTACTTCAATAATAATATCTAATTTTTAATAAAATAATAAAAAATATGAATTATTGTAATTAATTACTTATAAAAGAAAATTCTAATCAATTATTCTCCATTTCTGTAAAATATTATAGAAGTCACAAAAATGCATTATAATAAAGAAGCAAATTCAAAGACGTATAAAACTATAAATTAAACACATTTATATAATTGAAATAATTAAGAAATTCTATTATACAATATTTGCATTGTTATACAGAAAAAATAATATAGAAAATTAGATATTATTTGCTATAGTTGACTCTTCATATGATTAATTGTATAAGTATATAAAATGTATTTTTTTTTACACAATCTTTAGAAATATCAATTTAATTTTAATTTCAGTGAAATAATATATTTAAATGTTGAATTAAAATCCATTAAATATATGTTGTATTGTATACTTACAATTAGTGTTATCTATACTGTTGTATTATTGCAGAATTTAATAGCAAATGGCATAAATATACGTACATAGAAAATATATTTAAAAATATATGAAATCAATATAAATGTAGTAAAATAAATTTTTTATTTTTAAGGTATTTTTACGGAAACATTTACATCAATTACGTTATGATTTAAATCACTATAAGTAAAATCAGAGATTATGTCTAAATTTTTATATAAATTCACAAAGAATAAACTGGTTTTATTGATTATATTTTAACTGATTATATTTTTTTTTAAATGTTTTATTTTGTATTTGTTATCACTTA
>NW_017304450.1:2183284-2189536 GCF_001594115.1 Trachymyrmex septentrionalis | reverse complement strand
TATATATATATATACATATATATATATATATATGCACACACTTGATATGCATGCGATATTGATATACATATATATTGATATATAGATACGAAATTTCAAAGATTATATAACTTCGATTAGATAACAATTTTGAGAATAAGTAAGATAAATAATATTAAATAGCGGACATGACCACTCTTATTGGTTAAATGACAAAAATTTTAAATATTAATTATTATTTAATGATATGTATGACTCTAAGTAAATTTGTCTTATTAAATTTTTATAATCAACGAATATATTTATATATAGAATTATGTATATCAATGAAAGTTTAATATTAAAATTTTTTATTATTGCATCCAATTATAGTGTATCCGATGAACACTCAATATTCAAATAAATGAATGAATAATGAATACTCTTTTTAATATTTATTGAGAAACGAATAACTACTTTTTATTTGTTCTAAATAAATATTTTTGTGAATATGATTACGAACATTTTTTATTTGATTACAAAATAATTTTTTATTTTATTTTTATTCTGCATTGTCTGCACATGACTATTAATCATAGAGCAAATAGAAATCTGTAAAAACAATAATCGGTAGAAAAATAATACTCAGACTTTAAACTTTATAAATCCTTTTTTAATATTATATATAAAGTTATTTATACGTTCCCGTTGTATCCAATTTTTCAATTAACATTATATCCAAAAATACCACGTTCATAAAAGGAATAAAAAAAATAATGTACAGAATTATTATCATTTCAATCACTTCAAACACATAAATTAAAATCTTTTTCCTTTCATATCGAATTAAAGAACAAGATTTAACAATACGTTATCTAATCGTTTAAAATCCTCAAAGTGTTAATTATAGTTAAGTAGCAAAGGTTACTTATAGGAATTTTAATTTTTAGTTTACGTTTTGTTTGAATATTTTGAATAAATATGAATATTGAAAATAATTATTATGTTTTGTATATGTTCTTGAAAATCTACAGTATTTCGAATAAAATATACACTGAGAAAAAAAGTTGTTAACTTGACTAAACGCGTTTAATTTGTAATGATTATTTAGTTTAAGTATTTATATATTTAGGTTAATAAAATGTTGTAATATAAAACGTTATATGTTTGAATTAAAAAATATTTGTTTGACAGACCGCGACCGCTGCATTTAGTTAAATTAGCTGATATTTTTTTTAAACAGCAATTTTTTTTCTGCAGTCCAAATATATATTTTTGTAACATAAAATTTTTTAATAAATATAATTTATAACTTAATTATAAATTTTTGTATTTATTAGGCACATTATATCCAATAATTGTATCATGTCCACTAACTGCCTACTAATTGGTGCTTTTAAATGTCATTTTAATTAGAGATATAGTTCTGAATTTTATTTGAATAGAATATATGATTGTGAAATTTATTTATGATTATTTAATTTATGTAAATATTTATACTTTATGTTCACCCTAAAACTTTGAAATTAATATAAATTAATAACATAATCATCTAGGTGTTTTAATTATCCTAATTATAAGATCTCTTTAATATTTATATTTCAAAGGATTTTTTTTTACTAATTTTTTATAACTTATTATTTATAAACACATTTATAACTATATTACGGAAATTTATGAATTTTGCAATTACAGAAATAATATTATTAAATACATATTTTATATAATATTATAGAATTTTACACTTTATTAGAATAAAATTCAATTTCTCTTGTCCCATTCCTCGCCGGATTTGTAATCTAATCTTATTCTGCATTACTAGTAAAGCGTGCCCCTGCCCATAGGCAGATAGGCAACCCGACTTACTAATGTGTAGGAAGCATCCTGTACAAAAAAAAAACAATTGATTTGTTATTTGCATTGACAATTTATTTAATTTATGGAAAAAAACATATATTAGAGACACAAATAATTTTTAAAATTATATATTAACAATTAAATTTTTAATTACGTAAGATAAAATGGCATTGTAATAAATAAATTAAATAACGTTAAATTCTTTATTTCTTTAAGTGTGTATTAATTCAAAATATAAAACTAAAAATTCTTATGTAAAATAAAATAGATAAAATAGAGATTTTATAATAAAATCTCTAAAATAAAAGAAGATATTTATAAGAATAAATATTGTATTTAAATAGTGGACATTGCATATTTTATTTTGATAATGTTACCTATATCTGGATGTGCGTGACGCGCAAATTTTTACAAGAATCCTACTCTCTTTTTATTTATGGATGACTACTATATTTACTCAATTGATTCTATTAATTATTTGTAAGACAAATAATAAAATATTATTAAAACAATATATTATATTTAATATATTACATTTAATAGAATTATTAATTTTTATTTCTTTGCTTCTACTTATTTGTTTTACTCTTAAAGGCCAGTCTAGAAAGATTTACAATCTATTCTGGTTTTTAATCGTATAAGCAATGTCTTAATTATTCTTCTTTAAGAAAAGAGATGTAGCGAGAAGTGTTGATTGACTTATATTTTGAATAGGTTATTAATTAATGCAATAGAAAGTACAGCATTTGAAATATGAAAGAAATGCAAGCTGAACTTAAAGATAATGCAGATTTTTGGAAGTATAGCCAAGAATTTGGATTCTTTGAAGAAGTGCAAAAAAGAAGCAAAAAGTTTTGTTGGCTATGCACAAAATGATTACAGGCTATGGAGTCAAGAAGAGAGAAAGATAGTACGTGATGTCATCTTTAAAGTGTCTAATGTAAAGAAAGAATCAAGCTCAAAAATTAGTAAAATGAAATTTATTCAAAAGAATGAAGAATTAGATGAGGAAGAAGAAGAGTTAAATAAGAGTTAACTATGGGAAGATGTACAAGAAATGCAAAATGATAATTTATTGAATTCATCGTTGCAAGAAGAAAGTCAAGACAATATTATACAGAAAATTTTTGGTACTTTACTACGAATCATTTTAATTGACAAAAAAAAAATATATTAAAGCCACAAATAATTTTTAAACTTACACATTATTAATTAAATTTTAAGTAAGAAGAAGTCTTTAACTTTAAAACAAAATGATATTGTAATAAAACAAATTAAATAATGTTTTTTATTTCTTCAAATGTTCATTGATCCATGGTACAAAACTGGAAACTCTTGTATAAATATCTGGATATCCAAGTGCACAAGGATTACCAAAGGAAACGATTCCAATTTGAACTTTATTAGCCACCAATGGTCCACCAGAATCTCCCTGGATAAAAGATACAATTAATAATAAAATGCCAGTATTTATATATAGTAAGAAATTGTTTACTGCAAATGATAGTTTAATCATTTCAGTGTTAAGGTGAAAGTGTAATCATATAACGACATGATTAAACTTAATATTATAATTTTTAAACTATAATAATATATTTTATTAATATTTAACGTTATTTATTATTGTATTATTATCAAAAATATACATGTCGAATTGTTTTATGATATTAATAATCAACGGCTTACGTAGCATGCTCCTTCTCCTTCTTTAGTCAAAGTGCAGATATGGCTATCTCTCACTTTCGGTTGTGCTGCCTTGCAATCCTCTTGCGGATAAACTATTAACTTAATTTTTTGCAAATAATTTGAAGTACTTCCATCAATCTAAAAAAGATTGCATTGTTATATTGATAATCAAACAACTATCACATGACAACAAGCGAATAAATTATTGTTATCAAAACATTTTCTCATTTATTACTTTTAACATGTTATATAAAGAAAAAGTAACTAGTTTTTTTAAAAGAGGACGTCTGATACTTGGATACATATAACTGCAAAACTTCTGTGTAATGAGTCTAATATTACCGAAGTAGTTCCCCATCCGGTTAATGTGCACGGCTTGTTCTCGAGTCCTTCATCGAATGTCGTAAGATTTATCGGTTTCACTAGTCTATTGTACGTGATAGAATTTTTGAGGTGAACCAAAGCGACGTCATTAATGAATAAATAGTCGTCATATTTAGAGTTGACGCTTACGCTTTCTACATCATAAACTGCTCCTGATACATCCAACCAGTTTGTGCCAGCATGGACTTTTAGATTACCCACCGAATTTTCTAAACTAAGAATAAAGGAGCATATATAATATAATACTCGGATATCTAAAGTTGTTGAAAACAGATATTGAACATATTTGTTATAAATTTTGTGAATAGACTGCCAACAGAAATAATGTATTAATTATGAATTAGTCTTACTATAAAATAAGTCAAACAAATAATGTATTTTATGATTATAATTAATGATAAAGAATACTTTGCTGATTAAAATTATCAACTAATTTTAAAAGACTAGTTTTAGAATTAAATTCTGCTAAATATATATTGTTATAAATTCGGAATATTTAACTTACCCATCAACACAACGTGCTGCAGTTAATATGTTGTAGTTATCAATAATAGATCCACCGCATCTATGGATGTTATTATATTTTAATGACACTTGATACGGAAATTCGCCGATTTTAGCATTCTTACCGCCGATGATATAAGGAACTCCTTATTGACAAAAATAAATTAATTATATTAATATACTCTTGTTAATGATATTAATAAAAATAATTATTTAATGTTAATGTACACGCAAACAATATTTTACATTTCTATATGTATACACATTTTTAATAATAATTGAACATCGTGTTAACTTTATGGCTAATGAGCTCGGTAAAGTTATACATTTACTAAAAATAAAATTTTTTTTATTTACCATAAGTTTTATTAATTGCGACATATTAATTTTTAATGTTAAAATACATTTTGAGAATACAAGGAAATGCATGTATTCTCCTAAATTAGTTTACATAATTAAATTTGCAAAAATAAAACTATTAATATTAAATATTTATAAATAAGTCGATTACAGTAATAGAGTACAGTAATATTTATAGAAGCTATGAATACTATGTAACGGATACTTATGTTATAATTAAAAATTTTACATATGCACTGCCATCGAAAAGTTTCCGGACATATAACTTAAAATTGCATAATAAAAGCGGTCAAAGCATACTAAACTATAAGTTTCAAGCTTTAAAATCCTTTTTTATTTTTTTGTCTGAGATGATTTTTTACCGAGTTACGGTGACTTTATATACTGAATATTATATAATTTTAAATTCCATGTCCGGAAACTTTTTGACGGCAGTGTATGTACACACACACACACACACACACACACACAATTTAATTATGTGTGCATATATTGGAAAATAATTGCCTTATAGACGTATTATCAGTAAAACATGTTGATGTTTCTCTCTCAAACAACATCATATTTAAAAAACGTCATGAAGACATTATAAAGACGTATTTTGGGATATACCTGCATGTCTAAAATTTATCAAAAAAAAAAAAATAATGTAAAGATGTCTCTAGACAATACACATTGTTTGAATTTTCTTTTTTCTATTATGTTAAAATATTTATAATTCATGAATTTTTACCTTCTGAGCTGTATACTAGAGCGATAAGTACAAGGCAAACTAAAGCACTCATCTTGCTGATTTGTTACCTGGGATGAAACGAATAGATGTATTCGCAGGTTTATATATGTTTTTGAAGTAGTTGAAATAAAGAAATGAATCACACTTGCAACGCTTATCTGAATTTTTCTCAATGTAGTATCGCATGATAAAATATTATTATTTATAGTTTACATTATGTATTTATTGATTGATAAAGGTGATTGTTTTAATTAAATTCGTATTTTCTGCCGTTATAACTACTGTTAGAAGAATGGGGATTTACGTTTATTTATCTGATAAAGTATATAATTTTATATACTTTTTATATTGATTACTATATCTTAAATTCGAAATTACGGTGTCATCAATATATCGCGTAAGTAGTCAACATTTTGTAATGTAAAGAGTTATAAGTGATCTGTTTGACTAAATTAAACAAATTTATAAACAATAGATAAAAAGAAAACTTTATTTGTAAATAAAAAAAAAATTTAATAAAATCCTTTAAAATAAAAGAAGATATTTATAATAAATATTGTATTTAAATAATGAACACTGCGTATTTAATTTGACTGCTATGTTATCTATATCTGGATGTGCATGACGCGCGAATTTTTACAAGAATCCCACTCTCTTTCCATTTATGGATGACTACTATATTTATTCAATTGATTCTATTAATTATTTGTAAGACATAAAAGACAAATAATAAAATATTATTAAAATAATGTATTATATTTAATATATTA
>NW_017304450.1:2175518-2183036 GCF_001594115.1 Trachymyrmex septentrionalis | reverse complement strand
TAAACAAAATAAAATAAATTAGTATTGGCAATTTATATATAATAGAAAAAGCGTATATTTTACAAAAATAACTTTAATTATTGTATTATTAATAAAATTATAAATCAAATAATATTAAATTATAATATACAAATTAAAATTGTTAAATATTCTATGATCGAATTTATGTAATATTTGTGGAATAAATACCGCAAGCCGGGATAAAGTTGGATAAAAGTTTTTGAAATTTTTCCACAATAAACATTACACAAATCTATTGAATTACAATATATAATCCATCTCTAATTCTTTTACTTTAGACATAAAATACTATTTTATAAATTAAATAACATTTTTTATTTTTTCAAATTTGCACTGATCCAAGATATGTAACTGGAAACTCTTGCGTAAACGTCTGGAGCTCCAAGTGCGCAGGGAGTACCAAAGGAAACGATTCCAATTTGAACTCCATTAGCCACCAATGGTCCACCAGAATCACCCTGGAATAAAGATGCAATTAATAATAAAAATATTTATATACTAAGAAATTGTTTACTACAAATGATAATTATAATCATTTTAGAGTTAAGGTGAAATTGTAATCATATAAAGAAAAGACGATTAAACTCAATATTATAATTTTCAAACTATAATGATTCATTGTTAATATTTAACATTATTTATTATTTTATTGTTATCAAAAATATATCATCAATACATATATAATAATGTATATGTATCGATTTGTTCTATGATATTAATAGTCATTGGCTTACGTAGCATGCTCCTTCTCCTTCTTTAGTCAAAGTGCAGATATGGCTATCTCTCACTTTCGGTTGTGCTGTCTTGCAATCTTCTTGCGGATAAACTATTAATTCAATTTCTTGCAAGTTATTTGGTTTCTTTCCATCAACCTAAAAAAGATTGCATTGTTACATTGATAATCAAAGCAACTTTTATGTGACAATTAATAAGCGAATTATTATTATCAAAATGCCTTCTTATTCATTACTTTTAAAGTGTTTTTACATATATAAAGAAAAAATAGTTAGTTTTTCTAAAAGAAAATGTCTGTTCTTAGATATGTATAACTGAAAAATTTCTATATCATAAGTTCAATATTACCGAAGTAATTCCCCAACCAGATAATGTGCACGGCTTGCCCTCGAGTTCTTTATCGGATGTAACAAGATTTATCGGTTGCACTAATCTGTTGTACGTGATAGGATTTTTAAGGTGAATCAAACCAACATCATTAATGATTGAAGTTTCGTCGTATTGAGAGTTGAAGATTACACTTTCTACATCATAAACTGCTCCAGGTACATCCAAAAAGTTTGTGCCAGCATGGACTTTTAGATAAGTCAGATAATAATCATCGAAACTGAGACTAAAAAATATAATGCATATATAATACTTGGATATTTAGAGTTGTTGAAAATAAATGTCGAAAATGTTTGCTATAAGTTATGAGAATGTTAACAGAAATAATGTAAAGTATTAATTATAAATCATTCTTAAAATAAAAATTCACATTTTATCTAAAAAAAATGTCAAACAAATAATGATGCATTTTACGATTATAATTAATTATAAAAAATACTTTGCTGATTAAAATGTTAAAAGACTAGTTAAAATTAAAATGTTAAAAGAATAATTAAAATTAAATTCTATTAAATATATATTGTTACAAATTCAAAATATTTAACTTACTCTTTAAGACAATGTGCTGCGGTTAATATGTTATATTTATCAAGAATAGATCCACCACACATGTGGGCGCCATTGAATTGCAATGACACTTGATACGGAAATTTGCCAATTGGAGCATCCTTCCCGCCGACGATATGAGGAGCTCCTTATTAATAAAAATGAATTAATTATGTTAATATATACATGTTAATAATGTTTCAAAAAATAATTGATTATGTTAATATGCACACGCAATAATAAGTTATATTATCACACACACACACACACACACACACACGCGCGCGCGCGCACACATCTTTAAGAAATAACAAACATCGTGTTAATTTTATGACTAATGAGCTATTCAAGTAAATTTCTTAAAAATACAATTTTTTTGTTTACCATAAGTTTTATTAATCGCGACACAATAATTTTAATGTTAAAATATACGTATTTTGAGAATATTCGGAAATACATGTATTCTCCTAAATTAGTTTATATAATTTAATTAATCAATAGTGAAACTATTAATAAGTATTAGAAATAGATAAAAGTATTTTATACATATAATTTTTTTTCTAGAAAATTGTATAATTTTTTTTAATATTTAATTTTTATAAATATAGAGTATAGCAATATTTACTGAATCTGTGATTATTTAACGGACGCTTAAGTTATTATTAAGAACTTTGTGCATATATAAGGTAAGTGTGACAAACGTATATCTCAGAAACAAAACGTTTTACAGAACAATATTTCACAAAAGTTGTTTGATTTTGACTAATGCATAATTGTATCATTGGTTTGATCTTAAATGGCGCAGTCAAGTTCAGGGAAAAGTCACTTTAAATTTTTTAAAAGAAACTCCTCATGTTGCCATATTATAAAAGACGTTACAAAGACATTTTTTTAAAACATATATATCTAAAAAAATATCTAAAAGACATTATAAAAATGTCTTTAGACAATGTACATTGTCTAAATTTCTCATTCTCTTTTTTTGTATTAAAATATTTATAATTTATGAATTCTTACCTTCAATGCCGTATACCAGAGCGGTAAATATAAGACAAACTAACGCACGCATCTTGCTGATTTGTTACCTGGGATTAAAATGAAGAGATGCAGTCACAGGTTATATATATACTAAAGTAGTTAAAATCTTGAATCAAAGATATAAATCACGTGCTTATGACACTTTCCTGAATTTTTTTCAGTATTGTACTATGAAATATTATTTGTAGTTTACATTATGCACTTGTTGATTGATAAAGATAATAGTTTTAATTAAATTTGTAATTTTCATTATCTTCACTTTTCTTAAAAGAATGGGAATTTACGTGTGTTTATCTGATATTGTACAAAACCTCATCATAGTTATTTTATTTTTATATCGATTACTATATCTAATATTTTACAATGTTATCAATAGATTGTGTATCGCATTTTTAGTAGCTTAGTTAGTTAATATCTTATAATATAGAAATTATACATTCGCCTGATCAAATTGAACAAATTTTTATACAATAAATAAGAAAAAAATAAAAATATAGATCATAGACTTAAATAATTTAAAATTAAAATAATAAGCAATTAAAAGGGTTACGAGTCAAGCTGGATTTGTTACTAAAATATTAATTTTAATCTGTTAATATTATTTAGTACATAATGTATTTTAACCCGTTATCGAAACATTCTCAATGTGAACAAATTAAAATATTTACATTTTAGTATATAATTGATATATTATAATTCATATAAAGCATTAATTTTATTAAGCTATAGTTTTAAAATATTGAAACAGACCAGAATAAAGAAAATGTTGTCACTTAACATCAAATAAATTATAAAAAAGAAAATTTTAGTGACACAAATCAGTAATTTATCTGGTTTTATCTTATTACTCGATAATATGTTTTTGGATCCAATTCTTAAAAAAGAACACTCTAGAATATATCGCCGTTCGACAACACATGTTATACCAACAGAAATGATACAAATTTGAACATCGTTAGAAACAAGAGGACCACGCAAATCTCCTTGAAAATTTAATAAATACTACTTTTAATTATTTATTATAAATCAAAATTTCATTTAGTTTAATTCATGTCTTACACTTAATTATCGTTAAATGTCTGTAAAATTCTGATATTATCACTTATTTTAGTCTTATATTTCAAATTTTTACTTTTTTAGATTATATTTAATAATATATAAATTTAATAAATAATTTTAAAATTTATAATTTTATATATCGTTTATAAATAAAGTCGCAAATTAATATTATCTTTTATTAGATATTTTTAGTGTAGAATACTATACGTGTGCTTTAGAATACGGTCTATTTGATTCTACGGATGCTTTGAAGCATTTTTTTGGTCAATTAGTAAAATTCTTCTGATTGGTCAATTAAAAATTTCGAAGCATTTGTAGCGTCAAATGAATGGCACCGTCATGCCTGTTTCACACTACTGGAGGCTTAGAATTGCAAATTGAGGATTCAGCCAATTAGAACGAAACGGATTAAAAGTATTACCTGATTGGTCGAATTCTAATCCTTGATTCACAATCATTAATCTTTAATGCTTAGTGTGATACCGGCATTAGTGTCTTGCAAACTCACTTCAAAGTGAGGTTATGAACCTGTGTTGATATGCGATAACTACTTACCAAAGCAAGTAGTGACGTCATTAATCTGAGTGTAAGATACTCAGCTCACTTCAGACTTAGTTTCATTTGTGTGTAAATAGAAAGAAACTATTGTTTCCCTTCTTTTTTCTTCTTCTTCTTCTTCTCTCT
The DNA here is from genome assembly GCF_001594115.1 of Trachymyrmex septentrionalis. Lineage (NCBI taxonomy): Eukaryota > Metazoa > Arthropoda > Insecta > Hymenoptera > Formicidae > Trachymyrmex > Trachymyrmex septentrionalis. The sequence goes on along the minus strand of NW_017304450.1, from coordinate 2,178,566 downwards.
CTCTCTCTCTCTCTCTCTTATTTTTTCCATTATAAAAAATTTATAATACTTTATAAATTCGTTTCTTTAGTGGCATACCACAGCGATAAATAGAAACCAATCGAATGTACGTATCTTTTTGTTGTCTCAGTTTGAAGTGAGTAGATGCATTTATAGGTTTATATATACTTCTGATATAGTTACAACAAAGATATAAATCATGTTTTTGTCACATTTTTCTCTAAATTTGTCTCAATGCAGTATCATTGCACGATAAAATATTATATTTATAGTTTACATTATGTAACTTATTAAAAGTGATAGTCTTAATAAAATTCTTAGTTTTTACTGTCACAATTTTTCTTAGAATAAACAGAATAAAGACTTATTTCTGTTTATCTCTGATGAAGTATATAATATGTGGTAGATTTATTTCTATCGATTACTATATCTATAACATTAGAGACTACAATATCGTTAATAAATTATGTGTCACGTATTCAGAAATCAACAAGAACTTTCAAGAATCATAAATCTAGGTGGCCAAAGTCCAATAAATTTATAATAGACAAATAAAGGTAGAAACTTTGTAAATAGAAAATAAATTTAATAAAATCTTGATTTATTAAAATCTTGAATAAGTCATGAATAAAGTTATACATATATATATGAAAAGAATATATATTAGAATATATATTGGGTTGTTCGGAAAGAGAGTAATTTTGTTTTTTCCCAACAGAGGATTTAATTGTATTTTTCACAGCCAATTTCACACTTAAGCCGCATAATCATTATATATTTTGACAGCTGATATAGCAAGGCTTGCTTGTGAAAAAAGTTCGATTGATTCTACGCAGTAGTTTTTGGTTGGTGCCCTATCAAATATGAAAGTGAAAAGCAGCATTTTCGGCATATTTTACTTTTTTACTATCGAAAAGGTAAAAATACTGTTCAAGCAAGAAAAAAATTATCCGAAGTGTATGGAGAAGATGTATTGACAGAACGCCAGTGCCAAAACTGGTTTGCAAAATTTCGATCCGGCAATTTTGATGTTGAAGATGCACCACGTTGGTCTGGAAGGCCAGTTGAAGCTGATGAAGACACAATAAAGGCATTAATTGATGCAAATTAATTCGCATTCGGCGAATAACAACTCGTGAGATCGCTGAGAGATTAAATTTATCGAATTCGACTGTTTATGATCATTTGAAACTCGTCTGATTGAAAATCGTCTTTCATTTTCATAAGAAAAAACGAAATTACTTTCCGAATAACCTAATAGTATATTTAAATACTGGATACTGTACGTAATTTAACAATTTAACTGCCATGGCAACCACATCTAAATGTGGTGTGAATTTTTACGAAAGTTCTATCATTTATTTTTAAATAACATCTTTATTTATCAGATTAGAAATTATTATATTAACGTTGTAAATGAGAAATATCTAATTTGAAATCTTATTTGTATAAGACAACTTGTGAAAATTATGTATAAATATTTAATTTTATACGTTATGTGCATTTTAATTTTTAAAATATATATCATAATTATATTTAAGCTTTTTTTTACTAAATTTTTTTTAATTTTTAATAATTTATCTTTCCAAAAATTTTTTTTCGCTAAATTCGGCAAACTAATTTATAACAGTATTATATATTCTGCAGATTTATCAATTTTGTATAATATTAATATAAATAAAATGATATTATTCATAACGGATAACTACGATAACTGAGAATAAAAGCAACATTAATAATTGTTATTGTTTTGTTATTTACATTAATAATTTATTTAATAATTGAAAAAAGAGCATATATTTCGAAGAAATAATCTGTTTACTGTATTATTAGTGTTATTTTAAATTATAAATTTTGTAACATTAAATAGTATTTAATAAACAAATTAAATATCTCTTATTTCTTCAAATTTGCATTTATCCAAGACAGGAAACTGTCCACTCTTGTGTAAACATCTGGGTCTCCAGAACAGGCGACGGAAGCGATTCCAATTTGAACTTCATTAGCGACCAAAGGTGCACCAAGATCATTCTTAAATGAAAATGTAATTAATATGAAAATACTGATATATAAAATAATATATAAAACTATTATATACGGCAGTAATTAATTACTTATTATTACAAAATATTATTATAATTATTTAAATGGAAATAATTTAATGAGCATATAATTAGATCACTATTTAATATTATACTATTTTATAATATTAATATTTCTTTAGAAAATATATTGAAGATGTAAATATATTAATTTATGTTAAAGCAAAAATTCAATCAATATATAATTAGATTCTTTTAATATTATTTCTACTTTCATAAGTATAAATATAAAAAATTATAGCATAGTAAAGTAGAAGAAACATAAAATTTTTTTTATTTAGTTACGCTGTAACTTTTTTTTATTAATAAATATATAACATTTGCTTTTTATATTGTTATCCTTAATGTCTAGCGTTTTGATTAAAAAAAATTTTATTCATTTTATTTCTGTGAGATGTTTTTACGCAATATATATTTATGTGATAGATACGTATCAAATGATGTAGAATAGCAAAGGTTAGAATCATTTATATTATTAATGATGTTGTATTGATGTTGATGTTGTATCAAAAATATATATAATTGATTTGTTTTATTATATTAATAATCGACGGCTCACCTTATATTCATTTGTTCTATTTTGAGCTGTAGTGCAGATATGGCTATTTGTTAGTTCCCAGTGACTTTTTGCGCATTCTTTTTGCTTAGCAATTACCAACTCAGTTTGTTGCAAGTCTCCATTCTAGAAAGATAAATGCATTAATTGTTACATCGAGCATCGAATAACGAATAACAGTAGCAGAATTATTATTATTAAAATACCTTTCTTACACTTATTACTTCTAATTTATTGTTACATTTATATAAAAAGAAATAATAAATTACTTTAAGAAAGAGTTCTTTCCTGAAAATATAATTGGAAAATTTTTGTATCGTAAGTTTAACATTACTGTTGTATTTGTCCATCCGGATAACGTGCACGGTTTGCCTTCGAAATTTTTATTGT
>NW_017304450.1:2168632-2175418 GCF_001594115.1 Trachymyrmex septentrionalis | reverse complement strand
ATTTGTCCATCCGGATAACGTGCACGGTTTGCCTTCGAAATTTTTATTATATTTTGGAAGACTTATTGGATACACTAATACGTTGGGTCTGATAGGATCATTAAGATGAATCAAAGCGATGTCATTAAAGCATAATAATTCGTCGTAATTTTGATGAACGTTAATACTCTCTACGTCATAATGATATCGTGTATCGTTTACAGAGTTAGTGCCGGCATGGACCTTTATTTCATCTAATGAACACTTCAATCTAAAAAAAAAATATATAAGAATATTAAAAATCTATATCTATTAAGTTCAAATTTTAGAAGTATTTGTATTTTATCAATTGAATATCAACAAAAATATAACAGAAGATAATAGAATAGATAGCCAATAGAATAGAAGGTTGATTGCAGAAATTAAACACGTTTAAATGACGTATTCCATTTAAATGTTAACGAAATAAAATATTCTCTCTCTCTCTCTCTCTCTCTCTCTCTCTCTCTCTCTCTCTCTCTCTTTCTGTTCAGTTTCTGCTATCAACCTCCAATTTGATGTTAGATTATATCATTAAGTTCTGCCAGCAAAACATAAGTTGAAGACTACTTAAATGATACTGAATTTGTTGCAATATCCAAGCAAATCTACTATCAATTTGTAATCAGTAGATTTGTTTAGATATTATATCTGCTGGTAGTTTGCTTATTGAATACGTACACATTTCATATACTGTGTGTATTTAATACCTTCAAATAAAATTAGATTTACATTCCAAAAATAATGTATATTGATAAAAATTCAGAATATTCAACATACTCAACAACACATTTTGCTGAAGTTAACACATTATAATTATCAAGAATAGATCCACTGCATACGTGTGTGTCATTTACTCTAAGTGACACTTGATACCCAAATTTGCCGATAGGAGCTACATCCTTGATGTCAATAGAAGTATCCTCACTTATAGTAGAAGGAGATGGAGCTCCTTATTAACAAAAATAAATTAATTAATATATATGCAAAATAATATCTGTTACATTATTACAGTATTTTTCCAGTAAAAGATACGAATCGATTGTCTCTCATCGAATATCGAATAAAGTTAGAATATCTCCTGTGTTGATTTATATCTTTTTTTGGAAAACATCTTATATATATTAATTTTAAGAATTAAACATCGTGTTTATTTTATAATTAAATGAATTGTTTAGAGAAGTTTTATTTCGAATATAAATTTTTTATATCTAGCTTTACTGTGTTTATTTTACATTAATTTTTAAACTACACATATTTAAAGAATGCAAAGAGATGTACATATACTTTCTATTGATATAATTAATTATAATTAATTAATTTGTTTATTTACGATTTTTTAGTTTAGATATACGTTTTTTTACATATACGATAAAATTTACTATAAATGACATATAATTGTTATTATCAAAAACTTTGAATATATTGGAAAGTAATAACTAATACAATTCTTTAATTTTTACTGCCAATTGACGTTTAGACATCGCGCAGATTAGTGAGATAAGGGAATCAAACTAAAAATCTGAAAGTTGCAAATAAATTCCAGTATTGAGCTAATACGTATACTGCTTGTTCAACATATTGATCAGTATGTCAGATTACCTTCTGTAACAAACGCGAGGTTGATCGATTACATTTATAAAATTGATTGATTTATTATATATTATAAATGTTATGTTTGCTAGAAAAGTCATTATATTTATATAATACATTTATATATAGCAACTCGACATGTTGACCAACATATTGATGCTACATTTAGCATGTTATCGGACATGTTTAATTTTCTTTTTTCCATTCTCTCTCTCTCTCTCTCTCTCTCTCTCTCTCTCTTTCTCTCATTTTCTTTGGCATAAAGTAGTTGTAATAACTTATAAAATATTGTATATAGAAATGATATTTTCAGGAAATGGAAGTAATTGATTGTTGTAACTGCCATTATTTATTGTTAGTTGCCTTGTTGTAATAACGATTTGATAATAACGTTGCAAATATTTTATTTTAATAATAAATTGGTTTTTTATTCCCACATTTTTTGAACTTGTGCACATAATACAATATATTGAAGTAAAATAAGTATACTTTACTTCAACTTATTGCACTAGTTGTACCAGTTCAGAGAATGCAGGAATAAAAAATGGATCTCATGTATAACATCAGAGTTGAAACAGTTAATAGATACTTACCACGGATTGGAAAAAAAATCATTGGTACTGAAAAAGATTACTCGCAATTTTTATAACTCGTTCTTTTTAATATAATTTGTAATACGGAGTAACTTTGCGGCAACACCAGTTACTTGTTATTTTTTTTAATAATAAGTAATAAAGTTTTAGTAAGTGATGATGAAAATTTACTTTACAAAGTGACTTTTCTTAGCGTAACTTTAGCTTTAATTGGTCATTACAGTTTTAAAAAATTGTAATTATATTATGAAAAATTGTTATTACAAAATGTAACAGTAAAAGTAACAGAAAAGTAATTTTTCCATTTTCTAATGAATTTTCATACCTTCAGTGCCGTATGCCAGAGCGACAAATATAAGACAAGCGAACACACGCATCTTTGATTGCAGATTTGTTGCCTGATATTGAAGCGAATAGACGCATTCAAAGGTTTATATATGTTTCTGAAGTCGCAACAAAGATATAAATCTTGCGTTTGTGAAGTTTTCCAGAATTTTTCTCAATGCGATATCATATGATAAAGTATCGTTACTACTATTATCTGATACACACGTCATAAATTACATTTTAATCTTGTTAAATGTTATCTCACTCTTCACAAATGTGCCGATTGAGTTAGCATTAGAAAGTCTTTCTAGTATTATAGATAATCAGACATTTGCTATATCTTAAAAGACGAATTTATTACTATTCTTCGACTTGTTCTATATAAACTTGACATTTTTCTAATTGACTTGATAATAATATATATACAAGCAAATGTTTTCTTTATTTGCCTATAGGATTTTCTTTATCTTTGGTGATTGCTGACTTAGTTTCGCAAGAGCTCGATTTTCATTTTCGTTTTACGTCAGATATCATAAATAATATTACTACAGCTATTCTTTCTAATATGATCGAGATTCTTAATATATTTAACTCGTTTTACCCAAGACTTTAATTTATAGTTGAAATCGGAAGCAATGTTTTAAATTTTTTGGACGTTAATATTATTAACAATGACAATACCCTAGAATTTGATTGATTTCACAAATCAAATTTCTCAGGGAAATATCTAAATTTTATGTCTTCTCATTGATTTAACAAAAAAGGGAGGTTATCATATCGGAATGGTTGACAAAATCTTTTTTTGGTCACATCTGAAATTTCACACACAATAAAAATATTAATTTTAAAAAACTGTCAAATAACGACTTATGAATTTTTTAAAATTTATATTTGACTATCAGTATTAAATCTCTTTGTTATAAAAAAACTTTAAAACAAATTTTAGAACAAAATATTAATATGGATTTGATTACGGAGGAAAAAGAAAATTATCCTTAGGGCTATGGCCCTATTTCTAAATTTTCAGAAACATTATGAATATATGGAATAGTAAAAGCCATGGCACACAAAAAACTTAAACAGTGAAATGTAAGTAGTAAGTGAATTGACCAATTATGGTAGACTCCGTAAGCAGTAGTCAATCCAACATGTTAATTTCTTCACTGCTTTTGTCTTACTGTCTTAAGTTTTTTGTGTGCCATGGCTTTTACTATTCCATATATTCATAATGTTTCTGAAAATTTAGAAATATAATAAGAAATTTGAATGTAAAATTAGCGTTTTATAGTTTTAAACTGAGCAAGTTTATTAAAGTTCATAAAGATGTGAATCCAAATAATTTAAAGAAAAATGTGATAACATATATAAAATCTCATGTACTGATTGTAATGCAACTTATGTGGGTCAAATAAAGAGGAAATTACTATCAGAATTTCAGAACACGTTAAATTCCAAAAACCACATCAATAGAAATACTATTTCGGTAATTACGGATCATAGGTTATACATAGGTCACAAATTTGATTGATCGAATGTGAAGATTTCTCTGAAAGATTTTTGAGTAAACGTCTATCCGAAATAATATTTATTAAATTACAAATAAACAGTTTAAATTTACAATCAGACTAACTTAATCATGCATATGTAGATAGACTTATTTACTAAATTTTAGATCTTATGTGATGTACATTTTACAGTCTTGTTCTTCAAATGAGACTTTCTATTTTGGCTGGCATTATTTCACATTTTAATTTTTAATACTTTTTAAGCGATTGCAAATTTTTGTGAATTATGTACATTGGACCATGGTGAAACAAAATTATACAATGGGGATTCGTCTGGTAGACGAGAGTATGGAGATTTTTTTCTAATACTTGTATAATACTTTGCTGAGAATATGTATGGCCTTAAATGTGATAGAAACGGTCAAATATAATTTATTTATAAATTTAAGTATGTTTTGCTCATTATATTTACCCTTATTTGCCTGATTTTCTACAATTATTACTTTTACATTTTACTTATTGAATGATAAAAGTAATAATTCTAATTAAATTTGCAGTTTTCACTGACATCTTTTCTTAGAACAATTGGAATTTATTGAATTATCTTATGATAAAGTATACATGGTCATAGTTGATTTTTGGATTTATCGATTACTATATCCGATAGTCGAGTTTATGATATTAGAGAGTTTTTGCAATAACATTAATCCAGATACAGTGAACGCTAAAGTCACATTATCCTTTTCTTAATTAATTGTTAAGAAGAAGATAACTTAACTTTAGCTTTTATCGTATCTGGATAAACAGCATTGAAAAAACTCTTACTGTTAAAATAAAGTATACGTTTAGTAGTGTCAACATGAATTTTGTATAAAGAGTTACAAATCTATTTACAAATCTACAGATGAATAAATTTATAAATAAAAATTAAGAATAGAGAATTTATTTGTAAATAAGAAATAAATAAAATAAATAAAGAATAAATAAATATAAGTTTAATAATATCTTAATATAAAAGTTATTTGCAAGAATAAATACTGTATTTAAATCATAAATTATATATTTAGTATTTTGACTGCTTTGTTTATTAAAAACATAATTATTTGTTTTTTTATTTTTTTCCTAATACTTTTATCTGTTTCACTCTCAAAAAAGGATTCTATTATTTTAAAATAATAGTTTTATTTGTACATATTTAAAGTAAAGCCGCCTATTATGAGATAGGTGCCTAATATGAGATAGTAACGTTTCTGCTGAACTAATAAGCGCTATCTATTGACTCCACCATGAATTTATTGCTCTTGGATTGAAAACTATTTAGTAGAAAATTCATTATTAGATCATGCCTATCAGTCATTGTAAAACAAGATTTTAAAAAAAGTTCATTAGAGCCTACATCAGCTGTTCAGATGCACCAAAAATTTCTTTATTTTTTTTGTGTAAATGTAACAAAACAAATAAAATATACATTTCGACCCTTCAATTCGGGTCTTTATCAATCTAAATCGAAATTACATAAATAACGCAAATTCCAAATTGATGATTCCCAACAATTTAGTTTGTTCTTCTTTATTCAAATGCCAAATTAATTATGTAATGAATAGTCCAATGATTATCAGGAATAGTTAACTTATACAATAACATTATAAAAACTTACATAAAGAAAAACCGAAGTCATATACATTGCGTCACTAAGTAGAATCACATCGCTCATCAGATTATCAGATTTGCTGTGTAGTCATTTAAAAGAATCATGAAAACGAAAAAGTAGAGAATTATTAAAATTATTTGTCAAGATTTCAGAATTTGGATATTTTCAAGTTTTATTGAGATGTGAGCCTTTAAATCTTGTTTATTATTTAATAAAATAAATATTTGGCAATAAATTTTTCAAGTAGTGATAGAGTAAGGTCGTACTAATAGAAAAATATGGGTTATGTTGACTTGTTTAATTATAGAAGTTAGATTTGATGATCGTAAAACCATAAGACATGGAAATCGTAATATGAGATACTCAGGGTATGGATTATTTCTAATATGAAATAATCCATGCTCCTATGTTATAGTAAAAATCGCTAAAGTATAAATATTATTGTATAATAATAAAAAAGACAACTGGAATAAACGTCAAGTTATATATTTCTACGATGATTAATTCCAATTATCTGAAAACGAGTTCTGGATATAATCTATCGCTCATTTGTCGCGCATGCTGGTTGTGTTTGTTTGTATTTTAGAAACATTAAATAAAGTTTTTTAATTGCAATACTGATATACTTTTACTATCGATTTCTCGGGGCATCCTATATATATATATTAGGAGCATAATTTTTTGACTTTGCGATTTGCCCACTTTTTACATTTCTTTAATTTTCAAAAAAAAATAGAGTTTGAATTAAATTTTATATAACGTTGTTTTAAAGCTTATTAAATTCCTTTTAAAATGACCTATCATTTTTTTAAATTCTCCTAATAGATTTCTAACATTTACCCAAAATGAACTCGGTATCTCATAATAGGGGCCTTTCCTCTGTTTTAAAAAGAATACTATTAAAAAAATGTAATAATATAAATAATATAAAATAAATGTTAATTTATAATATATATTTTTACATTTATTGTGATTTTTTTTTAGATAAATACATTTTTAGTATAGATAATTTGTAATCTAATTTTGCATGATTTATAAACATTTGGCTACTTTTCGGTTTTGTGTTATTCAGAAAGATAATTTATATTAAAATTTATTA
>NW_017304450.1:2160547-2168578 GCF_001594115.1 Trachymyrmex septentrionalis | reverse complement strand
AAACGCATAAAAATAATTTTTTAATTTTTAATTAAAAATTTATACATTGAGTAATTATCAAAAAATTATTTTCAATTCTTATTCTTATACACACACATAATTATAATTATTATTTATCATATGTTAAACTTGTTAAACGTTTTATAGAATAAACTTATGCAATATTTGTGGAATAAAGAATATTATAATAATACATTTAAATAATAATGTATGTTCATAAAATATATCTTAATATTGTTTCACTTATATTGCTTAAGATATATTTTGTTTTGTTCTATTATTCAATAATATATTTTTAATCCATTCCGTAAAAAAGGTCACTCTAGTGTATATATCGGGCTATCTCCGAATACATAGTGTACCAAAAGGGACAATACCAACTTGAATCATTAAAATCAAAAGAACCAATGAATTTTCTTGAAAATTTAATAAATACTATTTTTAATTATTTGTTATCAAAATTTTAATTAATTTAATTCATGTCTTACATTTAATTATCGTGAAATGTTAAAATTCTGATATTATTATTTATTCTAGTCTTATCCTATATTTCAAATTTTTACTTTCTTGAATTATATTTAATAATATATAAATTTAATAAATAATTTTGAAATTTATAATTTTATGTATAGCTTATAAATAAAGTCGCAAATTAATATTATCTTTTATTAGATATTTTTAGTATTTATAGACCGTGTGCTTCAGAATATATGGTCTATTTGATTTTACGGATTTAAAGCATTTTTTGATTGATCAATTAGTAAAGTTCTTTGTTCTGATTGGTCAATCAAAAGCTTTGAAGTATTTGTAATGTCAAATGGACCGCACCGTCATTATCCTTTTACATTAGGCATTGGAGGCTTAGGATTGCAAATTGAAGATTAGAATTCAGCCAATTAGAACGAAATAAAATTAACGGATTAAAATTAACTATTACTACCCGAATAATCGAATTCTAATCCTTAATTTGCAATCCTCAATCTTCAATGCGTAGTGTGGCACGGACATGTGAGTCTCGTAAACTCACTTCAAAGTGAGAACTATGAACCTGTGTTGATATGCAATAACTTTTTACCAAAGCAAGTAATGACGTCAATGGCTGCGTTCAGCAAAGAAAATTAATCAGTTAGTGTTTAGTGATTCTTTAATATAATTGATTCTTGCCTTTAGTTCTTGTTAAATCTAAGTGTAGCAACCAATCGTATTAAAGAATGACTAAGCGCTAACTGATTAGTTTTCTTTGCTGAACGCAGCCATTAATTCGAGTGTAAGATACTCAGTTCACTTTAGATTCAGTTTCACTTGTGTAAATGAAAAACAACTATTGTATTTCTCTTCTTAGAATAAACAGAAGAATAAGGACTTATTTCCGTTCATCTCTGATGAAGTATATAATCTATGATAGATTTATTTCTGTCGATTACTATATCTATAACATTTGAGTCTACTTGTATATCATAGACATATCGTCAATAGATTGTGTGTCACGTGTTCAGAAATCAACAAAAATCTTGAAAAATCATAAATCTAGGTGACCAAAGTCCAACAAATTTATAATACACAAATAAAGACAGAAACTTTGTAAATAAAAAATAAATTTAATAAAATCTTGAATAAGCATGAATAAAGTTATACATATGCTAGAATATATAATATATTTAAATATTAGATATTGTATATAATTTAACATTTTAACTACCATGTCAACATCTAAATGTGGTGTAAAATTTTGTGAAAGTTTTATTGTCCATTTACAGATAACATCTTTATTTACCAGATTAGAAATTATTGTATTAGCATTGTAAATGAAAAATATGTAATTCGGAATCTTATTTGTATAAGACAACTTACTGTGAAAATTATCTATAAATATTTAACTTTATGCGTCATGTCTATTTTAATTTTTGAAATTTATAACATAATCATCTATTTTTATGTTTTTTTTACTAAATTTCTTTTTATTTTTAATAATTTATCTTTCAAAAAATTTTTCTGTGTTAAATTCGTCAAATTTATTTATAATGGTATCATGTAGATTTATCTTAATTTTATATAATAATTAATATAAATAAAATGATATTATTTATTGCGGATAACTATGATAACTAAGAATCTTAGAATAAAAACAACTTTGTTCTTGTTTTGTTATTTACATTAATAATTTATTTAACTGAAAAAAGAGCATACATTTCGCAGAAATAATTTATTTAAACTATACTATTACTGTTATTTTGAATTATAAATTTCGTAACACCAAATGGTAATAAACAGATTAAGTATCTCTTAATTCTTCAAATTTGCTTTGATCCAAGACAGGAAACTAGGCACTCTTGTGAAAACCTCTGTCTCTCCAGGACAAGAACAAGCGAAGGAAGCGATTCCAATTTGAACTCCATTAGCGACCAAAGGTGCACCAAGATCATCCTTGAATGAAAATGTAATAAATATGAAAATACTGGTATAAGAAGTGATATAAAACTATTATATACGGTAGTAATTAATTACTTATTATAATCATTTACATAAGTAATTTAATTAGCATGTAATTAGATCACTATTTAGTATTATACTATTTTGTAATATTAATATTCTTTTAGAAATATATTGAAGATATAAATGTATCAATTTATATTAAAGCAAAAATTTAATAATATATATATAATTAGATTCTTTTAATATTATTTTTATTCATATAAGTATGAATATATAATATTATAGCGTAGTAAAGTAGAAGAAACATGAAATTTTTTTTATTTAGTTACGCTGAAACTTTTTTTTATAAATATATAACATTTGTTTTTTATATCGTTATTCTTAATATTTAGCGTTTTGATTTTTAAAAAATTTTATATTAATTTTATTTCTGCGAGATGGTTTTACGCAATATTTATGTGATAGATACGTAACAAAATGATATAGAACCAGAATAGCACCAAAAGTTAGAATCATTTATATTATTAATCTGTTGTATCAAAAATATATAAAATTGATTTGTTTTATCATATTAATAATCGACGACTCACCCTGTATACATTCGTTCTATTTTGAGCTGTAGTGCAGATATGGCTATCTGTTAGTTCCCAATGACTATTCGCGCATTCTTTTTGCTTAGCAACTACTAACTCAGTTTGTTGCAAGTCTTCATTCTAGAAAGGATAATTGCATTAATTGTTACATCGCGCATCGAATAACGAATAACAGTAGCAGAATTATTATTATTAAAATATCTTTCTTACATTTATTACTTCTAATTTCTTGTTACATTTATATAAAAAGAAATAATAAATTACTTTATGAAAGAGTTCTTTCCTGAAAATGTATAATTGGAAAATTTTTTTATCATAAGTTTATTTTATTTATTACTGTTGTATTTGTCCATCCGGATAACGTGCACGGCTTGTCTTCGAAATTTTTATTGGATTTTGGAAGACTTATCGGATACACTAGTACGTTGGATCTGATAGGATCATTAAGATGAATCAAGGCGATGTCATTAAAGCATAATAATTCGTCGTAATTTTGGTGAACGTTAATACTCTCTACGTCATAATGATATCGTGTATCATTTACAGAGTTAGTGCCGACATGGACCTTTATTTCATCTAGTGAACACTTCAACCTAAAAAAAAAATATATAAGAATATTAAAAATCTATATCTATTAAGTTCAAATTTTGGAAGTATTTGTTATGTATTTTATCAATTGAATATTAACAGAAATATAACAGAAGCGGCCAATAGAATAGAAGGTTGATTGCAGAAATTAAACACTCTCTCTCTCTCTCTCTCTTTCTCTTCAGTTTCTGCTATCAATCTCCAATTTGATGTTAGATTATATCATTAAGTTCTGCCAGCAAAACATAAGTTGAAGACTACTTAAATGATACTGAATTTGTTGCAATATCCAAGCAAATCTACTATCAATTTGTAATCAGTAGATTTGTTTAGATATTATATCTGCTGGTAGTTTGCTTATTGAATACGTACACATTTCATACACTGTGTGTATTTAATACCTTCAAATAAAATTAGATTTACATTCCAAAAATAATGTATATTGATAAAAATTCAAAATATTCAACATACTCAACAACACATTTTGCTGAAGTTAACACATTATAATTATCAAGAATAGATCCACTGCATACGTGTGTGTCATTTACTCTAAGTGACACTTGATACCCAAATTTGCCGATAGGAGCTACATCCTTGATGTCAATAGAAGTATCCTCACTTATAGTAGAAGGAGATGGAGCTCCTTATTAACAAAAATAAATTAATTAATATATATGCAAAATAATATCTGTTACATTATTACAGTATTTTTCCAGTAAAAGATACGAATCGATTGTCTCTCATCGAATATCGAATAAAGTTAGAATATCTCCTGTGTTGATTTATATCTTTTTTTGGAAAACATCTTATATATATTAATTTTAAGAATTAAACATCGTATTTATTTTATAATTAAATGAGTTGTTTAGAGAAGTTTTATTTAGAATATAAATTTTTTATATCTAGCTTTATTGTTTATTTTACATTAATTTTTAAACTTTACACATATTTAAAGAATGCAAAGAGATGTACATGTACTTTCTATTGATATAATTAATTATAATTAATTAATTTGTTTATTTACGATTTTTTAGTTCGTTTAGGTATACGTTTTTTTACATATACGATAAAATTTACTATAAATGACATGCAATCGTTATTATCAAAAACTTTGAATATATTGGAAAGTAATAACTAATACAACGCTATAATTTTCACTGCCGATTGACATTTAGACGTCGCGCAGATTAGTGAGATAAGGGAAACAAAAACTAAAAATCGTCTGAAAGTTGCAAATAAATTTCAACATTGAGCTAATACATGTAGCAATCGTTGCATTGACATATTGATCAATATATTATATTAGATTGCCTTTTGTAGCAAACATTTATAAAATTGATTGATCTATTATATTTTATAAATGTTATGATTGTTTAGAAAAGTCATTACATTTATATAATACATTTATATAGTAACCCGACATGGTGACCAATATATTGATGCTATATACATCCAGCACATGTTATCGGACATGTTTAATTCTCTTTTTTCTATTCTCTCTCTCTCTCTCTCTCTCTCTCTCTCTCTCTCTCTCTCTCTTTTTCTTATTTTCTTTGTCATAAGGCAGTTATAATAACATATAAAGTATATGTAAATATTATTTCCAGGAAATGAAATTATAATAATTAGTTACTGTATGTGCCGTTATTATTTAATGTTAGTTACTTAGTTGTTTTGTTGTAATAACGATTTGGTAATAACGTTGCGAATGGTTTTATGTTGCTAATAGATCTGTTTTTTATTTTTGCACTTTTTGAAGTGACAGTACAATAAGCTAAAATGAAACAAACATATATTTATTTCACTTCAACTTATTGCACTATGTATACCACGGAAAATTCAGAGATGTATGAATAAAAAACAGATCCTTATGTAACATCAGAGTTGAAACAGTTAATAGTTACGTATCACTTTTTTTTTAATTGAAAAAAAAAGTCGTTAGTCACTGAAAGAGATAACTCGCAATTTGTAACTCGTTCTTTGTAACGGAGTAACTTTACGGCATTACTAGTTACCTGTCACTTTTTCCAATAATAAGTAATAAAGTTTCAGTAAGTAATACGTAATGATGAGAATTTACTTTTGAAAGTGACTTTTCTTAGCTTAATTTTAGCTTTAATTACTTATTATTACAGTTATAAAAAATTGCAACATCATTATAAAAAATTGTTATTGTGAAACGTAACTGTAAAAGTAATAGAAAAATAATTCTTCCATTTCCTGATAAATTCATACCTTCAGTAGTGTATGCCAGAGCGACAAATATAAGACAAGCGGACACACGCATCTTTGATTACAGATTTGTTACCTGATATTGAAGCGAATAAATGCATTTAAGGGTTTATATATGTTTCTGAAGTAGTCGCAACAAAGATATAAATCTTGCGTTTGTGAAGCTTTCCAGAATTTTTCTCAGTGTAATATCATATGATAAAGTATCGTTACTACTATTATCTGATACACACGTCATAAATTACATTTTAATCTTGTTAAATGTTATCTTACTCTTCACAAATGTGCCGATTAAGTTAGCATTAGAAAGTATTTTTAATAGATAGTCGGACATTTCTAAGGGTTGCAATATCTCAAAAGACGAATTTATTATTATTCTTCGACTGGTTTTAAACTCGACATTTTTTCAGTTTGATAAAGATATATACAAGCAAACTTTTTTTATTTGCCGATAGGATTTTCCTTATCTTCGGAGATTACTGACTCAGAGTTTTGCAAGAACTCTTAAAACGTTGAGATTTTTATTTCTCTTTTTATGTCAGATATTGTAAACATTATTACTACAGCTATTCTTTCTAATATGACCGAGATTCTTAATATATTTAACTCGTTTCACCCAAGACTTTAATTTATGATTAAAATCGGATGCAGTGTTTTAAATTTTTTGGACATTAATATTATTAACAATGACAATACCCTAGAATTTGATTGATTTCATAAATCAACTTTCTCAAGGAAAAATCTAAATTTTATGTCTTCGCTTTGATTTAACAAAATAGAAAAGTTATCATATTGAAATGATTGACAGAGTCTTTTTTTTGACGCATCTGAAATTTCACACATAACAAAAATATTAATTTTATTATTGAAAAGTTATTAAATACTGTCTATTTTTTTTAAATTTATATTTGACTTCAGTGTTAAATTTTTTTATTATAAAATAAAAATTTAGAACAAACTTTAAAACAAAATAAATTCGATCACGAAGGGAAAAGAAAACTATCCCTAGGGCTATGGCACAAAAAAACTTAAGCAATAAAACTGCAAGCGTCGAAAGCGATATTCGCCACGACTATACGCTAGAAGAACAAACCCGTGTTTGAAGAAGAAGTTTTTAGTAGCGAATTCGTTATAACGTCACTAGACGCGGCTTCTAGCGAATAAAAGTCGTCCCATATAAATCACGCTTTAAGCAATTGCAAATTTCTGTGAATTATGAGCATTGGACCATGGCAACAAAACAAAATTATGTAGTTGAGTGGGGATTTGTCTGGTGGACGGGAGTGTAAAGATTTTTTTTTTTAATACTTATACTTCACTGAGAATGTGTATGGCCCCAAATGTGACCGAAACATTTAAATTGTAAAGCAAATCAAATATAATTTATTTATAAATCTATTAAATTGTTCATTATATTTACTCTTATTGCTTGATTTTCTACAATTGTTACTTATATTTTACATTTTACTTATTGAATGATAAAAGTAATAGTTCTAATTAAATTTGCAGTTTTCTCTGACACCTTTTCTTAGAATAATTGGGATTTATTGGATTATCTGATAAAGTTCACATAGTCATAATTGATTTGCATTTATCGATTACTATATCCGATAATTTATGATATTAGAGAGTTTTTGCAATAATGTTAATCCAGATATGGTGAATGCTAAAGTTATCCTTTTCTTAATTAGTTGTTAAAAAGAAGAAACCTTAGCGTTTACCGTATCTGGATAAACAGTATTGCGAAAACTCTCTACTGTTAAAGTAAAGTATTATACGATTAGAAAAGTCAACATAAATTTTATAATATAGAGAGTTACAAATTTGTTTACAAATCTACAAATAAATAAATTTATAAATAAAAATTATAAGAATAGAGAATTGATTTGTAAATAAGAAATAAATAAAATAAAATAAATAAGAAATAAATAAATAAAAGTTTAATAATATCTCAATAGAAGTTATTTGAAAGAATAAATACTGTATTTAAATTATAAATATTATATTTAATACTTTAATTGCTTCGTCATTCATGTTTGGTTGACACGTGAATTTTTATATGATTTTTGTTATCAATTCCTGTGACACTTTATTAACTCGATTAGAAATGATTTTAAGTATTTATGAAAATATTAAGAAAATATTGTTAAAATAATGTATTAAGTTTATTAAAGACATAATTATT
>NW_017304450.1:2155298-2160197 GCF_001594115.1 Trachymyrmex septentrionalis | reverse complement strand
TTAAACTTGTTGAACGTTTTATGAAATAAATTTATGCAATATTTGTGGAATAAAGAATATTAATATATTTAAATAATAATGTATATGTATAAAATATATCTTAATATTATTTTATTTAATTAATATTAATTTAATTAATATTTTTGTTTAAGATATATTTGATTTTGTCCTATTATTCGACAATATGGTTTTCAATCCATTCCGTGAAAGAGGCCACTCTAGTGTGTACATCAGGCTTTCCCCGAGCACATGGTGTACCAAAAGAGACAATACCAATCTGAACACCATTAGAAACAAGAGGACTACCGGAATCTCCCTGAAATTTAATAGAGATAATGTTTAATTATTTATTATAAATCGAGCTTTTATTTAATTTAATTCACGTCTCACATTTAATTATTATACAATAAAAGATTTCGATATTATTACTTATATATTTAGTGTTATATTGTATTGCAGATGTTTTTTTTCTGAGATTATATTTATTAATATATATTGTAGATTTAATAGATGACTTTGAAATTTATAATTTTACGTATTTTATATAAATAAAATTGCAAATTATAATAATATCTTCTATTAAGTATTTTATATTTTAGAATCTAAAATCTCTATATGCATATACATTAAAGAGATAAATAACGAAGGTGGAATACTAGCTTTGTTTATTATATTTTGTTTTATGCAGTGATATTTGAGGTAATAAACAGTAATACTTACGTGGCACGCGCCTTCGCCTATTCTGGTTAGTGTGCAAATGTGACTAGATTGTACCCTTCTCTGGCTTTGATGGCATTTAACTAAGTCATAAACATTTAACTCAATCTCTTGTAACTTATCAGGAATCGTACCACCAAGCTAAGAGTAAATAAAAAAATTTCTATAAATTCAAACACTAATATTTTTATATATCCAACAACAGTTTTTTTGTTTGTGTGTGTTTGTGTATTTATTGAATTTCTTTTTAATTTAAAATAAATTAATAATTTGAAATTTACAAGACAAATAACTCGAGTTATTATTATGTAGTTTTATATTTTTTATGCGTATATAAATAATTTTAAGAACTTTTTTCACTTATTGTGAATTATGTTTAATTATAATAAGAAAATAATTATTTCTTATTATTTTTATAGTACAGATTTTCAATTGATATCCTAAAGATATTTGAAGATATTGCTACTTTCTAAAGATATTCTCAAGACGTCCACTAAAGTGTGCTATGTGGATTAATTTAAAGTAATGCCAATATTTTAAACACAACTTTTATATTTTACGAACTATTTAAAAAATATTTGATTAATATTAAAGTTAAGGCTGCATTTGTTACATGAAATAATTATTATTTGATGTTTACCTTAACTCTTCCCCATCCAGATAAGATGCAGTAAGAGCCACTGGGAGCACTGTCGGTAGTTGCAAGTGATATAGGCTGTATATATTTGGTATATTTAATTGGAGTCGACAGAATAAGTAAACCGATGTCGTTGATTAATCTAAGGGAATTGTAAGCATCGTGAATAATGGCTTGTTTAGCTTTGTAGACAGTACCATTTTCGCTTAGCAGATTTGTGCCGGCGTGAATAGTTAACGATGTGAAAGCACCGGGACCATTTAAGCTGTTAAAAATATTTTAGTCGATTACTTCTCAGATGATTTTAAAGAAGGGAAGATCCCGTTTACTTAGAAATCGATTGATTACAGCACTATTTGCCTACATCACTTTTGCCGACAGTTCATTTGCGCACAAAAATGATTGTCTACTGCTCGATTGCCTACATATATTTTTGCGCATAAAATTTCAAAAACGAAGTCACATTTGTCTATATGAATTATTACTTATAGATCTTTTATTCGTGCTTTTATTTGTGCGCAAAAGTGCATGTAGGCAATTAAACTATAGGCAATAATTTTTATGCTCAAACGAATTGTCGGCAAAAGTAATGAAGGCAAACAATGCTATAGGCAATTGACTTATAGGTAAAAAGAATCACCTCATTTTAAACTTTGTTCTCTTAGAGTGACAAATATAATTATATTTATAGGTGCATGTATGAATAATATAAAACAGGAATAAAGAATGTACCTTACTAAACAATGACCAGCAGTGAGAATGGTATAATGATTGATGATGGATCCACCGCAGGAATGACGTCCGGATTTTCTCAGAGATACTTGGTACGGGAACTTGCCGATCGGCGCGTCCCTTCCACCAACAATTTCAGGTTCTGGAAAGCCTGTAAGATATGTAATGAACGTAAAACGAAATATAAATCAGATTTAAAATAAAATATTGTTTAATTTTTAATAAACAATTGCAAATATTATAATAGGCCATTCTATCCATAAACGATTACTGTTAACATATAATGTATAATGCTACATTTTTTAATGTCTGAAAAATGTAAATAATTTAATCATTTATTGAATTATTATAAAAAAGTCAATAAATATTAGAAATATTGTTTAGCAATTATTTTAAAATCATTCGGGTCTATTTTTGACATCTCCATATTAAAATATAATAAATAATTTTATTTAAATGATATTATTTAAAAAATAACAGATTTCTTATAAAGTAATGTATAAATTTTGTAGTTTTACTTTAATCATCGAAAATATCAAAGATTCAAACTTTGTACAATTTCACCGTTTTAATTGACAGTTTGTAAATTAAAGAAAACTGATTTGAATAATAAGAATTAATCTTATATATTTTTGCTTACCATGAGCAGTTATCGCTAAACAAGCGACTACCAAAGAAAAGAACGTATACATATTGAAAGTATGCACAGTACTGATAATAATGAATCTTCTTTGTACGTTTATATAGGCCATTTTAAGCACTTCACTAAGAGAACATATATACTTTGAAATGTATATATATATATATATATATATATATATATATATGAGACGCAAAAAACGAATTCTAATCTGTTTAATCTGGTACATTTAATTATGAACTCTCTTGAAATTATTTCGATAATTATCAACTTACATTAAGCGTTAAATGTGTGATCGAATTGTGTCTACAAAGATCTCTATCTTTTGAGATAAAATTTATTTCGAAATTTTTATCTAGAGTATGAGACTTGAAGCAATCGGCACAATGATTCAGAAATTGCGACATAAAACCTTTAACTATTATAAATCTACACAATGCATTAATAATACATTTGAAATATTTCCTACATATATCTCCTTCATATTGCTGTAATTTCATAAATTAAAAATTATCAGAAAATCCTTTATTAAAGCCAGCAAATAAGTTGTGATATAAATGATTAGTGAAATGTGTTGCTTTAGAATATTTGTAAATTTATATATATATAAATACCTAATATTATTGTATATAAATACAATAATTGTGGAAAAATATGTGTAAAATTTAATATATGTATTTCATCCTAAACGGTCAATTCAAATCTTTATGTTAATTTAATATCCATACAGTAAAAATGTCCGAAATACATCAGACAGATATTTTAAAGATATCACATGTATCTTTAAGATATCTATATGATGTATTTTGGATACATTTATGTAGGTATCAAGCTGAATATGTTAGAAAGTAGTACATTATTATGTAAAGAAATTAACAAAAAAAGAAGGGTCGAAATGTTTATTTTATTCGTATTGTTGCATTCACACGAAAATAAAGAATTTTCTGTGCATCTGAAGAGCTGATATAGACTCTGATGGACTTTTTTACATTTCATTAACAAAAAAATGTAACTTTGATACAAATTAGAAATAAATTAATACAAATTGGAAGCATATTTTCAATAAATTAAACGTTTATAATATGTCAAATTAACATATATATTATTCATTTATCTTAAAATTCACGTTTTAATATACATTATTTTTGAATATACATTATTTTTGTATTTCTTTATTTACTTATAAATTATGTTATTTTGATACTAAAAAATATTAAATATCAATTTAGTGTAATACATTAAAATATCATATTATGTTAAACACATTTGTATATGTTAAAAATTCAATACAAAATTTTAATAATGATTTGAGTAATGATCAGTTTTAACATAAGTACAAAATGTATTTACTATAAATATATATATTAAATATTATTTCATCACGTACTATTTCACACTTTGTAATTTAAGAATTTTAATATTTTAATATTTTTAAAAATAATTTATTAAAATTTAAATTGCATTTTATTGTATTATACATACGTTTTTCTTATACGCAGATTATATAGTGTCATATACTCATACAACACAGAAAATTGAAGTAATATTGCTGCAATGTTGCAATATTGGAGATTGCAATGTAACATTGCAGATATTTCAAAAATGTAAATTAACAATATGCCTGCAAAATGTCAGTAATATGCCTTCCAAAAACATTACAAAACTGTAATTCTTTAATTGTTACAATAATAATAATATAAAAATATAATTTTTTACAATATTTATGTAGTATAGTCTTTTAGTTTAACAGATGTTTTTATGATATAATAATTAATATAATCCATTTTTATATTTAAATAAAAAATTTATTAATCTATTATTTGACGGCCACATTTCATTAGCTAAGTTTTATATTAATTTTAAATATGAAATCAAAAGATTACATAATATCGAGTTTGGATACAATCAATGCATCATTATCGGATAAGACGATAAGCAATTAAGCTGCTAAAAACGATTTATCGAAATATTAATTATGTGATGACGTATTTGTATGTCTAATGTAAATGCAAGAATAAACCAGAGCCCGAACTTTATCGATAAATTTCACATCGTCATTTTTTAATCAATTTTAATTGACTCGGAGTGGTTCTGATTTAAAAAGAATCACTGCGATTAACTTAACCGTGATTAACTTACTAAGCGACTGTCTTATTATGTTAATGTGTGGATA
>NW_017304450.1:2135418-2155198 GCF_001594115.1 Trachymyrmex septentrionalis | reverse complement strand
ATATATATATATACATACATGCTTTATCTTTTGCGAATATCCTTTAGAATTAATACATTTATTGGAATATTTTATGATTTTATTATAAAAAATTGCTTTTAGAAAACACATATCACTAGAAATGCGATTTGTAGAAAAATTAAAGTTAGTGAAATATATGTACAAAAAATATGTACAAAAATTTTTATTTTAGAGTCTTTGTAAAAAATTTATCCAAATACATTACATTGTAATATTACAGGAACGTTTCGTTGTAATATAATAAAAAGCGGATATCTTAACATTGTTGAAATCTTGCAGCAATGATTCAGCAACGTTTCGCAACCATCATGCAACATTGCAATGTTTTAGTGAAATCATTCTGCAAATGATTCTGTGCTGTATGGGATAGGTACATTGGGCGTTTTCCAGCAAGACACAGTTAGACATTGTGTAACATAGTAAAACATTTCATTCTTGTTTAACATAGGTAAACAACAAGGATATGATAATTCATTGTGTTATACTGTATCTTTGCTGGAAAACACCCATTATTTATATATGGACTATGTGATTTTACAGAGAATTTCATATTTTCGAGAACTTTTTTTAATGCGCTATTTTACTTGCTCAGTTACAGAAATATTGAAGTAAACTAATATGAATTAATTCCAATAAAAACTTTAACCCAAAAAGGAATTATTCTTCTTTCAAATATTATATAGTATGTAAATTATAATAAAAAATTAATAATATCCAGATTAGAAACAGAGGATAGCTTATATGAATAAATTAATTAAGTATAAGAAGTGCTTATGACCAAGTTAAATGTTAGAGTAATACATTTATATGTATTTAAATAATTTAGATAAATTTCATTTGAGGAATATAACTGTTTGCCAATTACGTTCGGACTTGCAACACAATCAAACTAAAATAATAATTATCCCCCCAAATTAGATAGTTGATTTAATGCTACTAATATCTTAAAATTTGGAAAGAACTTATATTTATAAGTATAAGATATCTCTATTACGATAAAAAACATAAATACTAAAAATATTTTTATATATCAATCTATTTACCGTATATTTCATATCATATACATATATGAATATTTATTTGAGATTTATGCATAATAATAATACGAAAGCATTAAATTTTATTTAATTGCTAGTTAACATCAACCATATGCTTCCTAATCCATTCTTAATACGCGGATTCTTTAACAAACTTGTCAGGAATTCCTAATACACATGAAATCACAAACAATGCAATTCCAATATGAACACTCTCTTGGCAGAAAGAGTGCTATCTGAATTACCTATAACATTATGACAAATCGTTATAAACAAACTCATTAATGTACAATTATTTTCCTATTCTAATAAATAAGCTCAAATTAATGATTGTTTAGCTAAAAGTAATAATAATAACCTATGGCTTACAAAGCACACTCCATTCGTGATGAGAGTGCGGATGTGATTATCGATTACTATCGAAGACGAAAGCTTACATTTCTGGGGGGAATTAAACTTCAGAGCAGTTTTTCTTGTAAAGTATTGGGTAGTGTAGATTTATTGAGCTGAAAGAATATTTTGTGTTGATATATAAATAATTCACTCATAATTAAGCAACCCTTTACAGGTCAAGATTGATAGAATATGTTTAATATACGTATATGACTATATACATGTCATATTAAATTTCTTAAAACCTTCTTAAAAAGTGCAAAATATTTAAAAAAATTTGATGACTATGAGATCATTGGATAACAATTGTGTTACTTTTCATTTATAAATATTAGGTCTGTTCTTTATTCATGAACTCTCTGAGCTGATGCATATCCGTACAATAAGTTCAAAGAGTTTTTTAATAAAGAACAGGCCAAGTGACATATATTATTTATATTAAAGTTTCCATTAAAGATTCAAAAGATGTTTAAGAGACTACGATTAATTAATCTAATACATTGCATATCACAGAAAGAATGATTAATAAAATTTTTTATTAAATTTTTGATATTTTATTTGAGCGAATATTTCAACCGTGTGTTTTTTCACTCCTGACTCTTAGAGGAAAATTATTAACTTTTTAATAAAAACTTACTAAAGTTATGCCTCAACCACACAAGAAAGATCTGCGACATCTTTCTGCGTAATCGGAATGTCTATTTTATCATGTCGGTATAGACAATGTTTTTGTTTAATCGGATGAAAAGAACGTCGTGATTAAATCTGATGTCGAAACTATTATGCTATATCACGCTCTCCACTTGATAAGCACCTGATTTCTTTAAATAGATCGTATCCGCAAGAATAATGAATTTCTTGATATTGATAACACTTTGAAAAAGTCATTTTTGTTAAAATGCAGAACAATTCAAATCCTTTAATTTTTTATATTGTATATACTGGTATACAAATATTTAATGTTTTTATATTAAAAGAATATCTTTAACTTTTTATTATAAGAATTTATAAAAAAATCTAAAAATTGTTTAATGGCAATAGAAATTAAAAAAAAATTAATATATTATAAAAGAATATTGTATAATATTGTTGCATCCGTGCGATTCGAGAAATTGCACTCGCGAACACGTACGCGCACTTCCGAGTCGCGGAAATAAAAGGACAAGGTTAATAGAGATAAAGATTTTTTATCCCAAGACATAGACAACATCAAATACAGAAACAGTGAATACGATAAATTAAAGGCTCAGACGGAAAAATAAAACGTCTTCACTATAAAATCTGATGAGCTTGACAATTGGGCAGCTGAGCGGTTCATTGTCGAGCGACGTGATCTTCGGCAATATGGATATCGACACGGCACGGACATAACAATATTATTCAATATAATAAATTGTGTAATTCTTTTAACATAATTATTAAATGTTTAAATCAAAGCTTGTTATAAATATATGTGTATATATAATATATACATACATATATAGGACGTTTTAGAATAACCGTCAAGTATTTTGCGTATGTTAAGTAGAGCGGACTAAATTGACAATAAGTCAAAAAGTCCTCTATCATTTTGCAATTTTTGTAATAGTTAAAAAAATATTAATTACTAAAAAAAAGCCGAATATTAGTTTTCAATAATTTTTTATTTAAGTACTATCAACTTTACAGAAAAATAGCAAGAGACAAAAATTGTTTATTTTCTTTTCTAGAATTCTGAGAATTTTTTAAGAATTTTTTAATACCGCATTTTCTTATGTTCGTAAAAATTAGTTGCTAAAAAAAAAGTTAAATAAAAAGTTCTGAAAAAATTCTCGAAGCTTTATAAAAAGAAAATAAACAATTTTGGTGTCTTGCTATTTTTTTGTAAAATTGATAGTATGTGAGTAAAAAATTATTCAATATAAATATTCGGCGACTATCTTGAAAATTATCGCGAAAATTGCAAAATGGTAGAGGGTGTTTCGACTTAGTTTAATTTAATCTATTTACATACGAAATGTTTGATCATTCTGGGCCACCGTGTGTATATAATATGACGAAAGACGTGCAAAAGATATCAGAATGTGAACGGTTACAATACAAATCATTTACTATGGATACTTATTATTTACGCAATGAGCTACAGTGAGTATATAACGTTTATTAATAATCGATCCTCCGCAACGAAATTTAGTCTCGTATTTCAAAGCAACATGATGTAAATATTTGTCGAGCATCTGAACTGTCGATGATGGTAAATATCATAAACAAAGAATTTTATGAGCCGTAATTTATTTAAATGTTAATCACTTATGTGTAATTTAGTTAAAAGTTTAATGAAAAGATATAAAGAATTTTAAAAAATACATATATTATACATAACGGATCTAAGCACTCACATTATATTCTATTTTTTATTTTTATTCTGAAATTATTTTACAAAAGTTCAGTTAAAAAGAACAGGCCTAATGTAAATATTTAAATAAATCTACTTCTCATTAATATTATAAAAATAATTCTTCAATTCAATCTATCAACTTTAAATTTGAAAATCTCAAGTTGCGACTTATTTGTATTATTAAATACATTAATTTGTTAATTAATTAATTCATGCATTGTTTAATGGAATAAATAAAAATAGAAAACACATATCAAGAAATATTATTGTTGATAAAATGATCATAAAGAGGAAAAAAGCAAAAGATAAAAAGCAAGAAACAGCAAACAAAGAGCACAACCATAAAATAATTGTAGAACAACCATAAAAGAAACATTTTTAAAATTTTTTCAAAAAACATTTTTTATACCTCTTTTAGACTTTCCGGAAAGATGTCTGAAAATTCTTCTTTTGAAGCATGCAACTATTAACATTATCTACTATAACGTATTTATTAAGAAACGACATTAGTTAGACATACCTTTATCTTCCAACTATATTACCAAGGAATATTTTTCCGGACATAATTAAAAAGAGAGATGATATGTGACAGAGTATTTGATTACTTGCGTCACATAAGTCGCATTTCACATTAGATTCTGTGATTTGTAAGGTCCATGATACAAAAAACACTTAAACCCAGTTTCATAGCTCACAGTTAATTTTTAAGTTCAACTTATTTCGAGGTTCAACTTATTTCTCATCTCTTTCCAATTCTAGAATTAAACAGTTAAGCGTAAGCAGTAAAGAAATTAATATGTTGGATTGAATACTGCTTACATTATGGCCATATGATCTTTTCTGGTATCGATTAATTCTCTTACTGCTTATACATACGTTTTATACCTTAAGTTTTTTTTTGTATGCCATAGCAGCTTTAAAGATCAATAGTCATCGATTATCAATAGCTATCGTTGATGTGAGATTGATTATCGATATTTATCGATTATTCTGATAATTAAAAAAAATTTGATTATGTCTACATTTAAGTATTAAAAATTAATGAAATTTTGAGAAAAAATTTACTGCCGACAATGTCATAAAAATTTTCAAAATTTGACGCTATTTAAAATAAAATTAAATGCTAACTATTGTGTTATATTGACATATTAGCGTCATGGTATAATGGCAAGTTACTGATTAAATAATTTCATATAAGTAATCATCAGAATTCGCCACCTAGATAATAGAGGAGGTATTAAGAGGGGTCATTACGTCTACACTGACTATAATATCGCCTTTTCCTCAATACATGCAAATAAACATTATACATTATTACAAAGGAAAAGAATGTAAAGAAATGGGTTTATATATATTTGACTGTACACAAGTTATTAAGCATATCTATTTATTACGTTTCACGCCGTATAACAAGTAGAAACGTTATAGAATAGTACAACATGACCATTTATTACTGTCTATTATCGAGATGTTTGTAATTACAATCGTTGATTTAGGAATTGAAAGCTAGTCCGCTTAGACAATTAAATTTTTCCTTAGAAAGCGCCATTGATATTTCGGCATAGGTAGAATATATCGTAACTTTATTTATCGCAAATTGTAATCATTTTTCTTGCAAATACTACTGAAAGGTGTGGTCACAGATGAAGGCATTGTTTATTATAATTGCATCGTTTGCGGTAGTTTCTTGGTCGATTTATCTTGATTCTACCAGAACTTATTTCCTCACTAAGTTCATTGCTTTCAGTAGAGGGTTCTTTGTACCGCAAATTCCTCTAAAGTCATCAGTATCGATACTCCATGTCATTAGGCCTCCGAGACCTTTTTCTTTGACGTAATCAGCTTTTACTTTAATAGATCTGTAAAAACATATAATTGTTTTAAAAAAAGTTGTAGGCAAAATGGATAATTTTTTAAATGTATTATATAATATATTTTTTTTACACTAATTGATTAATTTAATTATTCTGTTCATGAAAGTATTAAGGTATACGATTATAAAAAAATTAATAGTTTGCGAGATATTTAATATTTCATGTCAATATGCTCCAGAATAAATTACAATATTGTATTGTAGCAATATATTGCTGCAAGTTCTGCACTGTTGGGATATAAAATGTCTCGCAAACTGATTGGTTTTTTGATATTTCAATTTTAATACTATTATATGCAGAATATATATATAATTAGAAAAATCATATTATATTAAAGAATCATATAATTTCATTTAAAAAAGTGAAAGTTATCTTTATATCTTTTTGGTGCCTCTACCTAAAAAAAAACAACGTAATCAAAATACGTTCCTTTCGAAATCGTTCCATTTTCATTTAAAATTTATTTCGTATTTTTTTTACTTACTTTTCAAGATAATATATGTGAATATTAAGATAAAATATCTTGTATACACGTTATTATATACTTGTGCAATAAAACATGTCAATAAATTGAATGAATTGAAAAAGAGAGACGGCGTTATTAAAATTATATTACAGAAAATTATTTATTATTAGTAAAAATAATTGCCATACGAATTTAAGGAATGAAAAGGAGAGTTATAGTAGTACATCAGTATACTTACTGTTCATCTTCATAGCCAACCCACTGATTGCCCTTGTAAGCATAAGGAGATTTTTCCTTATTACCATGTATAACAGTCCAGCCTCCCTCCTTCAATTTTGTGCAAATCTCATTGTATCCAAGATAGCCACCCTCTTGAGTATACGGGCCGGATAAAGATGGTCCAGAGGAAGGAGCTCCAATGCCATTATTGTTACTATTGGAAAGAGTGAAGGCTCTACCGTAGAATGGTACTCCAAGGATTAGTTTCTCAGGTGGGCAACCCTTCTTCAACCAATAGAGTACGGCTGCGTGCTAGAAAAATAAATGTTTTCTTTGAACTTTTTGGAAACGAAATTAATATTCAATAATTTCAAATATCGGATCCGAGAATACTCACAACGTTGAGCTTGTCTCCGCTCGTGGGCGAATAAAGCCCAGCGTGGTGACCAGTGACGCCGTCCCAAGTACCGTGGAGATCGTATGTCATAAGGTTGATAAAGTCCACATTTGCGGCTATTTGGGAGATTGGATCATAAGACAACGTGGCAAGTGACTCGGCAGCACCAACGGCAATACTAAGAATCTTTCCTTTTTTTTTTAATTCGGTTTTGACAGCCTTGAGCATTTCCACAAAGTTTTTTTTGTCTGCTTCTTTTCCACCACGCTGGTTCGGGTATTCCCAATCGATATCGAAGCCATCGAAACCATGTTTGTCCAAAAATTCAGCGGCGTTCTTGGCGAATTTTTGACGAAGAGTTGAACTGCCGGCGACAGTAGAGAATGTAGAAGATCCCTCATTCCATCCACCGATAGCGACCATCATTTTAGTGCTGGGGCTCTTCTTACGAAGATCGCCGAATTTTTTAAAACCGCCCAAGCCATAATTGTCTGCAAGATCATTCCATGCATCTAAAACTCTGATGCTGCCATCCGAATTGATGCCGACAAAGCCATAGATCATATGAGTGCAAAGTGTCGAATCCATTTGTGAGATGTCATATTTGCCATCACCATTTCGATAACCAGCCCAGCTACCGTAGTAGCATACAACCTTCTCTGAAAGAGTTCAGAAAAATGTTACTGCAATTAACATGCACATTCATATCTTTTTAATTGTATAATTCTTTTTTAAATTTATTTCCTTAATCAATACACACATACACACACACACACACACACACACACACACACATACGTGTAATACTTACTTGTTGAGTCGGCTGAAGCCGAAGCAAAAACCGCTAACGCCGCAAAAACCAATAACCAACGATTCATCTGCAAATTTATCGTTGACAAACGTAACTATGCAACTTATATTACTTAATAAAATTATTTTTTATTTTTATTTTTACACAAGTATATGTACATTCGCAAATTGTATTTAACGAGCGTTTTGCTAATAAACATCTGTCACGATAATACATTGTATCACAATTTATAATCCAACAATATTATTATTTGCAAAAATTGCTACTAAAATTATATCGATTTTAATATGAAATAAATTGATCATTAGAATATATTGGTCCTTACCTCGTAACCAGGGGATCGATTTCTTCAGTGAAATTTCATTCGCGCAGACAGTTTATATACTCTATCGAACTGTTTGACCATGATATTATCGATAAATAAGAATATAATTCATTCGTGCGCACACAATATGTATGTACATCCAATTATTAAGATATACTTTCAAAAACACGCAGATGTGTTTCACGTCATTATGCAATTTTGTTCAACACTTGATTCTACAATTATCAATTCACAGACCTGGCTCGAACACCTGTGTTATTTCCTCACTAGCAATGTATTTCAAATGTAATTATTATTAGAACTTTGTCTATTTAAATTTGTTACGTGCAATATGTAATAAAAACTCAAAAAAGACATAAGCGATGCGTTAGAATTCTATTAGTATTTTGTATTATAGAAATTATAATCGAACTTTCGGCTACATTTATACTTTTAAAATCTTAGTTATATTGCAATACACATGTACACACAAAATAATACGTTTTATAATATATTTATATATTGTACATATAATCAATTAAGTATTAGATAATATATTATATGTATAATTGACTGAAATATCGACTGAAATATCACTTTTTCAATATATTTTGCTATTAAAATCTTGTCACGCTACATCTTCGTAAATCTTTATTACGTAAATATCCCACGAGTGCAAAATATCAATTCATATATATCATTATATAAATTTACATTCAATCTCGTATTAATAAGTATCTAATAATAAATAATTCAACAAATAAACTCACATTGTAGATTGTGACATTTATAATAAACGATGCATAATCAGTATAAAACGATGAAAAAAAGAAGAGAAAAAAAAATATATATATATATCTACGTACTAAAAAACAAAAAACAGTCATTGGTGGCACTTCAATTAAATAATATTTTAAGAAAAAATATAATTACAAGCGTATATAATTCAATAAGGTATAAAAAAAGTAGCGATTTGAAACGAGAAAGCTTGGGATAGAATCCATTTACAAATTATTCTAGATACATAGGTCTCCTTTTATTGAAATTATTGATCGTTTATTCCTTGAACTACCTTCCGTCTGAAAAAAGTAAAAATCCACAATAGGAATGCAACAAAAATCCGCAAGAATTAACTACCTTAAATAGTATTAATTGTCAGAGCCAGATCGGATACGTTTCTAGGTTTTAATTATAATAGAGAAATTTTTAATGAACACAGTGATCTGTCGTGTCATTCATATGTATAGAGAAAAAATTCATCGGCATGTAGTCTTTATATAAGTAGATGTTTGTACTATATATCTCGAATATTTAAAATATTAAAACAAATATATAAAATTATATGAATCGTGATATGATAAAATATACTTATGATCATACAATATATTTGCTTATTTATGATTTAGATAATGCCCAATTTGTTATTAATAACAAACTCATTTTTAATTGCCGAGTATATTAAACTCGCTCATGTAATTACGAAACACGCTCATCACTAATTATCTTTTAAATAAACTATTCTAATTTTACTCTTTACCGATCGTGACAATAAGTAAAAGATAATTGTAATATATAGAATTTTATTTATTTTTATTTATTATTTCTATTAATTTTTATATTATATCTACTAACTTTGATTTACAATGCAGAAGTAATAATTTTCAGTACTTTTCGAGTAATATGTTAAACCTACGGCCGGCACACTATGTATGCGCGATATATTTTTATGAAAGTAAATTAAAATTTCTAGTCAGTCTATAAGTTATGTTTATACTTAAACTAAGTAATCACAATTTTCTCCCAACATTGTTTTGTATTTCCAATTCTTCTAAAGAAGGAACTTCTAATAATGTTCCATAATCAACTAGGATATTCGGAATCTGGCTTAACTCAACGTCTTCTCTTTTCTCTCTGTAGATGTTTGTACTGCATACGTGATTCAAAAGTCTGTTAATATTCGTTTAAATTAACAGTATTTTTTTCAGCCGCAACTAATGTTTTCCTTGATATCTTCACTCTTGGCTGGATCGCTATAAAAAGAAAAAGATATATTATGAAGTTACGTGCTATTTTTTTTAAATCTAATAAATACGTTTTTAACAATTGTAGCTGCAGCTGTAAGAAATAAGAATATAGTTAGTTTACTGTTAACCTTAGGATGGTATGTACATTCCCTTTGAGAATACTGCTATCATACTTTCTACGTTAGGGCAAAGGATAATTTATTTCCTCAAGAGATGGCGCTATTGTGTATATAATAAAGGACAATTTCTGAAAGTCAGTAAAAGTAAATATAAATGAAGAATATATAAGTACATTATAAAGATTTTTACGTAACATGTAATTTGTTATTTATATATTTTATTAAATTATAATGTTATTTAAATTTTTTTATTTTGTTGATTTCATTGTATGTTATATAATGCACTATGTAATTTCTATAAATTAAAAAAATGTTTTAAAAAAGTTGAATATTGTGGAAATAGAAAGTTTAATAATAATAGTAAATAATGTAATAAAAAATATTCTATGTGCAGTTATAGAGAATATTAATTATACAGAATATATTGTAGAATATAGAATATTTTAATTACTTATTATTCTTTATCATAAAAGATATTAATTTTCTACTGAATTATATTATTGTTGTTTATTTATATTCTTGAAAAAAAATTAAAAATTAAAAATACTTTTTGCAATAAAAATCTCTAAATAAATTTTTTAATTATAGTATTTTCGTAAAGAAAAAACTTTACAGTACAGCTATAGAAATAAATAAATAAATAAAATAAGAATTTTATTTACAATGCAAGGAGAATTGCATTAATAAAATATAGTATTATATATTTAAACGTTACGTAAACTCACTAGAATACATTTGTTATAATCTTAGTAACTCGCTCTTTGCAGTACATTTAAGAAAGCACTCGAGCAAATAAAATTCGGACAATGGCATAAACGGAACTCATGGTAGGTGAGATTTCCTTTACTTTTGTCTTTTACTTTTCGAAAGTTTCAAGATGTCCGCTTTGTTCATGTACTAACGCCTGAAAACTTCATAACGAGAGGAACGGGTTGAAAGACACTATTTGCAAATCATTAGTCTGACGATAAAGGCGTGCTCGAGATGAAGAGGCGGAAGTCTCTTCAACTTGATGTCTATATAAGAACAAGCAAATTGCGAAATAGCTTTGAGAATTTAGGCCCATCGCTTCATCATACGCCTCGTAAAGTTGCAACTTCGCGTAACTGTGCACTAAGAGAGACATAATCGTTAAATCGAAACTTTTCCTCGATCTCCATAAGGATTCAAAACAAAGAATATGGATTATTTTTTAATATTAGACGGCGGATGAATGTTTTAAAGAGATCTCTTTCCAAGATGAAAATTTTAAATTACACTCTACAGAGAAAAACAAAAGTCTGCGCCTCGCAGAAGTGAGCACGTCGCTCCGTCATTAAATTCATTACGCTCAACCTCGTTTATCTAATTTCTATTTAATTAATATTAGATGCGAAAATAAAATTAACAATAAGTTTATAATGTACTACATACAAAAATTTTCAAGGGAGAAGATATTCTATATACAAGATATAGAATAAGTAAAAAATATATAATTTAAATTTATAAATCCTGAATAATAATATATTTTCTATATATCTAATTAATATTAGCTATAAAAATAAAATTGATAATAAATTTATATTAATAAATTATTTGGAAAGGATGTCTTTGTTGAAATATCTAAAATTTTAGCTAGATGCAGATCTGAAAATAATTTTGTGTTAAAATAATTAAATAAGATACTTAATTTTTAGTTTCTAGAATGTTAAAATTTTTTGTAGCATTATTCATCATGCTTGAGATTCCTAAGTATTTTGATTGTACAATAAAATTATTCTTTTTGTATAAAAATAAATATAAATATGAATATAGATATAAAAAAATTTTTGAGGGAGAATACAAGATATACATAGAATTATTTTAAAATACATAACTAGTAGTTACTTAAAGTTATGAATTCTGAATGATAATATATATATATACGTGTATATTTTATCTATCTAATTAGTATTAGT
This sequence comes from Trachymyrmex septentrionalis, assembly GCF_001594115.1. Classification (NCBI taxonomy): domain Eukaryota; kingdom Metazoa; phylum Arthropoda; class Insecta; order Hymenoptera; family Formicidae; genus Trachymyrmex; species Trachymyrmex septentrionalis. The sequence goes on along the minus strand of NW_017304450.1, from coordinate 2,143,219 downwards.
TATGAAAATAAAATTAACAAGTTTATAACTTTGTACTATGTACAAAAATTTTTTTAAAAATAAAGTAATATAATTAGTATTTACTAAATAAATTAATATTTACTTTATAAATTTTGAATAATAATCTAATAATAATTTACATTACGTTTATATATCATAAATAATTAAAATTAATTAAAAATGTTTTATCTTTAATTATAAGTTAATAGACTTTTCTGCATAACATATACCACTTAAAATGCTTATTAACTATATATTTTCGTATGTCATTAGTTTATGTTATATCAAGTAAATTTTAGTTTATTTTTAATTTAATATTCTCGCAACAATATATCAAAAAGTGTATCATTTAAAACGTTGCAAATATATTTCGTGATAAAATCTCATTTAAACAGAAGTAAATAATTTCTTTATTGTACAGCCACAAATGAACATCCTACTCTTTAGGATGATTCTTATGAAGTAGCGGGAAATAAATAAAGGGGATCTGCAATCCCCAAGGATCGGGTGCGAAGGCGATTGCGAATAACAAGAACCCTTCGCCTAGCATGAGTCTTGATCCTGTTAACGGGATCATCCTGGCATCCTCGATAGGACCGTGAGAGAAAATTAGGCGCGTTTGAATTTCTTGTCGCGTTGCACGAATATTATCTCAATAGTTCGAATAACAAGCACAAAATAAATTTATTATTTGCTGTGCAAGTTTATCATTCCTCCATAAAATTTATTATAAGAAAAGTCACTTAATGATAGATCTTTTTATTATTATTACAGAAAGAATGATTTTGTTAAAAAAATTTTAAATTTTGATGAATTTGTGCGTGTGTGTGTGTGTGTGTGTGTGTGTGTGTGTGTGTGTGTGTGTGTGTGCGTGTGTGATTATTAATATCACAATTTTTTACAGCATTACTATTTTCTAGTTTCCAACATAATTATTTTGATGATCCAACAAAATTATTTTCAGATTTGTAGTCAGTGAAATTATAAATTTTCTAGAAAAAATAATTTTTTGTGTTTATTATTTATAATTAGGACAAACGTAATATGATTTATTAAAAAGTAAGAATAAAGTATTACAAATTTTCTGCAGTTAAAATTAAATAATTTATTAAGATGTGCTGTGGCGGGAAGCGAGCAGGGTCAGAGATATTTTTTACCGGTCTATTGCGCATGTTAGGGTGACTTGCACTGCGCGATCACGATATTTACATATGCATATCATTTATCGTATCATTGGGGAAAAGGTTCCACGCCGGTAATATCCCACAGGACTCTCTATATATCCAAATCGCATTACCGCGCTGCCCATTCCGGACTAAGCTGCACCCCGAACAATTTGATATGCGTGAGCTATAACCGAGTTAACAATCCGATATGACAGATGGTGTTTCGTACATACCACATCCGATTCGGCATTGCATTGCCAACGCGAACGATGTCTGGCCTCGATAAACGATGACATATTTCTGAATGTCGAGTTTCGGTATCTTGCGCCAAAACGGTAAGCGCGTCACGAAAATGTTCGCAAGAGCGTCATGCTGCCTAAAATATATACTTTAGCTTTTAATACGATGATTTTTCGGTTCATTACTACACACGATGGGTCATTTGTGTTTCCACCTAATTTTCATGTTAATAAATATACAAAATTATTAAATGATTCTTACACATGTATATATATATATATACACTTTAACTGTATTTATAATATAGCGTATTTAAAAAAATTGTAAATAAATATTATAGCTAATTACTTGATTTGTATATAAATTGTATATAAATGTTACTAACTAATTATTTGATGCTCTTGATTTCTCGAAGAAAAAAAAATGCAGGATAATCTTATCATGTGTACTTTGATCAAGCATACGTATACATAGCTGATAAAATTGTGAAACAAATAAATTTTCATGCATGCTCGATATAAACTTTGTTACTACCCACAAGGGAACCCGTTAACTGCGCACTGGAAAAAAGGTGCAAAGGACGCCCGCGAGCATCACGGATGAACGAAATCGTTGCAAAGATTACCGCTTTCGGAAACGATCAGCAAGGCTATCTCCACCCTCGAGTCACGTTGGAATCCTCAAAACGGCACGACGCGGCCGGTCAATTTCTTTTTCCAGTGTCCACCCGATTCTGTGTTCAACGGCGTATATTTACAATGGTTTTACAGTCGGAGAAGCAAGAGAGGGAGAGAGGGAGAGAGAAAGAGAGAGAGAGAGAGGGGGGAGGGGGAGGGGAGAGGAAGAGGGAGAGGGAGAGGGAGAGGGAGAGAGAGAAGTTGGGTCGAGACGGGCGCGTTCTTCACGTAATCGCCGTATTTGAAAGAAAAAGGAAGCAAAGAAAGAAAGAAAGAATTGCTGAACATCTCGAACCGACTCGGGAGATCGATGGGAATTTGCGAGTCGTGGGTGCGACGACCCCCGAAAAACGCCGTGCGCGAGCATAGCCCGAGAGTGCCTTTTGAGAGTGGGCGATAGTTACTTTTATGCCCCGTAATTATACATTCCTCTGGCCATGAGGCTGCGAGTTTTAGGGTTACATTTAGAGCGCCCGGGGGCAGCGCAACGACTCGTCGATGTTTTCGCGCGCTTCTCCCACGATTTGCGCGGCCGCGACATCGTGGATTATCGTCGGATAATCGCGAGCGATGCAGCGCCCCAGTTTGCGTTATAATCGACAAAAAGACTAAACACCGTCCGTAAACACTTAATGGTTCCGCGTATTCCCGAGAAATCAATTTTAAAATGCCGGGACGCGAAGCATGAAAGATTATCGTTTCGGAAATATTATCACATACGCGAGATTACGAGGGCATGCAATTTCGATATTACAAAATTATAGAATTAAAGGAAAATTTCATGCAATGAAAAGGAAATAGAGATTTTTATGATTAGAACTAAACGAGAACGAGATGGATTCTATCGGAATAAAATCGATTCTTTTCGTATTTGATATAAATGGGAGAGAAATGTTAATATATTTTTAAAAATTATATATATATATATAAAAATGTTTTAAATTTGGCTTATCCTTAAATTTTTAATATATATTATCTTGCGATACAAAATAAAAAATCTGTTAATATTTTTAGATATCTAATTAAAAATATGAGTAAGGAAAAATCGAAATTGGTTAATGCATTTGAATTATTTTTTATTTTCAAGATATTAAAATAGTACACTATTTTAAATAAATCAGTAAAGTGTAAAGTAAAGTGATATATAGATAAATTATATAAAATAATGCTAATAATAAAAATAAACTTTAGCTTACGATAAAATCAACACAAAATATTTTACGGTTACAATCACAGTTAACAATATCAGATACTAAATAATGTGTGTGTTAAATTAGTTTCATTATTGAAAAGCAAAACGTTCTATTTATTGTCTATTTTTAAACTGTTTATCTTTTTCTGTAAATACAGACATTATGTACTTATATAAATTAAGCTTTCATCACATGGAAATTTTGCAAGAAAAGAATATTTACATAACATATGTGCTCGAGTCTCGTCGTAATTGATAAAATCACATAGATAAAATCCACAATTGATAAAATCCAGATAATAAACGGCCTTCGTTTATATGCTTTTTGACATGTCAAAAATCCTCGCACGGAGATCCGATATATTCGTTCCAATATCTGTTATCTCTGGTTGATAGCGTTATCGATAAACGTGCGTCAGACGCGACGAGACATTGCTATGCAGTGTATACAATGATAATTATTAGTGCACAAGTTACCCTGTACTTACGAAGGATCTATTATTAGTACGGACACGTATTACCGTCGGACTCTTCCCCGCTTATGGTCCGTAAGTGATTTCCACCATAAGCGAGGAAAGTATCGGTAAATTGAGTACTTGAACCACAAAGAAGACGTCAGCGCGTGACGGCTCTTTCGTCTTACGTGAATTTAAAGATTGTTTTTAGAGTTCATTATAGGGGTCACTCGCGAACTTTCACTGACGAGAAACGCGTGAATCTATCGTCAACTGCAAGTCATCGTCTGAAATTTATTTCCGCGTCGCGCAGATTTCTTATCGTAATACAATTTAAATTTTCGGATGGATATGGTAAACAGTAATTATTATTTTTGCAGATAATATATTGAAAATAAGAAATTTGATATAAAAAAGGAAAGTACATTAATACGTCAAATGAATACTTTTTTTAAATTTCAATATAATTGCATACAATTGAAAGGCTCGATACAAAAAATTCCAGCTTCATTTTTTGGCGAAAATGAATTTTTAAGTAAATATTAAACATTCCGCGTCTTTTAACATAAGAAACGAACAATTCCTACAGCTCCGAACAAAGTTTACATATTTCAATAGTTTTCTCGAAAAATAGTTCGTATACTTAATTGGCAAAATAGTTTTTTGTTAATATTGTAGTAAATTTAATAAAAATACAATTGACTGGTTTTTGCATTAAACTCTTTGATTATAAGTTATACAATGCAATAAATAAATTTTAAAAAAGTTTTAGTTAAATATAGAATAATATTTTTATGAGAATATCTTATTATAAGTTTTTATTTAATTATTTTCATAAAAATTTCTAATTTTACGTAATATAGGAAAAGTTATAGTTCAACATCGATTAATGCATAGTCAATAGAATATTTGGTTCATTATACTAATATAAATTTTAATGCATTTGCGACTGTCGCGATATTGTGCTGTTGCGTCTGTTTATTATTATTTACGTGAATACAGATCATCCCTCAGATTTCATCAATTAATTAATGCCGGATTAGCAGTTTTCAGCATCAATTACGCAAACAACACTATAATTTGTTGATATCGTTAAATGTAAATATTGAATGCAGTTGACTGTTCCTCGTCACTATATGATGCTATAAGAGCGGCGAATTATTATATGTTTAATATGCATATTTAATCAATTTACCGTATTCAATAATATGCCGTAACATAGAGATTCACGATTTATCTCTTTAAATGGCATTTCACATTAATTTAAATGAGGTAATATTCAATTGGATCTCTTTTACAATTTCATAATGTGCAATCCAAGACACTTGTTCACATAAGCATTAAACCACCGAAGAATCAGATCGATACTTTGTCCTATGATTTTGTGACGTAAAATAAATATTTTTGTAACATTGATATTGTGTTTACGTTTTTTAAAATAATACATAAATAATATAAATTAATAAAAATAACTAATGGAAGATCTAAAGATACCGAAAGAAACAAAATAAAGTAAATATATCTTACGTGGAAAGAACGGTTTTACTTAAAGTACTTAAAAATATAGATAGCGACAAATAAATAAAATATGAAAAAAAACTGAAAGATAACAGCAAGTAAACAATGCGCGAATATTTCTTTGACAAGATATATATTTATTAGTTGCATTAATTATTACAAACCGTCGAATAACATAAACGTTTCAGTTTATACTCATCCTCAGCATAATCGGAAAGTAAAATCGATTAATTTCTTATTGAACTATGAAAATAATTGATTAGAACGTTCAAGCTGGACTAGAATAATTTCAAATCAAATTTTTTGCAGCGTAAAGCGTTGCTCGTCAAGTTTGAATTTTTTTTTCATAAATATTTTAACAATCTAACAAAATTATTTTCGGACATGTATCTAGCTAAATAAATTCGTGCAGAATCATTCTTTCAGACCTTTCAGTGTACTGGATACACCGGCAAATATCCGGTCAACGTAATGATCATGCAATTAGCTCCTACTCTCTTTCGTCTAGCTCCTTAATTTCAAGGTCGGACATATTTACGCGTATCGACGCGCATCCGGAAGGGCCGCAGCGGCAAGTCGTAGATCGTGATTAATGGAGAAGCAGGTCCGGCGGGATCTCTCTACGTGCCGACGAATCGAGGAGCGCTTAGCGTGAAATTTACCCGATGAATTGTTCTCACAATTATCATGATCTACGGGTTCGGGGATCCAAGAAACACGAAAGTCTCGGAGCAGTTCGCTAATCTCTGTTCGGCGAACCCTTTACTTTGGCACCCTTCCCTCCCTTCCTCGCTCCTTCCGTCTTCTTCCTGGCTCTCTTCCTGCCTTCCTCTCGCAGCCGTTGGCATCACCCTTTCGGGGGGGGGGGGCACCTTCTCACCCACACCCGCGCCCGCGCCGCGGCGGCGATACTTTTCGACGGGGAACGGTTCCGCCGACGCGAGGATCTCGGAAATTTTGAAGTCGATCGCGAAACTATAATTATCCTTTAGGCTATGCGCGGTATGCAGCGAGTAGATGCGCGCGAGAAACCGACCTTCAGCGCCGAGACGTCTGCCTCCCTCTCTTCTTACATACGATCGAATTGTGATGAATCTAGGCTTCGATTTTCTGGATTTCACCTTTCCAAAAGTTTAGCAAAACTGCTGAAGCTAGTAGCTGCGATTTTGTTAAGTAAAAATCGTCTCAATTGATCACTCAAATATATAGGTACACAGTTGGAAAATTTATTAAATTGAACACATTTTACATGCTTCAAACGGTTCACACAAATTTTTCTGTCAATTTAACACAAGAAGAATATGTCAGAAAGTAACACAAATATTATGTGAAAAATTAACACAAAAACACTGTCACAATTATTTTTTTCATTAAAATTAATATTTAACTATGTTAAATTATATCACATTTTATTCATATAATATTTTTTTAGAATTTACATTTTAAAAAATATTATTTATATGTTTTTGTTTACTTACTTATAAATTGTGTTATTTTAAGAAATGTTGAGTATCAACATTTCTTAATACAAAATATTCAAATAACACACTCACATTATATTAAATGAATACTTGGATATACTAAAAATTTGTTACAAAATTTTAACAAGGATTTGAGTGGGTCGTTTCTAATACAATTTACAAATAGAATGTTTTACTGTACACTGTCTACATAAGATCACAATGATTCTCTAGATTATAGATTTATTAGAACTAATTCTTTTATTGTTAAGTGAGGATCATCTCAATTGATTATTCAAACACTGAATACTTGAGATTACAATGATCACAATAATTCTTTATTCTAACAAATTAGAAATTATTACTAATTCTTTATTCGAATAACTAATTTTTCTTTTCGACAAATTCAATTATTAAAATTTCTTGATCCGTATAGCCCGTATATTTATATTATAAAATGAAACAACAATATTAGCAATTTGAAATTAGTGTTTTTAACAAAAAGCTTTAAAAAATTTCTATCCGAGAATAGCCCATTTGGAAGAAATAAAAAATTAATTATATTTCGCCAGTTAAAATGGTCTATTTTTCTACATCTCGTGTCGATACTATTTTTCACCGACGAATTTCTTTTTTCTCGCGCCAGTATGTTCCGCTTTACGGACAGATTGATCATCGACGAAGACAGAATACTGCTAAACATTTTTGAGTATCTTCCGAGGCTGCTTCCCCATATTATAGAAGAATTTCGGATGTTCGTGCAAAGTGATTTATGAAGGATTTCTTGCCCGAGCTGGAAACCATTTCGACCGTTGCAACGGCAGTCTCGGTCACGGTGATTTGATCAAATCAACTCCACGTTATTATCCGCAATTAATGAAAATTGCAAGAATTATCGTGTGAGTAATATCGTTTGTGATTTCAGAGAAGAAATTAGTTTTAAATGAAGGCATATTGTAGTTTGAACCTCGGAGATGTCGAATTATCTCGCCTTTATCTTTGGATCCTATCATTAAAGCGAGCATTTCATGATATTTTAGTAAGATTTCGTGATATTTCACAATTTTATACCGCATATCATCACATTACATTT
>NW_017304450.1:2111551-2135061 GCF_001594115.1 Trachymyrmex septentrionalis | reverse complement strand
TATATATATATAGATATTAATTAAAAATTAATTATTGTGTTAATTGCATATCGCAATAAGTATTAACACAGTATATGTTAACGCCACATTAACTGCATTAGGCCAAAGAATTTGATTTTTTGTCTGTAAAATATATAGGTAAATATGGTAAAAAACTATAAAATTAATAATAAACAAAGATAATGTTTTTCTAATATTTTTATTTTTACTGACTAAAAATCCATATCTTCATTCATTACAATTATATGCAATTAATTATAAGATGATACGATGGATATCAATCAGTCAAATTGATATCCATTATCAAGTATCCCTTTGTAAAGGTCTCGAGCTCTCAGTAGATTCGCGAATAAATCCGTCAGCCCTTTTGTTGTCTATTTCCTAAACTAGGATTGATTATTATCAGACATGGGAACGAGAATGCTCCTTCTTCATTTAAAGGACGACGCCACACGAGTGATGTTCAAATTAGGGTTATAATCCTCCAGCCATCTGATTCAAGTTCCCCCTCGGCTCGGTCGCTATTTACCGATAGTATTTTAACCCTCGATTTGTCGTCAACAGCTTTCAAGTCCATTGGGAATCTCGCTGCATGATTTTGCTTCGCGGGAACGACATGTGTATACGAGTATCTATACTACTGTTGCTTCAAAGTTGCGTACCTGCATGGCAAAACGTTATACGATCGTATAACGTTTTTATATCAAATTTAGCGTGAAACTTGATCGTTTGGCTGTCAGCCTGGTGTAATATTGCGCAGAATCTTCGTACAATGTAAATAAAATTCAAAATTCGAGTACTATGTTTATTATTACGTGAATATAAATTTACGTCTATATTTGAAATTAATTGATAATAAAATAATAAATGTAAGACCATCTAATATAAAAGCATCTATAGTTTCATATATATTTATACATTTAATAATTAAAAACAGTTTCTGTGTAAACGAAAAAAATTACTGACGCAACAGCGGTCGTTAACGTCGCGAGTAAAAATAAACCATTAGATGATAAATATCCATTATTTCTTTCTCGCATCTTGCCTTTTTATATTAATATTTCACAACATTGACATCCACTAAATTCTTTTGATAGCAACGTGATGCAATTATACATTTCTTTACTAGCAACATTTTCATATAAATATCATATTTCTTTTAATGTAATTCATTTCATGATAAAGTATAGAGATACAAAAACGATTTGACATATGAGAAAATTTAGAAAAAATTTAGAAATGACGATTTATCAAAACTTGAAGTTAACAATTTTTAAGGCTTTCAATGAGTATTGCGCTTACAGAAATCTAATATTGGCCGATAATGAAAGATAGTAATTAATTACTTATTTGATCAGTATTTTTAATACTTCAACTAACAATAAGTAAATATTGTCTAAGTGATAAACTGACCAGTATTAGATTTCTGTAAAGATGTATCTTTGTTCTATTTTGCTTTTCTCTCATAATCTCTGTATAACTGAAAATATAAATAAATTATAGCATATATATTTTATATTAATGTAAAAATATTATATGTTACTTTATCTTCGAATGAAATTAATACTTCAACGTTCTTTGAAAATTGAGAGGATCTAAAGATTAAATTTCGTTAATTATCTCATAAGTCTGCTTTTAAATTCCACCTTAATTTTATCATGCACCCAATATATAAACGATAAACCTGTCAGAATTGCAAATTACTGCCTCGCTCAAAGGTATGCAAGACATGCATGTAAAAATTCTCGTCTCTCCATTGTAGTGTCACGCGACGCAAGAAATCGAAATTGGGTCATCGTGCAAATAACACGGATGGAAGTGACACGGTGCGAACCCAGAAATAAAAAAAGAAGAAGGCGTGTCTGGGAGAACATTACGGCCACCAGAGACGCGCTGCAAAATGGCGGAGATGCAGCCTCAGGCACTTATTAGTCCGTGGTCACTCGACAAACGCTATGTCTTCGATTCGATTCGTACGGTATTGTGTCGAACAGTTGAAAAAATCGTTAGTTAAGATATTTAAAAATAAATTGTCAATGCACGTGCTTCGTTTCATTATTGACTAATTTCTAAAAATTTTATTATAAAGTCAATAGTTGAAATGATTAAAAAAAAAAAGTACGTACAATCTGCATACAATTTCTGACAGATGAATGGTAGTAACGAAATATGGATAATAGTAACATTAATGGCATAACTCAATGAACATTTATTGACAAATATTTATTTAGCTTTAATCATAAATACGCTGCGAATATGTAGTTTTCAGAAGGATGCCAACTCGCATTTTATGATCAATAATGTTATAACAAATTTCTATACAATACTGCAATAAAGAAAGATATTTATAAATCTACACTTGCAAATAAATCTGCAGGACTCTTTTTGTACAAACAATAACAAATCAATAATATACTTATATCCTTAAAAGTATATAATAAAGCCTTATTCTTTATTCAATAAAAATAGGTTTATCTATATTTTTCCTTGTTTCTATGATTACTAAGGTAAGAACGAACCGGTCTATTTTTACATTATTAATATTCGTTATAATCGTGTTAACATAGCGCGATATACGGACGCAATGCGTCGTCGCCTCCGAAATTGCATCGATCCTTCCGAAGCGATAGTCACGACCAACCGGGATATTTTGATAATTCCCTTTTTTGTGAGCGTGTAACGCGGAAGAGATCAAAGGCTTGCCAGTAGCACCTGTCCTCTATCCCCGTCTTGTCATCCAGCGAGGCTGCGCCAGGGGGCTGGAGAACCCAATGAACTCTCTCTTTCCGTATCTCCGTTTCTCCCTGACATTCCCCCCTTTGCCTCCCTTTATCACTCTTTCTCCTTCTCTCATTCTCTCCCCATTTCTCTCTCTCCCCTCCTCTCTCTCTCTCTCTCTCTCTCTCCCCCTCCCTCTCTCCCCTCCTCTCACTCCCTCTCTCTTCACTCTCTCTTTCTCTCTTGATCTCTCTGCAACGCTCGTCACAGCAATACGCGCGCGCGCTCACGGCTTGATCAAGCTCTTCTCTTCGCTGCGAGAGATTGTTCCTTCCTTCGTCGTACTTTGTGGCCCCTGTCCGACGATCCCTGGATTAAATTGTAATTACCTTTATTGCGAGCGCGCGAGCACTCTCCGTCTCCGTCCAGACGCTACAAAATAACGAGGCTGATGATTTTCGGATCGGAGAGCTCGCGCGCGGGCGAGAAGCGATCTTCTGACGGCCGCGGCGCGCGGTGGCCTCCGGTGTCGCGGACCGTAGGGGCGCGTCGGTGTTCTCTTCTCGAGTCGGCGGAAGTGGTAAATTGCTTTTAAGCCTTTCTACCTTCCACCTTTCCCTCTCGCTCCCTCTCGCTTTGATTGATAAGATTATGACGCGCCGCGAATCGAATAAACGAGCGTGCTCGCGTTTAACCGCGAGAGTTGTCGTCATCGCCGTCCTCTTGTTGCATCCGACATGCGAATATAATCTCGGCGAATATTAAAACACGTCTACTGCAGAACCTTGGATCGTGGACGTCAAATTACAGTCGGTGAATAATACCACTTGAAACGATCAGCAGATGGAATAAAGGAAAATGGCGCAGTTGCTGATAATTACTAGGAAGAAGCGTTTTATGATCTTCAAAGCAATAACATTCATTATCGCATTATATTGTATCTACGTAAAAAATCGAAGTATACTAATTACGTGACATTTAAATTTAATTATCTAACTATATCATTTACTTAATGTAATTTGAACAATATGTTTATTTTTCATGGCAAATTACGGTGTTTGTCTTAAACACCTTTTCGGTATGACGTATCCAATATTTTCCCAATCTCTTTTCCATTACTTAGAACTTTTTTTATTTTTTAAATAAAGATACATTATTTGTTTAATACTATTACTTTTCATATCTTCAATAAACAAATTTTTTTTGCGATATGTTTATTTTTATAAAAATTATAAGCAATCAAATTAGGTTGGGCATACAATGTGTATATCAATGTGTTATTCCCGTATAATCGAGTATTAAAGGATCCGCCAAAATCTGTAATACAGCTACTGACGTTGGTCTTTAAGATCCATTTTAATTTACGTCAATTAAAAGGTACTAATTAATTTCAAGAAATTAAAATAACAATGATGACTTTTGTAAAAAAAATATGGATACTGTAATAATTGTAAGTACATTTTAATAAGAATAATTCAAGTTTATAGATATAACATAAAGAAAATTGAATTGTTTAACATTTTTTACAAAGAGACTTATAATCGAGAGACTCCAATATAGATCCACCGTCAATTCCGGAGGGTTAAAAATGTTGTGAGTTCACTTGCTGGAAGTAATATTATACATTATTATCATCAAATCATATATATTCATTGAAATTCATATTTTTGAATTTTTGGGATTTATCACTGCATGTTAATTTCAAAAATAAGTTAAAACATTCATCGATATCCATGTGTTTTCTGTGTTGCAATGTATTTAACAATCATACACATTTATTATACTGCTCTGTTTTAACAAAACAATAATAGAAAAATAAGCATTATTTTTCAATCAAAATTATTCAAATTATAAATCACACATATAATTATGCATATTTGTAAATCATGAAATTATATAAATGTCCAGCTTTTAACGTAAAAGCATAATTATATCAATTTCTTAAGAAGACATGATTATTTACGTAAATTCACAATGTTCCAAACTAGCAGACGGTTCAAACGTGCACTTGGTAATTAGTTCGAATGACAGAAGTTGTCGAGCACTGTGTCGTGCTTAAGCAGAGTACGAAACGAGGGAAATACGACGGTTTCCAGTGCCGTGCAATGCATCGAGGAGTCCAAATAACTCCAGCGAGCATAAGTCATCCGTAAGGCCCGAGGGGTCGCGGGCCGGGTACCCTAGAATTATCGCTAAACGTTATTGCCTAGGCTCTATAGATCTTGCGTATAAAATGCTAGGTTATCCTTACCGCTTACGTGTGGTTAAAAGCGAGGGTGTACCCGAATGACGGCGGAACCGAAGTCTAGACTTTCGCTGAAACGCATTTCGCTAACCCGCCGACCCGTCGCGCATACACCACCGATTTAACGTTGCTTCCCGGCTAGTTTTTGCTCGAGGACCAAAAACGTGAGTATTCTTAAGTTATAAAAGCGAATGGCTGGAAAGATTTTAGACTTGTCGCACGATTCTGAAACATTCTTCGGTTGGAACGAATTATCGTTTACAATAGTCAGCTGAAAAAAAGGACCTTCTATTTTACGCGGTAATTTTATTAGCGAGAATTAAAAATCCCCTTTACAATCACACAGATTGGCCGCTCGAAATGAGTTTTCGCATGAAATTATTTCACGAGGGATTCACATTATTAATTAAAGCGTATGAATGCAAAATTATTGCCAATTAATTTGATCTCTAAATTTAGTTTTTTTTTTTTTTTTACAAACGCAGTGACTTGTAGCGTAATATTACGAATATTAGAAGACTAATATTTCTTCATCATCGATTTCGAGCTAAAGTTACGAACGAAACAAGTCGTGCCCTTTTCTAGATTTCCGTACTTGTACAAATATTTCTGTTTCTTTTCATATTGAACATTTTTTTATCCATATGCTTGCTCCGCGTTTTTTATATATTTTCATACAAATTCTTATGCTGTAGTTCTTTACTAAGCATCTTCTGAGTCGGGACGTTAAGCAGATACTTTTAATAATTTGTTAACCCTTTTACAATTCTTAATTTAATAATTCGTGCCTAGATAGAATCATATTTCCATTCTTGACAAAAAATTAACTTGTTTCTCATCTTTTTCCAGTAGTGAAAGAAAGAGGGTGAGAGAGAGAGAGAGAGAGAGAGAGAGAGAGAGAGAGAGAGAGAGAGAGAGGGAGAGAGAGAGTGAGAAAAAGAGAAAGGAATGGGAGAAAGAGAAAGAGATAGGAAAAGAAGAGAGAGAAAAAGACACGAGGAGAGAGAGCAACAGATAGAACAAAAACCGAGTGAAACCGGGCGCTTTGTTGTTGCGCGACAGTGGTTGGAGGGTATAATTCATCGTTGTAACAGACTCCGAGCACCGGCACAAAGGTCAAAGCTGGCCTGGATTGGTCTCGGCAACGCGCTCAGAATTACGATATTTTGAACAACGGATTCGGCGGCCGCGTTCGTGTATGTGTGCGGCCGTTCGTTACTTTTCGAGCGACGTGTCAATACCAGACGATTTCTGTCGGACAGGAGTCGTCACGCGGCACAGCGCACGCTATTATCCATGTAGCCGTCATATCTCTCTCTCTCTCTCTCTCTCTCTCTCTCTCTCTCTCCCTCTCCCTCTCCCTCTCCCTCTCCCTTTCGACCCTCACTCGCTCACTTACACACATTCTCTCTCCCTCTCTCTCTTTTTTGCATATAACAATACATGATCGATACTCGGCAGCGGTTTGGTCCGGATGCGTTTTTCCCCGTTGTCGAGAAACGGTTAAAATATACGCATTCGATGATCTTTTCGTTTTACGTTATCATATAACTGAGTTTGAATGACTCCTCATGGATGTTTCACTCTGCTTGAAACGACCAACCCCGCATCATCTCTATGACGATGTCGCGAACAACGCGAAGGTTTTAAAAGACAATGATGACTTCTGCGTCAACAATTTTCATCTAAGTTTTCAATTTTTATTTGTATCTTATAGGGTCCATTTGCTTAGCATCGTAAATGCTTGTTTGATTGACTATTCGAGAAAAAGAATTTTATTAATTATCTAATCGATTTAATTATTTCATTGACCAATCAAAAAATGCTTCGTAGCATTTGTAACGTTAATTGGACCCTAGTCTTAAACACGCACACGCAATTGCGTAATTCATAATTACTGAAATAACGGCATTGTATATGTGATTGTATACCGCGGTCGTATATAGTACTAGAGAGAACCACGCGTATTAGTCTATTATATTTCGCAGAGCTCCGTTAATCCTTCTATCATGGCGGAAGTAAGGGGGAGTTTCTCATGGAACGTATGAGCGCTGTAACCGAGAGGGACACGCTGACTGATTGTGGTCGCGACGATCTTGACATCGTGCAGGAGAGCTTGTCGCATCTCTCGTCCGGATTTATTTAAAAGAATAGAATTGATCTTCGTATCATTCATCTCGTAAGGAAAAACTATTCGTTCCTGCCTTTGTATTATATATCTTGAATTTTTGCATCACGTAAACGTTAACATGCTTATAGTTGCTAAGTTTTATTACAAGCGTGATCGAAATTGATTTTTAATCGTTATTGTTAAAAAAAAAAAAAGAATGTTCAATATATTGTCAGAATTTTGTATGTATATGTAAGCGTTATGTGTAACATCTTAAGATTTATCAAAAGAATCAAGAATACCTTTTAGAAGATTAATGCCTTGATACCTGTAAAATTCGACTAAAAGATAGGAGAATAAATTATTTTTAAATCATTAAAACACGTTCAGTGCATCATAAAGACTAACTTTGGACCCGCTACGTTTCAATCAGGTTATCAACGAATACAACAAATAGAACGTGATACAGCGGCGTAAATACCTTACTCGATAAGGGTACGCAGTGCTTTAATTCAAACCGTCTCCGCGGGCTCCGTGCAGGTATATCTCACAGCGCATTAAATCCGCCGCCAACGCCAGCACAGAGCCAGCCAACGTAGAACGGAGTTTGACGAGCTATTAATTTATTGTTTCAAATTATCAAATAACGGTCTTCTACGAAGCGGAGATTACGGCGCGTAGGTTCGCTTTGCGGTGCACCGGACCGTGTGATTACCGAAGTTCGGAGGCTATGGTGCCTCAGACATTTCGTGGGCGCCATTCGCTTCAGCGGACAAAGCTACGAGAGAAAGAGAGAGAGGGGGAGAATGAGAGAGGGTGGAAGAGAGAGAGAGAGCGAGAGAGAGAGAGAGAGAGAGAATGAAGGAACGTAGGAGAACGCAGGACGCAGCGCAGTGCCGGTAACAGATCTCTCCATCAAAATTGCGTGCGCGAAAACTCCCACGATTTTCGGCTACGTAATTATTACCTGTTGTAACTCCACCGCCGTCGCCGCCGCTGTCGATTCCACGCTAGAGATCGCCGCGGATCGCCAGAGGAAGAATGTTGCCGACTCGAGCGTATCCGTGGTAGCGCAAGATCTCGTCTTGGTCTTTTACGTAAGGAGAAAGTCGGGAGTTGATACACGTTGTACGAACATGTTAAGTAAAAACGAGCCAATCGCTGCGCGAAAGACTCGGGAGTTCCTCGGAACGCAAGAATCGCAAAGATAAAACGTACGTTCGACGGAGGGATCTTCTTTTCGCGAGAGGGTGCGTTTGATTTACTCCGAGCCTCTAACGTTCGGTTTCATGTTTACGTTCTGTATTCCGCCGAGCGATTGAATAAAATTTTTCTATTTTCCCAAGGAAACTTTACACATAAGTCGTACGCACGCCGATATCTCTTATTTCCATCCTATCATCCCTATTTTCTCTTTGATTGCGGAAATACGAAATTGAGGAGCGCGAGAACCTTCGGTGCGTAACGATATACGATTGAGAGATCCTCGAGTAAGGGCATCGTTTTCAGTTTTCGATTGATTCGTCACATATATCAGGATCTTAAGATAAAATGAGACGTATGGATATCTTGACGTGTAATCTTCTCTATGATTAAACGTACGATGTCCAATCTTTGCTCGAGGATTTCCAGTATACTATAGTCTGGCCCGCTTGACAAACGTACAAAATATTTCGCTGAACGAAGTATCGAAGCGGGGAAATCGGATTGTAGCTTCGTAAACGACGTTACGCGATCTCGAACATTCGTCGCCGAGCGAGCGTGGTTCGAAGGGGTGCAGGGGGCGAGGGGGAGAGGAGCAATTAGCGTTTGGCAAATCAATATAGCGTTGGTGCGGCCAGATCGCGCGCGGAACGAAACGCGCTACTCGAATTTGACGTCTCTCTCTCTCTCTCCCGTGCGTAAGTGTGTGTGTGTGTGTGTGTGTGTGCGCGCGCGCGCGTGTGTGGGGGTGAGTGTGTGTATGTGTGTGAAATGGATCTCCCGATTTATTTACGAAGAGGAGAAGGAGAATGTAAAATCAGGATTCCGACAGATGGCTCGAATCTCAGACCTCAGGCCGTGAATAGATGGGCAGCGGGGGTGGTTGGGACGGCAGGCAAGGGGGAGAGGAAGAGCGCGCCCGACCTCACGATTTTACGCCCCCGGGGCGTACCGCCGATGGAAAAGTTGCGCTCCGAGTACTCCACTTTGTTTTTTTGGACCCGTGAATCGCAGCAGCTCGAAATTTCCGAAACACCCCGGCAGCCTCCTTTTCCGTACCTCTCCGTACCCGCGCCGTCAGTGCGCCGGCAGTCACCCTCCGTACGTCGCGTCACGTCCTGACATGCTTCTCGCTTCTCGCGTTTGCCGCATACCTTATCTCCGCGCGCGCGTTACTTATTTATTTATTAAACGAGTTACACACCCGGCACATGTCCGCGTTACCTCCAAGGCTCCCGAAGCTGCCCGCACTCGACGTATATATTTCGCTCTGAGCTCCCTTTACTCCCTATATATGTATAATATACTCTCGCAAATTAGATCTCGCACGCGATTGCAATCTATTCGGTCGGGAATTGAATTTCGTTGCGCTATCTGCATTATTTTATATTTTGAAGAAAATAAAGACGTCCGTTTGCAAGAATACACATAGATATATATTTTTACTTGCGATAAAGCGAACACTATTGATATAAGAAAAATAATCTGTAGGTAAGTGCAAGTCGAAGTCCCGGGTATTAAATCTACAGATTGTAGCTTTTACTTGCGATAATGGCGATGGTAATAAACGACAATAAACACGTAAATGGTAAAATAACAGTTTGATGAAAAAGCAAGATAATAATAATTATGGCGTATAACATATAAAAGAGTCGAAGAAGCGAGGAACGTTGTACCTCTGTATTGGCATTAGCCAAGCGCTAGGAGTTACACGTATCGAGGCAAAGGATGGCGTAAGTCACGAAACATTAAATTGAAAGAAGAATCGCCGTAAGTGTTGCCAAGATTTTTCCCTCGCGTTTGCCGGCTCTTCGAAATCTTTCTTCATTTAACGCACAGAATGGTACTCAATTACCAGCAAAGTTTTACAAATCCATTCGACCGAAGACAAAGAGCGGCACTCTCCACCGCCCTTTTGCCAACGTATTTATCCGGAATTAAAAGAAAAGCGTTTTTCTTACGCTCCCGCAGTTTAAAACTTTTTCCTTTTAAAGCAGCGCTCCAACGTTCCATCTCGCCTTGCCTCTCCTCGTCCCGTCTCGGCTCGTCTCGTCTCGTCTCGTCTCGTCGAGAAATAAACGTTCGCCCGAGACGAACGAGGAAGAAAAATACCAGTTATCCAAGCTTTGAGAAAGTTCGCTATTAACGATGAAAAGCGTTGTTTTAGCGTCCTAATGGTCAGGATTACATCGTATATAACTCGCGGGACGCGGAACGCGCGTATAAATCGAACCAGCGCGATGCGAAAGTTGACTGCGGGCTTGCCAGTCGTGGGCGAGACGGATCTCTCGCGATAAACTCGATAAACGAAATTAAGAATCTTTGTTTTAGACCGCATATGTGAGAAACAGAATCGACGAGAAATTTAAAATGCCTATTACGGACGAAGCTGAATCTTCATTACTTGAAATTGACTATTCAATCTTGTGTTACTATGGTGCTTGATTGTAGCATCGAATTGTTAAAATTGCTTGTCAATTTAGTTCGCGATTACTAGAGTAGTTTTAATTGCGTTTATAGTCCGGAAAAGCAATTCGGCGTGCAGTTTGAAAAGACTACAATATGATATATGTGCAAGTACATATATAGTGTATATTAGTAGTTCAAGATTGAATTATTTTAAGCAATGAAGCTCCAGCTTCGACCGTAATAGGCATTTTTAATTTCTCGTATCGATAAATAAAATTAGCGAGCGATCTCGCGACCGAGCCGGGAGCTTTAGCGTCATTGTGCACACCCCGCCCTTACCGATATATTTTTGCCCATTATCGGGATTGTTGTGACACGTAATAATTCCAGTGTTTAGGCTACCCGTTGTGGTTATTAATAAACGGTAATACACAGCCCCGCGCGGAACAGGTTTAGTCGAGTTAGCGATAAATCGAAAGAGACCGGGTAGGCACTTATACTCGGAATTAGCGCGTTGCCGATGTCGGACGTAAGATATCTACATCGAATTACCAGTTACCGAGTACTAAGTACAAATAAAAGGTGCAGGAAGGCACACGTGTGGATGCCTGCTCGCAAAATTTTAATTGAAACGGAGTACGCTTTTATATGCCGGCATATACGATTCGAGTTATTATTACATAATTCGTATGTGCGTGATAGGATATATATGGGCAAAAATCGTCAGTCACGAATATCTATTTTAATAAGATATTATCCTTTTCTTAGTAAATATAATGACTTCCACGAGAGAAAGGGGGAAAGAGAGAGCGAGCGAGCGAGCGAGAGGGAGAGGGAGAGGGAGAGAGAGAGAGAGAGAGAGCAAGCGGTAGAGAAATCTTTGAGACCCACGAGCTTGTGTAACCAACTTTTTTTTTCTAATGCCGATAAAATTTCTTTTGCTGTAACACACGCATATAATGTTGCGTCGCGTTCGGAGTGTACTCGGCGAGTGCGTCGAGTAATCGATCGACACGCGATACAGTCGGAGGGAAGTACAGATTTTGATTTACGATGAAAATTGGCAGCGCCGTCAACCACGATTCACATGCGGCAAGTTGAACCGTCAATTTCAATCATGACGAATCAAATTGTGAGATTGTGAACGTTATTTCGATAAACGCCTCAGGCCATTCTTGGTTCCCTTTTTTTTACATGAAACACAGGAGCATCATGTGTATGTCGCTCCTACAGTTATTAAATAACAAGAATTCAGAAGCAAAAAAAAGAGAGAGAGAGAGAGAGAGAGAGAAATAGATAGAACGTTTATTACCTTTCTAGGACTCCGTGCTCTTTAAGAATAAACAAATAAAAGCAAAAAATGATACAGAGAACAAAGAAAATTTACGAAAATTAGTTAAAAAAAGAACAGAGAGAGAATACACTCCAGTATAATGAATTTAGAAAAAATGAAATAAAAGGGAAAGTAGAATATAAGTAAAAAATTTTTTTAATTAAAGAGAGAAGGGGAGGAAGAGAAGCTGATCGAGTAAAATAAAACTGAAATTGAGAAAGGACATCGAGTAATAATGTAACAATTGATTGTGTGCGAGCGAAACGTCCGATTTCTCGTATTTTCATTTCACATTTTCCGCCGTAAACCACAAACGTAAACTGTAGACTCATATGACATAGCCAATGAAATAACAGTGGTTCGTGCTTCTTCCGCGGGACAATGGCTGAGTTACCAGAAACGCTTGTTCTTAACTACGTATTGCGCGGGCGTGCGGTTCAGCGTGTAACTTCACGATACGCACGTAGAACGCGCGGCGGGCGAGCATAAACAATGCAAGTATCTAACGACGAAATGGTGGGGCAGGGGGAGGAATTTGAGCACTTGGCACGTAGGGCTCCCCGCGAGCTGGCGTCCAATTACCAGTTGGGCGCGTATCTTCATGGGGGGTCCTATACGCAATTGTTGTATTTCCCTATTGTTCCGCTGTGTGATTGGACCCATTGTTTTTGCTCCTCGTAATTATCAAGCGGCAAAGCTTCCGAAAGGATCCGGCTCACAAGTTGCCTCCCCGCGATTCTTTCCTTCCTTTTTTCCTCTTTACGGATCGCGCATCCTTCGATATTATTTAACGAGCAGCAACGCGAAAATCGTCTTCCGCATTCTCCGTTTTAAGAACTTTAGGAGACACAGTGCAAAAAATATAATTATATTCAACTTGAAGAAGATGATGATGAATTCATCATTGAAATTGTAAACATTATGCCAATATATGAGCCTATTACTGTAACGTGATGATAGATTTTTGCCGTCCGAGTAACATTATTCAAAGTTGTGTCAAGATAAAGATAATATCACACATACAAGAGCCCCAGGCATCGCTTTACTTTCTCTCAATTATAGATACTAATGGCTAAACTAAGAACCGTGTCATTTATTTCAACGTCATTGCGGTATTAGTATAATTTGACACGTAAATCTTTGGAAATTGAAAGATTTGTCAAATATATTCGTATAATTTGACGAACAAATATTTTTTGTTTAATTTCAACAAATATTACTACTAATAGCTTCTGCGGATATTCTGGTAATAATCATAAAAATCGATAATGCGTTTTGATTTAATAAAGAATATTATTCTACGATGTTTGGACATGTCACCATAATATTTATTCTTCTAGAGATAATATATGAATATTCTTATTTGGAATCTTAAACATATAAATCGGGAATATTTTTCATTTATCCGAAATTTATATGCCAAGTCAAAATTATTTGTGATATACAAAAAGTTTTTATTAAGGTAAAAATTTGAAATTTACAATAATAAGTCAAGCAAAAGAGCCTAAAATGAAGTTAATTAAGTAAGTGTTTCTCAAAGAATCGATTTATTTGAACATGCATTATTAATTTACAAGAGACATTTCCAGTTTACTTTCTAGATATCAAAAAGTTTTCAATTTGAGATTTTGTTAATTTTTTTTTTGCAGTTATCTTCCTGTGGAAATTTAATGGACGTGAGGAAAATATTGAGGCGCGAAATCTCAACTAGTCTTTCGCTTTTCCAGTTGATTTTTGTTTCATTGATTAATTTTTTTACTATCGATCAAGTATACCTAAATCGTGAGTGATCGTCAAAAGGACGAGTAATCAACGTCTATCGTTACAAAGTAAACTGCGAGATACACAAAATCCATGTTGACCAAACATGTTATTGCTTTAAAATTTTTCCAAATCTGGAAAAAATATGTTGACCGGAGAGCGTTACGTTCCTTTTTTTCGCATAGACATTTGACTTTGTTTAAATAAGGTAAACCGCCGATATATACGACTCGCTCGATATTGCGAAAGCATATTTTCGCGGCGCCTACTTTTTATGCTTGCGATGAATAAAAAAGAGCTCGAGCGCATGTTGCGGACTGTGAATCTGGAAAAATGCAGTTCCTGCAATCTGTTCTGATGGTATTCCGTTGTTGCGTTTCCACGGATAGAGAGAATATCTCGTGGATGCGGGATGTCAAAATTTCAGTTCGTTCGCCTCTATTTCAAAAGCTTCAAGAGGTTTTATTCTAGATTTAAAAGAATTAAAAGCACACGTTCGATGAACGTGCAAATCTAGCGAAGAGCTATTTAAAACACTATCGAGAGTTATTTATTGTAACTGTAACAGTTGATGCAAAACTCACCGAATAAAATGTGTGTAGAGGAAATATACGTTGATGTCAAAGCTTCACGTTGGAATCGTGAATCGAATCTTGATTTACCAAAATTTTAATCAACTCTATCGATTCCTTTTAATTAATTAATGTCTAATATGAAATAATGAAAAGAGCAATGAATAAATTAAAAAAAAAAAACTTTCTGCTAAGCAAGTATTTAACGCAAATATCTTAGAAGATTTTTCTAAAATTTTCCTTTTTACTCATTCGCCGTCTCGCTTTTGCTTTATTTGAACGACGCGAAGATGTTCAGGCGACTTGTTCACGATGCAATCGTACGTAACCGAAATTCTGCGGTGCGACACTCACTCCGTATCACATTTCCTTTTCGCCCGAGGCGCCACAGTGTATTATACGTCCACGTAGAATAAAGATCCTTTGACAAAATTCTCCCAAGGGACCCTCTTTAGGGATGGCTATATGGCCACCAGGAAATGACTGAACCGCGTTAGGATATTAAGTTATGTTAAAGGCGTCTCCCTCTCTAAGAAAAATGTGTGTAAGGTCCTCGCGGACCTACGATCGAGAGAATCCTGCTGGCTCAGGGCGATTGCAACCGAATCTCTGAACCATTTTAGTACTTCCTTGAATTCTGCTTCTTTTCGTGTCATATAACAGAAATTCTTGTCAAACGTAAATAATATTTTATATACATTTTTTAAATAAAATAAATATGTTTGAAAGAAGAAGAAATAAAGAAAACATTGTTTGTAAAAAAAAAAAAGAAACAATTCAGATCTATGATGTTCTTGTCAAGTGAAAAAGAAAATTAAAGGACAAACGTTTATTTTTATAGATACATAGCAATAGTAATATATATATATATACATCTTCAAAATTAATTTTTAATTTATTTAAAAGTTTTATATACCGATATAATTAAAAAATTTTAGCATGATACAGAATGTTGAATAAATTCAAACTTTAGATATGTAAATCTTCTCAGTTTGACATTTCACACCTAATAAGCAATAATAACAATTGCAATAAATTTAGAAGATTAAATGGAAAAGATTATACATATGTACAACAGTTCACTAAAGAATTCGTTTGATTACCAAGGTGCAAGTATTGCAAAACCAAGTGTACATTTATATTTATCTTAGCTAACCAAATAATTATCCGGGCATTCCTCGGAAGCAACTGCCAGGACTATATTTCACAGATATAACCTGCGGGATTTACAAAAAGGCGAGAAATATCAATAATAAAGATACGAGAGTAACTTTAACGTCAGTTCCTCTGACGCCGGTTGGTTATAACCAATGAAGACGTAAACCCATGTCCGCGCGTAATTTAGAGTTCTTAAGTCCCAGTAGGTGGTTGGCCACCACCTGGGGCTCGAAACACCTTATTGCGCCCACGGCTACCACACCCCATCCCCTCTGCTCTTCTTTCTTCCCGCAGGCAATCTCGATAGCAGTGCTGACCTTCTTACGATATTTGTCTAATAATAACTGTACGAGTACTCGTGCAATATTATTCGATGTAACGTGATTAAAACAATCTTAGCTTTTTTTTTATCGTTGAAATATTTTCTGCAGTAGACGACATCGGCATCAAACGTTGATTGGTTTAAAGGAAATATGGAAAGATGAATAAATTTTAGTACAATAAAAAAATATAGTAATATTTTTCTTTATGCGTTAATTTCTTTCTTCACATATTTTTGTATCCTCAGACAAATTCTGCATTCATACATGTTCACAGGACGACGTTGCCTTACAAGCTGTCGTGCTCGAAGATCGTACTGCACATATTAGTCGACACGCGCGGACGTCGCTGGGAGAGGGGAAAAAAAGGCCTTCCTCTCGCGGCAGCTTTCGTGATAGGACAACGTTTGCGCCGCAGGGTTAGGACGGCCGCTGCGAGCGGTCAACCGAGGACCGATCACCGATGCCGCGGCCGACATTCGACCTGACGCCGGTACATACCGCGCCATTACTTTCAATTTATGTTCCTCGCGATCCTTAAATCGGCAAACTTTCGGGGACCGCCCGCGGGGCTCTCCGAAGCGCCTCTAAGATCTACAGGGTGTCCCGAATATTCACTGCGATTTTGTCCGCTTTCGGAATTTGATCATAATTCGGAATGTGTTTTCCGTAGAAAATTAGCTTGCTCGCCATTCTCAAGTATAATTTTCAAAGAATAAATATTAAGCAACTTTGTAACTAATCTGCAGAATAAAATTTGTATAATTCTGTATAATCGAACATCTTCAATAACTAATTTTGTGTTCTAGTATGAAGGGAGAGTCGGTTTTATTTTAAAAAGTTTTTTGAGAAAGTAAAAATATAATTAATTTTTTTCTGTGACTTTGAAATTCAATGTCAAGTTTCTTTCTAGCAAAAATCAAAATTTTATTCAAATAAAATTTCATTTATCTTAAATGGAGGAAAAATATATCTAATCTACATATAAGGAGATATATAAAAAGATGAATAAATTTTGTTACGGTAAAGAAATATGGCGAAACTTGAAGATTCTAGATATTCATAAAATCTGAAGACATTCCGCATATATGTACATATTACAATTATATCATAATTTTATTTAAAATCACTTTATAAAATAAAAAGGTTTCTAGTTGATACCTTTTATAAAGGGTATGTAATTGAATATAGAATTATTATGTGTGATAAATCTGCATAAATTTATAGAATCTCTCAAATCTTTAAATAATAAAAATGATCCATATGAGGATATATTTATATAAAAAAGATGAGAAAGAAATAAACACTTATAAAAATGTTAAAATTTTTTTTAATTGTATACCTAATACAAATTTTAAATACCTAAATTCAACGAAATAAATATGTTTATAGAGTAAGTGAAAAAATCATTATTGATAATGACTTGCCCAAAATTGGACCGCAATTCCAGATCTCTTTAAATTTCTTGAAGTCAAACTTCACTTCAAAAAAGTTAAAATGCCGCCACTATCGAAAAAGAATAAAAAGTTTACACTTTTGAATAAGAGTGATAGATTTTCATTCTTGTTTATGGGTTATGAGTGAGATTTCACACTTTTAGAGTAAGACTTACTTCAAGGAAAGATAAGATTTCTTTCCTTTGGAATGATGGCAGTATTTTGGCTCTTTGAAGTGAGATTTCACTCCAAGAAATTTAGAGATTATTATACATTTATGCAAACTTCCTCGCGACATCACGTATCACTCGAAATTTGAATGATCGACGAATGTCTGGAATTATATACATTTTTCACGAATCGCTCTATGCATATTCTGCTCGCAAAGATATGTGCGTGCGAAGGTATAGGCGTATGCGTGTCGCAATCATTTTTCGAATAGAAAGCGCACGCATTTCAGGGAAAAGATGATCAGACTTGCCGAGGGGTTGCCGCAACACTGGGATATCGTGCCTGATGCATATACGTGCACGTGTGATCACGGTGGGTGAGTTTGATATGCCTTCTCCCTCGTAACTCTCTCTTCGGTTCGTATTTTTGCGGATTGTACGCGGGGACGTCACGTCGAGAGTATACCTGGGATGCGATAAACAGATTTCTGGAGGACCGCGCACGTTACATACTGCGCTCACTCACGCATGTATGTTTGCATAGATGCGGCTGGCAGAATCGTTCGTCGAAAATAATTTCAGCGTCCACGACACGCAGAGGAGAGTTCGTGATCTCTTTCTCTTTGGTGAGATTTTAGAGGGTTTTAGAGCAAACGTTGTTACGAAACATTAAACGTAAAATACGTAAAGGAGAAAATTTCTGGGGTTTATTCAAATAAAACGAAACTCAAACGTGTAGCTGCAGCAATTACGCAATTCTGAAATTATCATTGTTGTCAAGCAATAGAAAAATACGATCTATAATTTTTTCATCAATTATTCATTGCAATATTATAATAATTCCATTAGAAGTGTGACTCAAGTGTCATTTCAAATTTGTAATTAAAATCACGTTGTATAAAAGATTTGTTTAAATTGTTTAGTTGATCAACCTGAACGTTCCGTTATCAACTATTATTTCAACCCCTTCGACCTGATTTGACTGAACTATGTTTAACAAAATTTTACTTAATTCAATTTATGCGCACTTTAATAAGTAATTCATACTAAACAATTAATTTTTTCAAAATTCTGTGACTATTTTTTCAATATATACTATTATTATGTACATCAAATCTCAGAACTGAATAATTTCAATGAATAATCTTCAAACTTGATGTACATGAATATACAAGGTCTAAAAAGATTAAGCAAAATGTTATAACTGAAAATCTTATAAATAAAATGTTATAAATAAAATTTTATAAACATTTTTTTCACGCTTATAAGAATTTTTTAACTGTTCAACTTACATTTAACGTGCGTCCAATTGCAAAATTTTATTGCAACATCGACGATTACTTCGGCTAATTTGTACACGGTCAGTATTAAAATCCGGTAAACTAAATAAAACTAGACTTAGTAGAAACTAAATAACTTTCACGAGATTCGTTTGGTCACCAAGTAAAAATTACAGCAAGTGTCAACCGTTTCGTCTGCAGTGTCACCGGTTGCCAAGAGCTACAAGGAAAAGGGTAGGAAAATGGGACGATCCCCTTCAAGGGCGTGATCCTCAAACAGGGTGACTCCCTAAGAAGGTAGAAGCTGCGTTATGATACGTACTTCGTTTCTTAGAGCCTCGTCGGCCGATGGACGACGCGCGATCCAGCCAAAATAAGAGAGTTGTCTCTCACAATACCGTCCCTTCCAACCTGATCGAAGTGAGTTTTGAAAATGTATGCGCACTCGGCCAGATTCACAAGGAGGGCTGTAAACCCCGCCTTAGGCCAAGCTCTCGGGAGGGTCCCTTACATTCAGCGCTGAATTTCACCCTATACTACCGCACGCGAAAGAGAGAGAGAGAGAGAGAGAGAGAGAGAGAGAGAGGGGGGGGGGAAAGCACCCTTCTGCCTACCCCGTCTCGCCCGTTTTCCCTCCCTTCCCTTCCATGCCCTCCCTTCGTTCTGCCTGCCGTCGCCATGTGTGTAACGTGTACGAGTTTCATGCCAAGGCAGTGACCCACGAATCAACATATTGGCGTTGTTTGAAGAACGAGAATTGCGCGCCACTAGGGTTGTTCCCGTGACACACACATGAAGACCGATCGATCGATCCTGCGTCGCGTTCGCAACGCGACGATCCTGCGAGCCGCCGTAAATATCGCAGATACTCCTTTTCGTTTCATTTCGTCACGTAGTCCAGGTATAATAACGCGCGCGTCGCTCGCGTGCTGATAGAGGAACGTCGTTCTAGCCGCGCCGTCGAGACCCTTAACGAAAGTCACGCGAGAACGCTCAAGTGAGAAATTGGCGTATTCGATGGTATAATGACTGAAGGTACCCACTTATCTTATACAAAGTTAGAGCTTTTAGAAAAGGTGCCTTCTTTTTTTACACGCTCATTGTATTTCCGTTTTCTCGCTTCTAATTTGTACCCTAATGCGGAGAGAGTCCTTTCCTCGATTTTATAAATTGTAAATTTATTATACCTGATTATACACACTCGTTCACAAAAGATTCGTGATTACGTGAAATTAACTTAAATAACCATTGCGGTTACTTTGTTTGACTGCAAGAATTACCATCTAATTTTTAATATTATTCTATTTCTTTAAAAGGAGCGAAGATTAGTAGCAACGTTGAATTTAATGTACTCAGGAATTTTTTTTCTATAGTGAAATTGTTGATTTATGAGATGAATTAGGATTATTTCTAATTAAATAAGAAAACTTTTCTTATATATATTAGGTTAAAGCAGATCTTGGTGCTTAAATATATCTGTTTATATACACATATCTAATTTTATAAACCTAAATCTTTTTCGATCCTGAAAACAATCATGAAAAAAATTAGAATAATAATATTACTTTACTAACTTGACAAGCAATAATAATTTTTATGCTAATAAGCATCTCTATAAGAATCAGATATGTATATAAACTAACACAGAAATATTTAAGCACTAAGATTCGCTTTAATCAAACAAAGATATTTTCTTATTTAATTAGATTTATTCTCATCAGTACCCGAATTCCTATCATATACGTATTAAAGATTAATTTGCAAAGCGAGAAAAAACGATACTTTTATGAATACTAGAAAATTTTTAATAAATATATTGACACGTGGGGTCGACTAAAATACATATCTTTTTATATGGAGCACAAATTTGTGATAAAAAATGATATATAGCCTGAAAATCAAATGTATTTTTAAAATCTTTTAATAGGCAAATTAAGAATTTTTTGACCGATTGGTAACAATATTTAACAGAAATAGAACAAATATATACGTATAAACGTATCTAGATGTAACATTTACGTTGCAGCTCTTTTTCACATAAAAAAAAAAAGAGGAAAACATGCCAGTTTACGATTATTCAAATTATTTCCTCTCCTGCGTGAAGTTTTGCTTGACGCGGCATGTCGGCGAGCATCGATACGTAGGCCTCTCGGCTGCGCGCGATTCTAAACCTCGAATTTATCCCGCCCCCGCCGATATTCCGCCGAGCGTCCCGCCACCCGCCAGCCGCCACCACTACCATCTCCGCGGGATTCTTTGATAATTGAGGTCTAGCTGGCAGAGAGTATAAGAAGAGGGATATTTGTTCTCTCCACTTAAAATCGAACCGCCTCGCATTCCCATATTACGCGGCTTTCGTGCCGCTTTTCCCGTTCCGCATATATACCCCCCTTTCGAAATGCCTTCGTAGCGTGTGCGCGCCGCCCACGCCGCATCTCGCACACGCACACGCACACGCATACGCATACACTCGCGTAAATGCGTGCGCGCGCGCGTCCTCATGGATACGTACGTACGACGACGCGAAACGAGGGTGGGCGAGAGAGAGGGGGTGAGGGGAGGGGGGGGGAGCGTTCACGCACACGCGCCCGCGGCCGGCACAGATTAAACTCACGCACAGTCCGGCCCCGGGGGCGGCGTGCCAGCCAACTAATGAGAGAGACGAGCGACCGCGATGATAAAGTCTCCGGTTCTTGCCTGTTCCATAACGCCCGAATCGTTTCCGTCGACCGCTACGAGAAGGGACCTTCGCTCCTTCTTCAGGGGCACCGATGTTTTCGTGGGCAGACCGAATTTAACCCCTTAAGGACCTTAAGTCGCTACACTCTTCGAGAACAATGATAGCGTTATATGGAGAGAAGAAAACGTAGAAAGAGAAAAGGAGAGAGAGAGAGAAAGAGAGAGAGAAAGAGGTGATAATCACGAAGCTTATATAATCGCAAGGAGTGTTTACGAATCTGAATTTAATTACATTTATGATTTGGAATTTATGTTTTCTGTAATATGGGAAAGTGGCATGGAATAATGTTTTAGTGGTATAATTTTCCCAGTATAATTCTCTATAGTTTTATAAAAATATGAATGAATATTATAATATGAACGAATGAAATAATAAAAAAAAATTAATTTCAAACTTGATTTTAATTCACTTGGAGACTTAAAATGAATATTTTTAATGTTGTTTTATTCAAAGTTACAATTATAAAGATGTCAAATTATATTATTTCGCCGATACTTTAGTAGATAAAAATATCGACTCATCTTTATTTCTTTCATAAGTTACAATCACGTAATATTATATAGTCATGAAAGTATGAAATCTCTTTATATGAACTATCAAGAGAGTCATGATCAAACCAAACGTATTGTATATCGTATTGTTTATGAGAATGCTCTCTTGGCAGCGTAGGTAGATTGCATCGAAACCAATGGCTAAAGAAGCCCCACGGTGTGTTTGCTATTTGCAATAACCCAGTTTGTCTATTGACCGAAGTTTATAGCCGTAACATGTTACGGAGACAAAGAGATATCCATGGTGGACGAAATTAGAAACGAGAAAGTATCAATTTTTGGTTTGCGGGTCGTGTTGCAGTTGAAAACTATTTATCAACATTCCGTCTATTTCATGTTATTTTCTAGCGGCTTCTACAAAGCATTGAATTTTGCAAAAAAAATATTTTGTTGCGTTGACTATCGTAAACTAACGATATAATTAATCTTAATTGATTCGTACATTTTCTTCAATTACATTGTTTATAACAAATATTTTTCATAATTTTAAGTTACATAATCTTATTCTTCAGATTTTGAGCCTTAAAATGAAAAAAAGAATCGATCAATTTCGAACAAAACGTTTTAACTATAAGCAAAAATATTTAATACACACGAGATTGGCGTCCTGCACATTTCTTTTCTTCAATAAATTAAGAACATTAAGTAATTATATGTTATAACATTAATATACAATTTTTTTAAATACACACTCAAACATTTTTGAAAAATATTAAAGTATATGTAAGAATTATATAATAATCTTTGTATATTTGTTAAAAATTAACTCGGCACGCGAATGACATATCGTATAGGAAAGAATCGGAAAATCATTACGTATAACTAAGGATTAATTTAATTCACCTGCACTGAATCTGCAAATATTATGAAATTTTAGAGTCAAAGAAAATATACTGATTAGGATAAATTCTAATCTATGCGATAAATCGAAATGATTCTAAATCAACAAGAGAAGAACACTTCGACTCTTTTCAGTATAGATCCTTAAATCTGTCCAAGGATATACGAGAAAGAAATAAAGAAAGTAGTAAATTATGTCGTATTTAAGCGCGTCGTATTAAAAATAAATTGTCCGCCCGGTCGCGTGATAAATTTTAAAATAACCGCGCGAGACGGCAACCGTGTGTCACGCGGGATACGCGCATTGGTAAGTTAATCGATATATCGATCTCCGTTCCAGTCGTTCCTAAATTCCGGTCCGTGAGGAACAGTCGGGATTCGGGAGTGTGTCCGCGGCGCGGTGGATGTACGATCGGGTCCTCGCTCCTCTCGCTCTGCCTCCCTCTCAACTCTCAATAACGGACCGAACCAATGTTTTATCGCGAATTATAAGAGCCGACGGGTACGCCGTGGTTGGGCGCGCGGGTCCCGTCCCGCCCGCTTGTTTCGTGTCCGGATGACGACGTTGGAATTCGCGCGAGAGGACGGCACGGCGTCGGCTTTCAAACGCTACTTGATCACGCCACACTCTGACCACGGGCGATACGAATAAGCGAAAGAGAGA
>NW_017304450.1:2110039-2111451 GCF_001594115.1 Trachymyrmex septentrionalis | reverse complement strand
AGAGAGAGAGAGAGAGAGAGAGAGAGAGAGAGAAGGAGAGAGAGAGAGAGAGAGGGAGAGACAGACAGGTATATCACGCTCGAGTGCAGGTTTCTCTCCCCCCCCCCCCCACCCCTCCCCACCACCCACGGCGGAATCGAAATTGTCGAGGGATTGACACGCGGTCATTAACGTGATTATCAGTACGATGCGCGGGGTGAACGCGCCCGCAGTCGCGATTCGGACGCCATGTTCCTTTTGTTCCCTTTTCAAACGCTACCGGATCGCGCGCGCCACGCAATCGCGCTGCCGGCGATCAAGTTTCGCCTTGAGATGAGGCGGAATCGCGAGGTCGTATGTACAACATGCGCGGCAATGCGCGACACGGCTGAGACGCAAGAGGCACAGCGTACCGCTATTAGAATCGCCGTTGCACCTCGGAGGGACGGAGTGCAGGCGCGGGTAGAAGGCGAGAGCGGAGAGAGAGAGAGAGAGAGAGAGAGAGAGAGAGAGAGAGAGAGAGAGAGCGCGCGCCCGCTGTTTCCACGTTCCACTTCGCGGGATAGCAGCTAATTCGAACATACATCAGATTCGGTATTGCTGGGAGCTGGGAGGGGCGACGCGATGGAATCAAATTATCATTCGAGGTGAGTCGTATTTATTATTCTTGCATTTACATGCGCGCGCACTCGAGTGGAATCTCGGTCGCTCGTTGGAATTTACCCTCGAATAGTGCGGCGAGGTCGCGTCTAACCTTCTCGCCGCGTGCGAATATCGAGACGCTATGAAATACACTTTTATTTATTTCTTTAATTATTTCTCAATGTCTCATCTTTTATTTTGTTTTGTGTGCGATTATTTAACGATATTAAATTAATCTCTCTCATTAGGTGATTGCGTTACTTGTCATGATTAGTCGTGATAAGGGTTAAATGAAGAAACTAAGAGGAATGAATAATTTACTGCGAATTATGCAACATTTTAAACGCTCATGCTTATGGCAAAAGCAAAGGTATATTCTTTCCACGCTACAGTTTAATTATAAAAGTTCTAAAATTCAGAATAGAATACAAATTTTTACTTAGAGAAAATTTATGAAAATATAACATATTAATTATTATCATAAATATTATATTTTCATAAATTTTCTTTAAATAAAAATTTGTATCTATTTTAAATTTCAGAACTTTTATAATAAAACTTTAGTGTTTTAATTAATTATTATATTTTGATAAATCTTTTCTAAATAAAATTTATATCTGCATTTTAGAAATTTAAAATTGAGAATAAATTGAACAATATTATAGTTTGCCGAATCTCTTCTCTAAACAAAAATTTGTATCGATTCTAAATTTTAGGAGTTTTGTAATGAAACTTTATGTAAATAACCTATAGTACCTATAATATGTGTGAAGAAATAATTCATACAAAAC
>NW_017304450.1:2109214-2109939 GCF_001594115.1 Trachymyrmex septentrionalis | reverse complement strand
ATACACACACACATAATTCTTACTATTTTACATTACATTATTGCACGCAATTTCAATATTATACATATATTACAATAACTTTTAATTCTATTCATATTTATATCCTGAAGATTGTTTACGTCTCTAAACACAATATAATCGTTTTATCATGCAACTGCCGCAACAAGTAACGTGAAGATGTTAAACGTGCAAATGCCGCTACTTCTCGAAAGCCGCCGCGCCGCGAGATAAATCTGTGATAAAAAGCCGTCATCGATATTCCGCTTGCGGATAGCGCAAGCTTTGACCCTCTTATAAAAGTACGCCGGGGACTTCAAAGGGCGTTCCGTTCGCGGATTCAAAGTAGCAAGAAATCACATTTCAAAAAGACTTTACAAAGTCCAGACGTTAGGTAAGCCAGCAATTTGCATGTTATTACCGCAAGGCGTTTGTACTCTCGGGTGGGGGCGAGAGACGTGGCAGGGATAAGGGGAAGGGGAAAGGAGAGGGGACGTTTTGCCCCGCGCGCGCGGAAGACTTGTTTATTGTAATTACGAAAGTTTCGGCTCCCGGCTCGCCACGCCGTTGCCGCGCGCGCGTTTCTTTGTCCGCCGCCCTTCGCGGACTCTGCGAAACGAAGTTTTGGAAGAATAAGAAAATGGAGTCGGAGAAAGCGTCGGGAAATGGACGTTTGAATAAATACCGATTACGCGCGCGTTTCTTTCTCTCACTCCCTCCCTCCCTCC
>NW_017304450.1:2107752-2108937 GCF_001594115.1 Trachymyrmex septentrionalis | reverse complement strand
CTCTCTCTCTCTCTCTCTCTCTCTCTTTCTCGTAACGGTAAATATTTATTCGTCGCCGTCGCTGCCGCGATATCGCGAGGAGAAAAAATTGTCCCAGAGCAAACGCGGAATCTCCGTCGCCGCGTCGCCTGACAATCCAGCCCGCGGCGGATTCTCGCGTTATTTTGAGGACAACGCGATCCATATACGGGAGACGAGTGGATTGACGTAACAATAAGGCGAATTACCGCGAGACGTATTACGTGAGAGGTGTAATCCCGTCGATGCGTGTCGAGAGACGGGAAAAGAGAGAGACGTTTGAAAGGGCCACGAATTTGCCACGCGTTTGAGTCAACAAGCGCCTAACGTTGCGCTTAAGGATATAGGCAAGGCGAAGGACGGCGGGGGCCAACGTGATCTCAAGTTTGTGTGCGGACGTGTTTATAGAAAAATCAGTTTGCTATCCTCACGTTTTTTGGGACAAGAACGGTCCTGGCACCTGACAGCCTGGAGCGCTCGCGATGTGAAAGGATACTCGGAAGGGAGATGCGCGCCCCGTTTGCGGTCCCCGCAAATCAATAGACGATCGATTTAGTGTGTATCCCTTTACATCGGGGGGTTTACGGATCACCGAGGATTTATTGATCGAACGTTCTATTGATCGCTCGTTTTTTTTTTGTTTTTTTTTGCCAAAGCACTTGAACACACAGAAGGATTTGCTATCAAGCCGAGGATTGAGAACATCCCTTCGATCAAAGCATCGTTGTCTACCGAGATAATATAAATCAGTGATGTTTTCAAGAAATTGCTCTTTCGTCCACATTTATGTTTATCTTTCTGTTTTTAAAATATTTTTTTTTTTTTGTGTATCATGTAACACGCGTTTCGAATGCTGTAATGTGCTGAATGGAATGTTATTTCGACAATGAATTAATATTGCAGAATATAATAATATTATAGAAAATATATTTATATGCTATGGAGAGACTATTTAAATGTACACTGTTTTGTGATTTTTGTCGTCAAAGTCACAAAATTAAACACGCATTTTATACTGGTAGCAAATTTCAAAGGTTTCTGGACATTAAATGCGAAAATAGCACGCGGTAAATAAACGCGATAAATAAACGTATTATATGAATTACTTTATGAGTAATGGAAAAGCTTGTTTTTATTATCCATTTTGAATGTATACAAGAGGATATT
>NW_017304450.1:2099978-2107652 GCF_001594115.1 Trachymyrmex septentrionalis | reverse complement strand
TATATATATATATATATATATATATATATATATATATATATTTATATACGTATCTAATCGCAATTTAGCATTCATAGATATAGATCGGTCTTCTCGCGATGGGCGCAAACCACTTAGGTGGAGTCGAAGTTACCGCCTCGAATTATTAGGTAATTAGGCTAAGATGGTCCTGGTGACCATCCCGATGATGGAGAGGCACGGTATATGCACGACTACCTACCGATGGATAAACACATGGGCAGATTACACGATGCTCTCGGCTCTCGCATAGATATACGCAATTTAACTAGTAATTTCGAACTTACACCGGCTTAACTTCGGGAGTAATGACGTGGTAGTTAAATTGCATCACACGAACGAGTTGCGGCGTTATAACGTCACGTCCCCTAAAACAAAGTAGATTATAGTGGATTTCTTGTGAAATCTCTCCTATGACAGGTTGAACAGTGTTCTAAGAGAGAGAAGTAGAATAATGTAATTTCAATAAAAAATGTAAATTTCGTTAAAAAATTTTAAAATATTACACATTAATATTATACATATACATTAAATTAATAAATCCCATCGAGGGAATTTATTTAGGATACTTTTACACTATTAATTTGTAATAATTTTAAAAATTAAATTATATTAAGTATATAAAAAATATGAATGCCACAAAAACGAGAATTGCTGCTCTATTTCATGTTTAATTATTTGAAAATGAAAAAAGTTATTATTATTACTAGTTATATTAATATTAATAGTAATGTGAAAAATAAATATTTATAAGCATACTGGAATTGTAATTTTTTATTAAATTTGTTATTTTCTTTAAAACATACAAAGAAATGTGGAACATAATTTGGAGTTTACTAGAAATTTTAATACAAATTTAATAATTTTATTAAAAACACTTGTGTACTTTAATATTTTTAGCGCTTGATACGTGTTATACTATTATTAGTTTCGATGTTTTAATATTTCATTTTTTCCGATATCTCCATTATTTAAATATTTAATCTGAAATACTCATATGTACACAAAATTATTATGTAGCTAAGTGAAAATGCATGTCCTATCTTATATTCAGTAATCGTCCGATCGTGTCAGCAGCTCAATATGTGTCATATAATTTCTACGATTAAGAGAGATTGGTAATATTTGAGAGACCAAGTCGCGGTTGATAGCTACAGCGACGAAGAATGGCGAATGAACTCCGCCTCCTCCCTTCTAAGCGTTACCGTCAAACACAGCTAAGCGGGGCGAGGGGGGGGGGAGGGGGAAGGGCGGTAATCCGCGTTACCTCTCCATCTGTACGCGAATCGCAATTGCGCCCGGGATGGGATACCGTGTCGGTATCGTGTGGCACGAGTGACGACGACTCGTACCACGCGACTGCACTCGACTTGACCCCACTCGACCTCACCACTCGTTCCGTACTCGACTCGAGTAGAATCGGCGCGTCTCGTTAATTGTGCAACGCGGCTCTCGGTTGTTTGCCGATCTTGCATCTCTCGCCTCTTTCGTTCCACGGGCGATTCACGAACGACCCGCCGATGAATACCGACGGGGGGATCGCATCAGGTTGTTCCTGGGCGCTAATATAACACCGGCGCTTCTTCTTCCTCCTTCCCGATCGAGTCACGATTTAACATAGGCGTGGTGCGCAACGCTTTCCAAGCAAGAAGATAGACGGCTTGACCTCTCTCGTAACTTAACGTAGACTCTGATCGGTTGGACGCCACGATCGAGACCCACGAACGGTGATTCGCAGTCATCCGCCCGTGAAATCGTTTCTTATGTCGCCGATCAAAGCTTAAATATTTATCCAGACAGACTTGTGTAGCTACATAATTATATGCATAAAGAAAATTGTCCAATTGCGTTTCTAAGGACGGACGTAAAGTGCGATTGGATAATTTTTTTATGCATAGGTGTACGGAGAAAAAAAAATGTAAAGTAATAAAATTACATCTCAATAGAATTTATTTTGTCGACGACTTTTTGTCTCAAAACTGAGTAGTATAATTTTGAGAATAGTATTATTTACTTTACTGTAAAGTCACTTGAATTGATTTATTATAATCGTACATTTTACTTTGCACCTCTTATTATTTATATTATATTTATTTTTAGGCAAGTGAAGTTTGTCATAAATTCGGCAAAAACAGTCGGAACATTTTTACTAGTTTCGTAAGATAAAAATTTCAACCATTTTTCTCCCTGATATTTATTCGACTTGTCTGGAGTAGGCTTAACTTTTAACTACATTCGAAGTTTTCCACCATTAATCATTCGCGCGATATATACACATACAAGTCGAAGACACAATACATTAATACACAAATTATTTAATAAATTTACTCTCATTGACCATAATTATGACAAAATTTAACCACTGGTTACGTTTAGCAGAAAAGCAGTTTTGCGAATATTGTAAGATTTTTTTTTTATACGATTATTTTTAATTCCTCATTGGATTTAAATGTACAAATTAAAGAATCTTACAATTGCAAATTGTTATTTTTCTGAATGAATGTATTGTTACTCGAAATCTGAAAATAAATATGGCGAACGCACGAACGAGTTCCTTTCGCGCGAATTTATCTCTTGATATTAAATTTCGTAAAACGTAAACGATTAATTTAAATAATAACAGTTGAGTCAAATTTACATTAAACCGTTTGAATGGTCAGTCGCGGGCGTGCACAAATGGATTGGCGAGCGACATGGCGCCCAAGGGCACCGCATTGAGGACCGCGCGTTGCATGAAACTGTCATGACATTCGTGGTCCCGAATGAAGAGAATTACATCGAAATGAATCTGACATACATGCAGCACTAATATACACCGCTATTTATTGGAAATAATCAGTATTTACTGTTGTTAGGCATAGGCGCTGACCGATGATAAACCGCGTTATATTGTGCCTGAGATATTAAAGACGGATCTAATCTATGTGTGCGCGGCTAGTAGATCCATATAAGGCCTCCTGAATGTGCCAGTATGTGACGTACTTGACAGTGCTAGACTACCACGGACCGTTAATAATTGTTTCGGAGAGAATGATTGAAACTGATTGTTCCTAGACCTTCCTTACGCCTCTTGAATGACAATCTAGAATTGAACACCGATGACAAAAAATTTTTAGATATTAAATTTCACTAAAACAATTGCGCTTTATCACGAGAATTATTACTGTGCTTCCTTTTTTATAGTCTATAACTTTCTTCCACGTTATTAATCCATCGTATCCTCGTTTTTGCATAAACAAAAACAACAACTAATTGATTGTTCATCAATTTTGAAAAATAATTGTTTAATTAATGTATAAGAGATATGAATTAATTTATATTTAAAATAGTTAACAATTTTCTCGTGTTATTGTTTTTGTCAAGTCAAGCAGTATGAATAAGAGATATTAAAACTAGAAAAATAAGTGACGATAAAACAACAATAAATAAAAGCAATAAATAACTGATTTATTATTAATTTTGAAAAATAATTGTTTAATTGACGTATAAGAGGTATAAATTAATTTGTATTTAAAATGGTTAATAATTCGTGTCGTGTTTTCGCCAAATCAAGAGCGATACGAATAAGACATAAAAATTAGAAAAATAAGAGACGGTATCAATTTCTGAACACATTCTTTAATGAAAGAAACGAGTGAGGAATTTCCGGGTTCGTCTAAAAACCGCGGAAAATTCCGAAAAACTGCTTGTCTGCCGTGAGAAAATATCGATCAGCTCCGTACACGAAAACACACTTTCCAAATGGCTGCATTCCAACCTAAAATCAGCGAGGCTCGTCATCGCACACCCACCCCCTCGCGCGTAGGAAGCAAACGAGCTCGACGTAGAATACAGATCAAAACGTGCGAGGAAAAGGGAAGGAGCGAAAAAAAGAAAGAAAGAAAAAAAAGAGAAAGAGTAACCGAGGCGACTCTAAAAGGCGAAAGGGAGAAGAAAGAAGAGGGAGTAATAACGCCGGCGTGAAAACTCGCCGAAATCTCCAGGGGGGAAAAACAGAAGCTGCGTCTTGGCCTGCTCATAGGCACCTCTCTTTCCTTCCACTTTTTCCTGCTTCCATTCCCTCCTCCTCCTCCTCCTCCTCCTCCTCCTTCTGCTCTTTCTTCACTACCTCCTCCAACCTCTTGTTCCTCCTGCGCCGCTCCCGTTTTCTCCTTGACGGGGGCAAAAGTACGAGTGGGACGGGCGACGAGTCGAGGCAGCGACGACAGGGGCGTACGAAGAAAGGGGCTGCAGCGTGGTAGCTCGCAGCGCGCTGTGCACACAACAACATGGTGGGGATAACAGGGCGGGGGGGTAGAGGGGTGGACGGGGTGAACCGGCGTATAGTAGTGTAGTAACATCCAAGGAGTAACTCGCCGGGGAGGGGAAACGAGGGGACATCGATCGGTCATGCGCAGATCGCGCTAGGTGCCCGTTGTCGCGTTTCCGCCGCCTGTATACGTCGCGCGCGAATGTATCCGTGGATTGCGCGACGCTGCTGGGAGAGATAGCAGGGATGCGATAACGTCTCGTACAAATCCCAAGCAGGCAGACGCATTCACGATACCCGTCCGCATCTGTGTCGACGAGTCGCCGTGGCACCATCCCTTCTCACCCTTCTTCGGTTTTTTCTTACCTCGCCGTACATACATTCGCCATCCGATATCATACGCTTACACGCTGAGGATTTTTCGAGTCGATTCAAATTCTCTGTGAGACAAATTACGCGGGT
Organism: Trachymyrmex septentrionalis; assembly: GCF_001594115.1. Classification (NCBI taxonomy): domain Eukaryota; kingdom Metazoa; phylum Arthropoda; class Insecta; order Hymenoptera; family Formicidae; genus Trachymyrmex; species Trachymyrmex septentrionalis. The sequence continues at coordinate 2,102,923 of NW_017304450.1, read as the reverse complement.
CTCGGAAGATAGCCAAGTCCGGAAAAAATCTTGCGAAGAGAATATCTCTCTCTCTCTATCCTGGATATTTACCAATACAAAAGTAATCCCTTATTTTTCTAGTTTTTATATTTTATTCATTTGACTCTTTTCTTCTTAACGAAAACTTAACACGAATTGTTAACTGTTAATATAAATTAATTTATATCCCTTATGCATTAATTAGACAATCATTTTCCGAAATTAATGAAAAATTAATCAGTTATTGCTTTTATTTGTGTAAATAAAAGAGAAGATTTCGAATTAGGGAATGGTTGACTACACATTGGTTTTTTATTTTTATTTTTTATCAAATATAGATAATTTTTTATTTGAGTAAAAAGTTTCATATATAAACAGAAAGAAAATCAGACTGATACACTGAGAAAATTTAGTTTTTGTAACAATTTATAGGACTCGTTAAAATAGTACTTTATTAACTCTTCTATAAATGTTAATATATTTTTAATGTTCTGTACGACGTTATTTTAAGATTGTAATTTTATAAATTTTTACAAACTTTAACTAAACTTGTTTAACTTTGAGCGCACACGCTTAAGTCATGTTAAACAGTTTGTTCTAGTTCAATCTTTGAATCTCACATTTGTAATTTTTGTATTATTTCGTATTGTTCTATAATATTCTATAATATTCTATAATATTTTATTTTCAAGAGAGAGAGAGAGAGAGAGAGAGAGAGAGAGAGAGAGAGAGAGAGAGGTCCGATATTTTGCCAGCATTAATAATTGTTTACTTTTACTTATCTTGCAAATTGTAGTGAACCAAAATAGAATTAGCAGCAATGTTTTCGGTCAAGATAAAATTTGTGTTCGATCACATTTTTTGTGCAATCCTTATTAAATATTGAGTAAACATATAAATTTTTTTTTACAATCGTAAAAATAAAATTAATTTTTCAACATTTATTTTTTATGTTTTTTTAAATATCTTTAAAGTAAATATATAGACAACTTAGAAATTATAAATATATTATTGAAATAAAATCCTTGCTTACTAATCCTCCAGCATCATCCCTTTTAAGGCACAGTCGATATCACAGGTTCTCAAAATTCTCATTTAGATTTCAATATGTAAAAAATAAATAAAATACAGTTTTTATTGTAGTAAAAATTTATTGTAAGGTTTTACGAGTGTACAAGAATGTTTCTCAGATTTTTATGTATTGTAGTTCGAAATCATAAAAAATATATGTTGTTTCCCAGAGTGACTATGATCGAAAGTTAAGGGGTGGTGCTGGAAGTTTAATTATACAAAAATTATCAGAAATGTTTTCGAATATGTTAAATCTGACCTCTTCAAGGATTTCGATTTTTCAGTAGAGATCCGAAAGTAAATTTGAAATGAATGAAAATGAGTCTCTCAGCGTTCGATTCATCGTAACAGCGAGATAGTTCGTTCATTCGTTGGAGCCTGTCGTTTCGTCCACCATCCTCTGTCATCGATTTGTCGAAATTCGCGGTCAAACGTTACCAATTCACTCACCGACGTCTCTTTCGTTAATTCGACGCTATTCACTCGTCGACGGTAAGCAACTCTGACGCAATTCGGCCCGCGTAAGTAACGTTGCGTTGCGTTGCGTTGCGTTGCGTCGCGCCGCGTCGCGCCGCGATCGGGGTTAGGTTAGCCCGTCGTCATCCCTCTCCGGTTCCGACTCCGACACAGGCAGGTATATGGAACAGGGCCGCGCAGGGTCCGTCGTGTGACTGTAGGCGGAGGCACCACACCCCCGCGGGGGCAGGCGATAGTACCGCGCCGCGGGTGGTGGCGGCGGAGGCGCATCGTCGCCGCGGCAGGGGTGGCATACGGGGCAGCCGGGTGGCGGCTTGGAGGGGTGGAGGGGCGCCGCGGCGCCTCTCTCGCCTGGAGCGCAGTGCGACGTCGCGACGCGCCACGTGCGGTGGGCCAATACACATCGGGACACACGGCACGAGATACGGTAAACGTAACGGAACGGAACGTAACGCAACGCAACGCGACGCGACGCGACGCGACGCGACGCGACGTGGCGCGACGCGACCGGAAGCTACCTACGGCACTTCGCTCTTCTCATCTGCCTTCGTATATTTTCTGGTGGCGGCTCGCGTCATCCTCGGAGTTGTCGTCGCGTCATTGTGGTCGCGCCGCGTCGCGAGAATTCCACGCCGGTCCGCCTGCCATCTTCGACGAGCCACCGAGTGATTCCAAGGTGCGATTCAAGTACACGTACATACCGTCCAGCAGCAGTACTTGTAAGAAGAGGAGAAAGAGAGGAAAGAAAGAAAGAGAGAAGAAGACGTAGACTGTTCAGTCGAGTCGAGCGCGGGGAACGACCGAGCGGGGGTGGAGAGGGGGTAAGAAAAAGAAAGATCACGGAAGGGATAAGAGGAAGGGAGCAAGCCGGCTGGTAGGAACGCGAGAGTGAGAGAGAGGGAGAGAAAGGAAGAAAGAAAGAGAACTCCGTTTCGAATTAGCCTCCGATAATCCGCTTGTGGATTAAGTTACGAAGACACGCGTGTGCGTATACGTGCGCGTCATCTCGCTCGCGACGGATATATCGCGGGAACGCATTTTCATCCTTTTATCCGAATCCGACGAGAAAAAAAAACACGCGTTTCCGCCGGCGGCCGCCGCCAATGCCGTCGTCGCAATCCGCCCGTCGGTGATTCGCCGTGAGATTGAGACGAGGAGGTGAGTTTGAGGTCGTATCTCCGGGACGTCGCGATCCGGCTTCAATCTTTTCGCATCGGCGACGAATCGAGTGTGCTCCGGAAAATAATGACGAGGGAGGTGCACAGAAATTTCGTGCTTCGCGCGAGTGAAATGCAGCGCGGTGACCCAGGCCTGGACTGTCTCTTTCAAAGTCTCTTTCAAACGTGAAGTCCTTGGAGCAGTCGCGAAGTTAAACAGTTGCCGGAAGACTCAATAAG
>NW_017304450.1:2090909-2099878 GCF_001594115.1 Trachymyrmex septentrionalis | reverse complement strand
TCTTTCAAAGTCTCTTTCAAACGTGAAGTCCTTGGAGCAGTCGCGAAGACTCAATAAAATATGGCTCTGTGTTGTAGTAAAAAAAAAATTCCCCTATTAATTAGATACATTCTGCAATCTAATGATTCTATCAAAGCAAGTTCAACTCGGCAAACGTTCGTTGGATTTTAGGCACTTTAAGGCACACATCGTGACACTGTCTTAATTTGTGTTGAATTCTTGAGTCGAGTTTGAAAAAGAGAAAAGAAGAGATCGGAAAAGAGAAAAAAAAGTCCTCCTTTCGTTTGCGTGCAAATGTCGTGAGTTATACATTTGGGATTACGTAGGCAGTACGATCTTAATTCTCGAAAGTCCGATTGACGGATTAAATTTCTTTTGTTTAGCAAACGTGTGCCGCATAGCGTTATAAACGTTGCGCTTTGTTTTTGAAAAATTTCTATCGTAAATTCGCGCGAGTGTGAAAACCTTTGAGAATAGAAAGATTACCGTTAAACTGTAAAAAAAGAAATGAGGGGAATGATGATAAAAAAGAATGATGTATTATTTTTATTGCAAGTATGACGCAGTGACGTGTATAATTACGATACATTTTCCAATTTGTAGTGTTAAACTTTTTAGCAACTTTTTATACATGACATTGCAAATTTGTGCGTGTGTTGTTTCTTTCGTCTTCTTTCATTAAAATAAAGTGAATAAAAGCATAAATATAAGAGAAACGTTTCGAGTGCGAGAAAAATCTTATAATACATCATTCACGCAGAATGATTCTTAAGAAAAAAAAAATGAATAAACAGTTTCTTCACTTCGGGGATGCTGCAAGTTTTTAGATTCAATAGATTCAGACGCCATTGTGCATGGAAGGGATAAATAATATTCTCTTTTGATGTAACGTGAAGTTAATCGTTTGATTTTGATTGTAAACGTCTAATTTAATTGAAGTCTGCGAAAGGACGGTACGCAAGTCGGATGTAACAATAAATAATACAGAGGGGCTGCAATTTGTTGGTCAGATTGGCTCGTTCGTTGCATGGAACTCTGATACTAAATGATAAAGTCAACGGTGTCGTCGATATTTGATCATTGTTTGATTTAAATACGAAAGGAAGGAGGAAGGAAGATACTCTGTGCAAAGTGCCGTGAGGATTCTGTGGTTGGAACAGTACCATACAGGAATATGTTATATTTCCTGCATTTAAATTGAATAATGACATCCTTTGATTCGCACGGATTTGCATAAATCACGGATATATTGAAAGATGTGTGGTGTTATTATATGTATTTTAATTTTGAAAGCGAGAACCGGGTGTAATTGCGTCCAATAACTCTTTATGAGTATAAAGTTGATGAGAAAGAGAGAGATTTCAGTAATAAATTATTCTCTAAAGTTTCACTACTATTATTGACAAGATTCATCGAGCGATTGAAATAACGTTCATTCAAATATATCAATTTTTCCGTCCAATATAAATCTTTTTATATAATTGAACGGTTATGGTTTTTTTATTAGCTTATACATATATACTTTTTATTTATATATTTATATATATTTCTCTGCATCCGAATTGAAGCAATGTAATTTTTATTGCGTTTACAACACTGAAACTATTCTGAAATTGTTGTTGCTTCGTTTGAAAATTGTACAACAGGAAGAAAAAAGCTAAACATTACGTGATTTTTTTTCTTACAATTGTTGTTAGCATTATTATACAAGTATTCTTAATTACACATAAATCTATATTTACAGGAAAGTAAATCTTTAAACACTGTTGTGATAAACTTAAACGAGGTACCGTGAGTTGATGTTGAGCATTTCCACGAAGTGTTTGATTGTACTCATTGTAAACATCTCTTGCGAACTGCAGATATTTATACTTGTAGACATTTCATAGCAATAGCGAAAAAGAAGCTAGAGCTATAATCTCCGCTTGTCGAGCGTCTTGGGATATCTTCTCGTTTTGTGAAAGTGTTTGCAATTAAAAAGCGGTCGTGCCACCTCGGGGAGCCGTATTTAACTTTGCTTAACTAAGTTCCCGATCCGTTGACGTGACGCCCCAGGGATTCCGGCTGACGAAAGTAATTCGCATTTTTGTTACTCATCGCAGGAAATTTTCGCCAAATCTTATATAATACTCGATATCCCCTCCTTCATACATGGCTGCCATAGAAAAAAGTATACGAAAATATCTTAAATTTTTTTTAGGAATATATTTTCCTGTGCACAGATTTGTTAAATCCAATTAGTTCTCATCTCCAAATAACGTTTTTCTATAATTAAAACATAGTAATAGGCAGATAAATAATTTTTTTCTAATTAAATAATTTAATGATTCAATAATTTTCCTTTGTGTGATTAAAAACGCAGTAATGGTAGACGAATGAAATAGATTAAAAAATTATTTTACGAAAGCAGATGTGTTTAAATTTACTTTATTAATATTTTTTGAATACCTATAGAAGAAAGCGATTATATTTCCATTTCGCTAAATTGTAATAATATCTTTTTGACATATGAATTCAACTTTAAATTCATTCATCTGCTTATCTTCGAATAAATTCGTCTTCGCATTTCATTTTCATTTTATTTTATCATTCGAGACGTTTTTTATTTGATTAAATATTTATATTCTCAAAAACTCTTTGATATCCTATATTTATATCCCAAACGCTTTGACATCTTTTTTTTTTCCAGTACAGCTCGCTTCTTCACGGAGCTGCCAACGAAAGATGCCGCCTGCCGATCATCTCGGAACGTGAATGACAAGCTGGATATTGGTAGCGTGCCAATCGGCGAGGAGTTTCCGGGTATTTCACAAATTTTTCAATCACGGAGGACACTAACAACAACATGTCTTACCTCGCTCTGGACTCCAACGCTTGGCAGGTAAGTGTTATATCTGTCATGCGAATGCTTTATATTTATGTCTGCTTTTCACGCTGGAATGAACGTTGGCGTTTAGTCAAATTGCAGTTCTGCGAGGTTTAGAAGTATACTGCTAGAAATATACGACTATTATATATTTTCTTTACGTACAATCAACGAATAGTTAACGGTAATTTCTGCCAATTTTTGAGTGCTATTTTACTTGTGGAATGTTAAATTACTTCTATCGCAAAGTACATATTCCAGACTCCACTCGTCTTTAAGACGTTTTTAGAGCCAATATTTATAGTCCGTTTTTATCTACTTTAAATAATGTCTTGAGATTCTAATACGATTCTATAATTAATTTATACATTTTGAAATTGTACTTAAAACAGTTTTAAATATAAGAACTGACTACGAATATCGATCTAAGATGTTCTGATTTTGGACACGATGCTGTCTGTTCTGGGATTTTCGATAACCAATAAAATAATTTTAATTAATAAGATTTTTCTATAATCTTGTTAATTAATTCACTTTTTATTGAAAAGTAATGTTTTTTTTTACAAATTAAATTCTTCCTACATCGTGATGTGTCGCACATATTTAATTTGCGAGAACTATAGCCGAGAGATACTATCTTAAAATGTGATTCTAAATTTCAAAGAGAAATTCTCTCTCTCTCTCTCTCTCTTTCTCTCTCTCTCTGTCTCTGTCTTCTACCATAACATTTTTATGACGAGGAAATAAACGTTCTACGTATTTTGTACCTAAATGGAAGACGTGGAAAAAAATTTGTATTTTAAAGTAGATATTATATATATATATACGTACTCTGGATTTATAAACCTATTCCGAAGTATGATAAATTTGCAGATATTTTCTCGCGTAATTGAATTTTAGCTTCGGACGCGAAAACGCTTTACACATTATTTAGGATATCTTCCTCAGTAAATTCTAATATGACCGTAAGAATAGCGGAATGTATATATCTCTATACGTGTAATTTTCGCGACAGCGCAGCGGCGCGGATGGAAATATTGAATTTGAAGCTCGCGTTACCTTAGCCGAGGTATCAAGACACGTCGCCGCAGTAAACACATTATCCTCGTGAATATATCCTGGATATCCAAGCTCCCTGCTGCTGTATGTGACATGAATATTTATATGCGGCACAGAGAGAGAAAGCTACATCATCGCGCATGAACATTTCATTCTCCCGCTCGCGGAAGCTGCGCTCTCTCATTATTTTATTATTCGAATATGTAATTCTAACGAGGCGTCTGCGGACGAAAATTGTTTAACTGAAAAATTCGTCCGATTGGTGAGCATCGATAAACGGTTTGCTTTGTATCCGCACCCGAATCACAGACTGACCAAACAAAAATTAAAACGCCATATTTTCGCAATTGCAAAATTTATAAAATTTATAAAAAAACGTTTATAATACATGTAACTTATATGTATATTAATTAAACGGCAGGCATGCATTGCATGCGATACGCTTGATTACGAGAAAGACAAAGGTATTCGTCCAAAGTTATTCATTCTGCAAAATTGTTGTATCTCGCGCACGCAAAAGAACAATTTTGCTAAAGTATCTAAAAATTTAAAAAACGTAGATACGGACCTGAAAATAATTTTGTTGGACCATCAAAACAATTACGTAGAAAACTCAAGCATGATGAACAACGTCGTAAAAAGTTTTCACACTCTAGCAACCAGCTCGAGCGTAATTATTTTGACAATCCAATCAAATTATTATATACTTCCAGATTTGTGTCTACCTAAATTTTTCGATATTTCAGGAAAAACCGTGTATCCTTTCCGTGTATACGCATAAAAAGTTAGGCTCTTTCTCTTAACATTCCGTCGGATTATCGAAAAAGCGTATTAGAATACCGCGTTAGCAATCGATTGGACTTCCTGCATACCTTAACAGCCTTAACCACTTCCGCGTACGAGCGGCCGGGGCCGTAAAACGGCCGGCAGCGATGCGCGAGCTAAACAGGGCCTATTTACCGCGAGGCGTTTCTGATAATCGTAGATCATCGAGGACAGATCAATCTTCTTCCGCGATCGTGCGGCGATCAGGGCGCGGGCCCACCCCGTTCGTAAACCAGCCAACCAGACGTCAGATACAGATCGCGCGGGAGATCCCTGCCATCCCTCTCTCCTCGCTGGCTAATTCTCCCCTTCGTAGACGCAGTCGTTACCGACGCAAATTAGCGACGACCGATTCTGACCGGTACTGACGTTTCACATGCGATGCGTGGAACGAGTTTACGCGATTACGCGCGCGCGTACCGTGCTGGAAGAATGCGATGCCGTTGGGTTAAGTAATGTGCGCACGCGATCGCGATGTATCTTGGATAAAAAGACGACCCTGAAGCGAGATAGAAGAGAAGGGCTTTACATCCAACGGGCCTCCACGGGTCCTTGTGGTCTACAATGTCGTCTTATCTAGGGAGGGGTATTCATAAATGCGGGATTCTCTATGTACACATGCGGTTCTTACGTATGTGTTTATCAATACGTTAATAGCTATTGAGAGGATACGATTTATAGGATACGACGAGGGAGAATTATTCTCTCATTTCACTCGCAATCGGTAAACTATAACTATTTGAAGCAGAGTTTTCTATCCTTTGCGTGTAATTGTTTGTGGCGCATGACGCGTTGTTTGATTTATTTCTTGTTGCTTAACAATTCGTAACAGTTTACTACATTTAATGTTTCGAAGCAGATATCGTTTGTACATTTGTTTCGCCTTCCTTGCGTCTTTTGAGCCTCTTCCTCTTCTTATAAATTTTCTAGAAGTTTCTAAAATATCGGCACAAAAAGTACGATTTTGCTGAAGTGAAAATTGAACTAGCAATAAGTAAAATAATATCCAAAGTAGTGAAATTAACATTTGAAGCATATATTAATGACGTTATGTTTTCTCGATTAATACGATTAAACTATAAGGAGCAATACTTTGTGTTCAAGCATGATGAGCAATGCTGCAAAAAGTTTTGACACTCTAGCGATCAGTTTGAGCATCTTAATAATAATTATTATGACGATACAGTAAAATTATCTTTTAGAGTATATAACTTTTAAATATTTCAACAAAATCGTCTCCTTTTATGTGTGCGAAATAGTAATTTGTACGTTGCTTTTCTCGTAGTCCGATCGGATTACAAAAAACCATGGCATGAGTCATTAATATATGTTTCGAATGTAAATTTTACTACTTCGGATGTTGTTACGTTATGGGATTACGTTACGGTGAGATGCATATGCCATAATTGGCGTATACAAAACGATAGAAAAAAAAAAATCGTGAACAAATGACGAGGAGACCGGCGAAAAAAAATCTTTGATCGGATAAAAAAAGTCGATGTATCGTCGTTGCGTTTTGGACACGGTATGGCGCGCATCGGTTTCTCCCCTTCACGGCGGTCACGGAAATCACATAGTAACAGCAGGAAATGTAAGTCCTCATGGAGCACGGCGGATAGCGGAAACACATTTAGGTAGTAGCCCCGTATTGAATTATGTTGTTAGGCGAGTTCTCGCTAGCTGTGCCTACGTTGTCTGAAAGGCAATCCCGCAGCGGTCGACTAGTTCTTGTTCTCTCAACCGTACCTTCCACCGCTTTAATTTGCTCCACTGATAACTAGTGCCTCAAGAGTCTTCTCGATCTTCAATTATTTATTCAAGTCTTGAGATTGCGTTTAACGTGCCCGGGATGTTACGTTTCGATCGGAAAAGAATATAAGCCACACGCGAAGATCAGTTACATTCTTGCACTTTTTGCACTTTGCGCTAATGAACTTTGTTATATACAAATTCTTACCGTTTTCTTTGAAAATTATACTACTCCATCTTTTCAATAATGCCGTATAAAATATCATATTAAAAATATCGTATTTATTATATATGTATATTTATACATGCTTGAGATAATTTCATACAGTAAAAAAAAAAAAAAAAAAAACAACAATCTTTATGATTGAATTATATCAATTTCGACGCGGATTAGCGTGGACGCAGTATAAAAATATTGTTGAAATGGTGATTTGTACATGCAGGCCACCATGCTAGGTTAACAACCACTGGCCAAACAGAGGGAAAATGCCATTTCTTTTCTATAAAAATAATTATTGCACTGAAATTCAGTTTTGTCGTTTTTGTTTACACACGGAAATACGGGTTTTGACAAAACAAAATACATCAAAATGCTGCTTCATTGGGAACAAGTTCTGTCGTTCAGTAAAACTGCCGGGTATTGAAAACAGCGTCGTAGCCGAAAAATACGGGACGATAATAATACGTGGCAATAGGAATTATAGGAAGGGAGTCGTGAAAATGCGGGGAACGTGGCCGGGATGAGTGACGAGTATTTGCACATTTTCCAATAAAGTATGGATCTGGTCACGTGGCAGAGTCGAGTGGCGAGTTGTGTCTTTGTGGCTGGAATAACAAGGGTGTGGTACCCGCCACGCAGAAGAGAGTTAATACTTTGCTCTCACGTGCCATCTTTGCCGAAGATCACTCTCGTGTCTTTCACGCCCTTGTTATTTTCTTCCTCTTTTTTCGCAAATCTTGTCCGTGAATGTACGCATTGACGGGAGAAACCACGTCCCGCGAGTAATGTGCTTCGCGATATTTCGTTGTACGCACGCGTGTTCTGTGTCGGACGGTAAATCGTAAATGTCGTACGGTTAGATAAAACCTTATTCACTGTTTACGCAACGATTTTACGAGATATTGTCTTACAATTAAGTGTACTTCTGTTGTGTTTGTGTTTATGAAAATGAAATTCCTGGGAACAAAGATTCATCAGGAATAATGTTGAAAATGTAGCTTACAGATCTTTCCGTTTGTAAATCTCTAATAATTTTTTTTTAACAAATTACACGATTTAAAATAAATTTTAAGTAAAACTTGACTTACAACAATTGTAGACAAGAAATACTGCTAGTCGATAATCGTTAGATTCTTATCTCGTTAGATTTTTGGCTAAACGAGAATTATATACATTCCTTTCATCCTTACACTTTTATTCAGAATATCGATTCCAATCGCTCTTGACCAGTTCGTCTCCCCTGATAAATGTCACCGGGTTTGACTGACTTAAATCGTTCCATCTCGTCGCCCCCGCGTCGCTTGATTTGCCGTACCGAAAAGAAAACATTTTTCCGGGGTATCAACGCGCATCGGTTTTGTTCTCAGTGTAACCGAGCGTTACGTTCAATATACTCGAGTTATTTGCCGCTTTATCTCCGCTTAATGCGTGATTCACTATTTTGCATAGCGGGAACAGTTGGTGGCTACATCAAAAACCCACCGGCACTTCAAAGTTCGTAGAATCGAGCGCGGCCTCGTTGACGACGGAGGGTAGAGCTTCGTTTGTCCCCACCCCCCCCCACCCCCCTCTCCCTCCCTCTCCTGTGACAATAGGCAGAGCAGGGGAAGAAAGAAGAAGGGTGAACGAAAAATAAATGATACCTGAATTAGCGTAATCGTATGATGGTTTTGCGAGGGAGATACGCGAGGGGGACGGCAAATTGTGTTTCGATTTCATTTCGCGACGGAGACGACCGTCATCATAGAGAATGGAGAAATCGTTGTAAGGAAGAAGAACGAACGAGATCGATCGCGTGCGGTCGAAGTATTATTTATACTCGATCAATGAATGGGACCGTTTTCTTTCAAATGACGTTACGCTCTGCTATTTTGCTCATGCGTGTATAATGTTGATATTTAATGCTAATCGCAAATCGACGTTATCACCGCGTCGAGGAAACTATATTATTTAGCTTGAAATATATTTATGATAATATTCTCGTTAACACGTAGCAGCTATAAAATATTTATCTTGAAAAGTAAGGATTAATCAATAATGTGGTTAATGTATCATGTTCCCAACAAACATGAATTATAGCGTTCGCAATAATAACTCCTCTATTATAAAATCAGGTCTCTCTCTCTCTCTCTCTCTCTCTCTCTCTCTCTCTCTGATTTTACGTTATCAAATATAAATTAAAAATGATTTTCAAATCAATTATTTCGTTTTGCACAGAGAACTTTGCGAAAGCGGTTATTGTAAACTGGG
>NW_017304450.1:2067158-2090809 GCF_001594115.1 Trachymyrmex septentrionalis | reverse complement strand
ACGTTATCAAATATAAATTAAAAATGATTTTTAAATCAATTATTTATCAATTCGTTTTGCACAGAGAACTTTGCGAAAGCGGTTATTGTAAACTGGATGAATTCATATGAAAACTAATAAAATTTGTATTTATCTTTTTTCCGACTTTCAGAAAGATCTCGGAAAATGATTTGGATGGAGGGGGGGGGGGAGATCAAAAAGAATGTTTATTTATATTTTTAACTGACGCGTTAATATAAAAGAAGCGCGTCAAATAAAGATGTGTTACTTTCGACAGCTAATGTTTTTTGTCCCGCTGACAATTCTAAAAAGTTATTGGTTTCAAGTCCTGCAAACTCATCATTTGTTCCCGTCGATGTAGCGCGTAAATAGAGCGGTTATTGACTGGGGTCAAACCTTCGTCTGTCCAAATACAGAGAAACCGAACGCGAGGCGATTGTAGCGGGTAACAGTCGAGATTGCCGTTTTACTATGGCGCGGCGAGTTAATCATGTAAAAGTGTGTATCTAATGCGCTGCAATTACAGTTAGGCCGCGGCGTGCAGGGCACACTGAATAAAAGACGGTGGCTGTCGGCAAGCGGGACGATGCCAAACATCGACGATAGCCCCCCCTCGGAAACATTGGTTAACTCATGTGACAATGCTGAGAGCAAGGCCCATTGTCACCCCCGGGTATTGTACAAAAGGCCACGGCACTTTGTCCCTTATATACGCGTCTGCATATCGCGCATGTCGCACGTCACATTTCTGCATAATACAGACGACACGGTTGGTTTCGCGACCTTTCGCCCTAGTAGTACCTTTCGCCACGTTAACGCTTGCTATATCAAGACATTATGTGTAGCGCTGCTATTGCCAAGAATAGGAGATACGTTTAGGAAACATTGAAAGCGCGTTTTCTCTTCTTGTCCAAAATCCTTGTTAATTGGTAAAAGCTTATAAAAAGATGAATTATTAGAAACGATATGTTAAAACAAAATTTATTTAAGCTTACAGCTAAAAAACGAACAAACTCAAACTTAATACTTAAGTACAAATTTTTGAATCTCGATTTTCACTGTCCAATAATTCAGCAAAAATTCTAGAAATTTTACATAATTATTTGAAAACTATTTTGTAGGGTTGAGCAGTAACTATATAGTAAGGTAAAAGTTACATACATAAAAAGTTAATAACTTTTAACTTAAGTTATAGTTAATTTTAAATGAATTAATTTTTAACTTAATTCAGTTATTTTCAAACTTTAATTGATTTACTTTTTTTTCTCTTTAAAATTTATCTCTCGAAATGCCAATATTATTCTCTACAAAACATTTGAGAATTAGTTTAGAAAGAGAAGAATCAATAATTGTCTGACGGGCGCGTTATGTTATATTATTCTTGTTTTGACGTGTAATGAGAGATAAAGAAAGAATAGAAACTTTTTATTTACGTATACCTACTTTTCAAAGAATGCGCAAACATAGCCAAAGAGAACTATAAGATCACTTATTACATTTTAAAAAATTACATTTTATTTTTCTTTTTTATTATACATAGATGTAAAAATATGAAAATTAGGTAAAAATACTAAAAATCAGTTTATTTATTGTACAAGAAAATGTTTGTTATTTCATATAACTTATAAATAAAATAATGCTTCTCAAAATTAATTTTTTATTTAACTTGAGTTAACTTAATCTTAATCATCACTTTAAGTCACTGAATTAAGTTTTATTCAACTTTTAACTTAACTAAATTAATTTTATAAGCCATTAATTTCCACTTAATTCAGGTAAAAAAAGAAAAAAAAACGTTAACTTATCCAACCCTGCTGTTTTAAAGCAACTGCAATTTTTAACTCCAACATTTCGAGAGGAACCGAAATGTAACTTTTGCGACCTTGATAGCAGATATTGATCGCGCGCTGAATTTGATAAGATCTCAGTGAGATTTCGGAAGAGTGGAAAACAAGAGGGGAAAGAATACGAAGGGGAATGGGCAAAATAAAAAGAAAAAAAGGAAATGAAAGGGAGAAAGGGACAGCAGGTGCCACGTATCTTCCGCGATAATAATTTTTCTAGACCGTTTTTCATTTGGCATGGCCGTCAGTCGGGACGCGCCATGATCAGTCAGCCGACGTCGGCTTGTGTTTTAGTCCTTAACCCGTTCTGCTTCCAGTAATTAAGACTCGAGCTTAAAAAAAAGAGGACGACGGCCAAGCCGTGGGTGGTGGTTAGGGGAGATCGGGGCCGGGGGGTTAGATTAGAGGTAAGAATGGTGGGACGGGGAATTGAGGTGGCAGGAGTAGAGCACCGCGCGATGACACGCTCCTTTGTTCCGGCCTTTTGCGAAAGACACCGGAGTAGCGAGTAGCATTTGCGAGCACAAAGGGAAATAATGAATAATAGTCCGGTGTTCAACTAATATTTGCGTCTAACTTTTCCCTGAGATTTTTTTTCCGGATGCAGGGCTTTCCTATGCGCGCTTTCCTTTGCCGGAAGAGAACGTGCACGCCGCGTGATAGACGACACGGACACGACGGTGGGTGCGTTTGTTGGAGAGAGACGACGGGTATGCGGCCGTTTCAAATGCGGTAGGATATCTCGCAGTTGCGGAATAAACCAGTGCTTAAGGTGTCTCTTTGTCGTCTTATGCGCCCATGCATAAAAGCGAGTCTCTGATACTCATACGTTACCTGACATTTTTCCTCGGTTCAGAAAGATAGCACGACGCGTATAAGTATACAAAAATACAAGCATAAAAATATACATTAAATTAAAGAATATGTGCGTATAGATTATGTAATAAAGAATTTTCCTGTTTTTTTAATGTTAACGTAGACAGTTTCTCGGCGCCGTCGTTATCATATTTCGCGCACAGATTTTTTTGTTATCATTAAATATGAATTACATATCTCGTACGCGTCTGAATATTTTGATCAAATTCACTTTACGAGCGAGCGATATTAATTTGCATAATGGATGGTCACTGAATATATTATATTTCATTATATTTTGCACATTATTCCATTTTATTTTTCACGTTTATTGCGAATATTAAGCATGCCTGGGGAGAGGGGAGAGGGACGCGTATTTTTATAGTCAGATATTTCTTCTTCTGCGCGTGCATGTGGCTATTCGGAGTTTAAATATTTTAACGGTATATTCCATCACTGTGGGATTTTCATTAGATCTACTGTTTCGCATTTATTGCTTACCATCGATTGCAATTTATTGGAAGTGCACTGGCTGTTGTTATCTACCTTCGGTACAAATAAAATTGCGAAATGCCGTACTATTTTTTATTACAGCTCAGTTTTCATCAACATCATTTTATACAAATAAAAAAGCAATACACACACATACGCGCACATATATACGTAGACAAATCTCTATTTCCCTCTCTCTCTTTCTTTTTCTCATGCTATTTTTTGAAATAATTATAAATTGTATTCGAACTTTAATATTCACACACACACACACACACACACACACGCGCGCGCGCGCGCGCGTGTGTGTGTGTGTACGTATAAATTTTTATTAAACTCTTGTTATTCTATAGATAATAACATTCCCTTTTCTACGGATATCAACATGTTCTTATTTAAAGATATAAATGTACGAATTAATCTTTATTATTTCACACTTATTCTACTGAAATCCTATCGGAAGACATATACGAAGTCGCAAATTATTTTTCCAAACCCCCTTGAATAACCCCGCGCGATTCGACCGCTCTTGTAGACAAAAATTCGTGAGCAATGCGTTAACGAGAGGGTCGAATTCACCCTGTATGTAGTTTAGTGGCCCTGGTCTTTCGAGGGTGGCGGCGGCGGTGGTGGTAGTGGTGGCGGTGGTGGGCTGGTCACGTTGGTGGTGGTGAAATCGAGTTAGCCAAATTAACCATGAAATAGACTCCCTCCCTAGTGTCTGTCTATCTCGTCAGCCGCTCGTGTCGTTCGCATCGTTCCAGGACCACTAACCAAAGCTAACCAGTCCCGTAGGGCCTTTTAGGGCCACTGCACACAAAATTGAACCTTTGCCTCCAAAGGAAACGCGACCATTGCTAAACGCGGGAAAACCATGGCGTGTCTAAAGTGTTTAAAGGGTGCAAAAAAAAAAACTTTTGCGTTATAACAACAATCGGCAATGTGGTCTACTGAATGTTCATGCTATTTATTTGGTTAGAATTTCATTCATACAGCTATATTATGGCGTTGTGTATCGATTAAAGTTTGAGTCTGTTTGCTTAAACAAACGGGATTAACAGAGGAAGTATACGAAAATATTTGTACTATACGCATGCTATATAATCAGTTATTGTAAAGAATATTATTAATAGTAATATATTGTGCGTTATACATATTGCATAATTACGATTACAAATATTACTATCCATTCTCATGGAAGTACGTTACTCTATGATTATTTATTAATTCCGAATTAATGCATACAAGATTCTGTTTTATCGAATAGCCAACTCAATTTCGAATTAAAAGCCTCGTTATTCCGTTAAATGCATAATTACGTTGTATGGATAAATTGATATAAGAGAGAGAGAGTCATACATTTGATAATATGAAGAATAGAATATTTATATTTATCATTGCCTTTAATAACGTACGAGTTTTTAATGTCATTTAAGAAAGCATTCATTATCTTTAGATTATAAAAAAATAATTTTGTTTCTCGTTGCACGCTGTTAATCTGCGCAAGAATGAAATGCCATGTGGCATATCGTCCGTTCATTCTCGAGCGAATTCCACCTACAGCATACGAGATTCGAGGCGAGCGTCTCCCGGCTGTGATTCATGGGTACGATGATCCCATTGACAAATAAGAAAGACGCGGGTCGGCCTTTTTCTCATTAGCGGCACTTTGAACTAACCCGCCCACGTTATGACAAACTAGATTAATTTTCTGTCCAAAAGGTACCGCCTTCGCGATCGTTTGTTACGAAATTTCAACTGTCAGCCGTTACTTTATCGCGGTCCGCAACGTGTTTCGGGAATTGGCATTTAATTCGCTGCGTTTGAGGAACATCATTACGATTGGCAGAGGTATAACGCTGGACGGTTCTTACGCTCGATTTCTTACGTACGAATTCAGCACTTTGCGCGCGTACATTTCTTTTTTCTTTAAATAAAACGCAAAAAAGTATAAATTACGTTAAAATTTTATTAACGTCGTTTTAAAAAAATATATATATATATATAAATATGAGAGCATGGCCGATGTTTTTAAAATTCAATGTGTTTAATTAAAACAAAAAGTAGATTTTATGAAATATAAATTTAATTATTAAACCATATATAATATAACATGGTATAATGTAATATAATATAAAGCCACAAAAGTCAAACTGCGAGATCTGTAGTTGAAAATTTTTTGAAAGCGCGTGATATATTTTGCCCACGATGAATGCACCCGTCGTCTCGCAACGCTGTAAAACGCTCGGAACGCAGACACACGACGTTTTCATTGTAAAAATCGGGATACCGGTTAAAAATATTCAAAGGAGGGAGCGATGGCCGAAGAGGGGTTTATAACTCACGTCAGGCAGGTAATTAGCCGCTTTTGCCCAGCTGTAATGGACCCGCTAAGGCACTAAGCGAGACCCTTAACTTATTTAAATGAACCGGTAACCCATGTCCATGTCCAACGTGAGCCAGACGCGAGGCAATATAGAAAAACCATTTATAAGGGCACTATTCCGGATGCCTAAGCAATTTCTTTTCCTTTTGCTACACTTTGGACTCTGCAACCATCAGGCGATCTATTTTTTTTTTTCGTGCCAACAGGTACATGCCAACATGTGTACAATGATCCCTGTTTCACGGTTATTACGATATTATATGAAATTTTTCAATATACGAGAGAAATGTGAGTAATTGTATTACATTTACAGATATATCGCGAATTACATCGACGCCTATGCATTTTCAATATTTATACAAATAGATGAATAATTTATAAAATTGAAATTGTGACAATTAAAATAAAAAATGTATTTTACGTATTTAATAAGAGTTAGTTTGTTAGTGTACCTTTATTTAAGACAACTTTTATAGAAAAAGTATATATTATTTTTTTTTTTATTATTTCTTTAACAACATTACAATAGAATAGTTTATGAAAGAGAAAATCTTTACGTAAGATGTTGCTATATCTCGTGATAATAATACTTTGAATTAACTGTTCTGTTTGAAAGCTAATAAGATAGTTATACGAAACTAATTATCTTTAATTAGTCTTAGAAATATCAATATACTGGGAATTAGAAATAAAACATTCATAATTATCATTATAATCGATGTAAGATCTTTTTTTAATCACCGAGAGTATCGAGAGGTCGACTTTAACTGTCAAAAGAACATTGATTTGTTTTCGACGGAATTTAGGGGCGCGTCCAAAGGGCGAATATTGATTTTATGTTCGGCTGTAAAAAGTGTGATTTGAATTTTGATTGCGGACTGGGAGAGATCGCGTAACAGGATAGTGCACGCTTTGCCAGACGCACAAGGGCCCTTCAAACGACGCTTACTCAACTAGAAAATTGAAGGAATATACGTTTTCAAGTGACGAACATCGTGGACCTCCTAACCGAGTACACGTCGGTATCCACAATCTTTTCAGTACCGTTTCAAACAGAGTGTCCGTTGCTGTGTCATGGAAATCTTTTACTCATCTTCACACGTGAATATATTAGGTCATATCCTATCGTTACTTATATCAATTTTCCGAAAGATGTTTATCTCTAAGATGTATATTCTCTAGTTTTATTGCAATTTTATGCATAAAAATCTAATGCAAATTTAGCTTACATACTCTCGAAATTTCTTGGAGTGAGATCTCACTCCAAAAGAGTGAAAATCTGCCACTCTTATTCAAGAGTGCAATTTTTTACACTTTCAACATTATTTTAATTCTTTTGTGAGCTTTTACTCCAAGAAATTTAGAGAATACGACTTAACTTTCTTTATTACATTTTATGTTATTTATTTGCAAACGAAAATGAGAAACTGCTATAGACATGATTAAACAGGAATGAAGAAATGTAATATTGTATTCTTAATTCTATTCTTTCTATTTTATAGTTTTATACTATATCTAATTTGGGATTTATCTAATTTGTTTTGTTTAGTATTATCATTTTGTTTGCTTCTCTCTTTTGTTGTCTTCGCAGAAGATAGAAGCCATCTGCATCACTACTCGCTGCGAAAACGGAAAAAAAGGGGAGATACCGTTATAACGTAGGGTTACTCCTAGGCGAATCGTTTTAGTCCGATTACGATCTTCGGCGCAGCATAATTCGATAATGATACCAGGGCACGGATTTTATCATAAAGGCATGCTAATTCAGCTTTTGTCGTAACCTGAGATCACTATAATTTGCGTGAGCGTAAAAATGGGTATTAAAATATCATCATAGACCGTTTCCGAGTATCAAGCAGACAGGGCGGTCGTTTTCATTGTCAACTCACACTTCATAATGATAATAGTAGTCGCATCTTTGTCTTCTTGGCCTCTGTATTGTTAACTATTACGAGAACGCAATGAATATTACGTACTTTCTAATATTTCGCCTCTTTGATATTTTCGTAGCAGAACATTACGACGATGAATTCGAAATTTATAAAATTTATGGGACGTTGTATATATCATTGCCAGTTATTTTAAGTTGAGCACGTCTTTTCTTAATTCTCAGGCGTGTGTTTATAGCTATTATATTTGAATTATAGTTAACCGTTATGTAAATATAATTACACATGATAAGAAATTATTAGTTAGATAATGAAGCTCTCTGATATTTCTCAGATCCATAATGAACGTTTAAAAAAACATTCAGTTTCCTTTGCAATGATGAATTCAAAATAAGCAGTCGAACTAATTACTTTACGCTTCGGTTTATTCGAGTTCGGAATCACTAAAACAGGCAATTACCGTGGCACTTGAAGTGAACTGGAACCTTTGCGTCTACAGAGCGAGATCTGACGAATTCGGTTGGCGCTGCTGCGCAACTCTGTAGCTATGGAGTGTGCGCTAGCATGCGAGACCTTGGCAAATAAACACGCGACTCCGGATGAGGCTCATCATTTAACTCGACGACACCGTTTCACGTTTGTGCACCATACCAGGCGTCTCGACGCAATATCGTTAAACAAACTCATAACGTGGACAAACTAGCTGTTAATGTGGGGCATCGGTGGGTTGATCCGTGTACACCCATCTAAGTATTCTCCCGGACACCTTCTCTTCCTCCCTTAACTACTTGAACCCCAGTCCTTTCTCTCGCCGTTCGTCACGTCGCTTGCACTTCTCCGTCTACCTTCCGCAAAAGCGGCCGCTCTGTCCTTCTTCGGCTCTCCTAATATCTCGTGGCTCCAATTAGTTCTGAACGTCGGACTGTCCGTCCGTCCGTCCGTCCGTCCATCCGTCCGACCGTCCGTCCGTCTATCCGTTCGTACGTCCGTCCGTCCGTCCATCCGTCCGTTCGTCCGTCCGTCCATTCGTGGTTGCCGTTTGCACAGTTCGTTCGTTGCCTCGGCTCGTTCGTATCCCTCAGCTTCATTAAGAAACGCTAATGCGTTTTGTTTCTCTTTCACCACGCTCTCCACTCCCGAAGGGGAACGAGCTAGGGACTCTTTTAATAATCCCGCAGCACGCTCAGAGATTTATTATTTTCGGGCTACGTTGCTGGATAAGTCCATATGGCTGACGCCCTCTCCCCCTTCTACGTTGCACCCGTCACCCCCATCGTCCCTCGTCGCTCTTTTTCTTTTTCTTCGGATTGCCTCTACCGCGTCCGGTCGTCCTGCCGGCTCGCGAACTTCTGTACAGGGTGACCTGATAAAGTTGAGATGCATTTTTAGACCACTTGGGTCTTGCCCTAGGCAAAATACTACACTCGAAGTTTTTTATCTCGATAAGAAAATTGACGGCGGGTCTTTCTATTAATTGAAAGAGGAAATTCACATTGAGATCTCAAAGTTTTTTCACGTGCAATTTTCTCGTCTCAATGTCTATCGGAACAGACGTAGTTGAAACGACGTAGGTACAAATTGGATTTCGAGGAACTGCACTTCTTCGAAAGTATAATCACGATTATGCCGCTTCCGATCACGAGTAACCCGAGTCTGTACCTTGCCGTGGCGCGTAGGCAGTCTCATACATAGGAACGATGTAAAATCGATGCCGACTCAGACTCGTTACTTGGAGAAAATGGAAATAGCGTCTGCGTCCCGGGCCCGATCGAGACGCAGAGAAAGAGAGGAGACGCTCCTCTTCTATGGTTATAATTCTTAGTGAACGTATAAGCTATAAGCATATTCCAGTCCTTTGATTTAACGAGGTGTGGTGTCGGTTATACTATAAACGGGGTACATCGGGGCCCCCTATAAACCAAACGGCCGAGTCGGTAAATTAGGAACTGAGACCTCTCGCAGGAAGCCCCCTAAAAATACAATTAACGAGTCGTTTAACGGATATACCTGGCGCGGAGGTCACCAGTCTCTTTCTTCGACGGGACAGGGTTGCATCCGTGCAAAACGAAATAAGCCGCGATTTTTCTGAGCCGCACCCGTGTTTTGGTTGCGGCGAAGAAATGGCGAGGATTTATTGGCCGGCTGGATTTAATAGGAGCTCGATCCGTGCATTCCAACACATGTCCCGACTACCACCGATTCTAATTAACTGCACGGGGATATAATATAAAGCAGTCTTTTTTTTTTGCATATCTATATAAAGTATCTATATGAATCTATTTATTTAAGTCCAGATATGTACGCGTGTACATTTTGTGTTATTGCTATACCTTTTCATAAAATACGTATATAGATATATCATCCAAATGCGTTTCAAAAGGTGATAAATTAAAATTTATTGATCGTCATAAATTAATTACTTACGTTTATGGACAGGGATGGAGTCTTACAAAGATAGATGATATCGTTACATGTTACTGGACCAAATGGAATTTACTTACGATAAAATAAAATAATTAAATAATTTAAATCAACCAAAACTAAATATACTGTATGATTGTTGCAAGCAAAAATATGAAATATGTATTCTGCGTTTGATACCATGATATATTTCAAAACACGGCCATGCGTCACACAAGATGCTGTTGTATATAAATATTTTTTCTTTATGAAAAACATTTATGACGGCAATAAAAAATCTCGTTATGATTGATAGCAATATATAACTATTATTTTGACCAGCAATATAATTATTGAATATGAGGATCATGTATGTTGTCAGTTGAGAAGAAATAATAAATATAACGATATATAAAATGTATGTTATATCCATCATGTTTCGAAATTGTGTAAATAATAGAGGAAGAATCTAATCAATTTTTTTCTAGAGAATTTATATCAGTATTTATGACGGGTACATACTTGATGTGTTAGTTAATCTTTTATCCTTATATTAGTTTTTGCCTGCCGGAAGTGCAACAATCGATAAATATTTTACCACCAGTTGCGCGCTTCGGTGACTCTGCTGCATAATATTTAATATATAAAGCATTAATAAATAAACATTTATCGCTCGTATACATCGACAATAAATATTTGTTTTTATTACAAAATTAATTTATGACGTGAGTAACGCGCCGTGACTAACATTAGCGATATCAGATGTGATTATTAAAGAAAGTCGTCTAGATATTCGAGAAGAATGATTTTATCGTGCACGGTCGAACAGCAATTCGTTCGACCTCTCAATTGGCGATTGTTTTTCCAACGCGGTATCATCCGGCCGCTAATTTATATCGCGCGCGGCTTAATGCTGTGTCTACGGTGCAGGTAGTGGATACGATAATCCACGATAAATCATCGGCGGAATCTTTAGCTTAATGAGTTTTTAGTGGCGGGTTTCACCGGGACGTGATTCATTTTGTGTTTTAATCAATTCATTAACGCCGCGCGCAGATAGCTTTTTCGTGGGTTCCGCGCGTTCGCTACCGCTGCCGGGCCAGTTCCAATATTCGATCAGCTTACGTTTTTACCAAAAACGTCCTCGCGAGAATAATATAGCTTGCTAGTTTTTAATTAATTGCGGCGGATATATATCATCGCGGAATATATCGGGCGCGTGGATGTAAACGCGCTGCTCACCAAAATTTATCGCGATATCATTTGAATATTCCGCTCTTCGTCTCCGTTCGGTATAATTTCGGAACTCCCCGATTATTTTGTTCGATTTTTCTTACGCGTCTACTTGACGAACGAGAATTCGTAAAATGGAAATGGAGAATTTTGATTTTACGATCGGGGATTGTGTGAAATAATAAAAAATTGCATGTATACAAGATTGTCAGCGAAAGGCGGCGTACATAAAACGTTGGAAAAATAGTCACTTATGAATATTTATACCTAATAAAATTGATATATTGTGATATTAGTGAAGCATTGAATTAACATTTACATTAAATAACATAACATTTACATTAATTATCCGATTGATATTAATAGTAGAAATCGTATTATAATTTGCGCGCTTTGAAGAGTTTTAGATCTGATAATAAAGAGGCCGCATAATTTTGATATTATTTTACATAATGGCGCAATATTGATACCGGACAATTATGTTGCATTGTACGTCATTGCACATACCATAAATTTGTTATTTAAATATTATAATTTATACAAATGTATAATTTAACAGCGTTATTTTCGAAAAAGTTACAGAAGAATGGCGTAGAATTCCCATCGAATTTCGTCGTAGACGTCGCGAGCGAATGGAGATTTCGTGGGATGACGACAAAAATATTCGCGATTCGACGAAGGCAGCTTTATCGAGCGAGAGCGTCCGTTATACGTTTTAAGAAGGGAGGAGAAGGGGAGGGGGAGGGGGCGAGAGAGTCATCCGGGAGAGGGATGGTGAAAGGGAAAGAGAGACAGAGGCAGAAGGTGTCGGTGTTAAGGCCCTGCGGGATACGACCCCCGTTGCGAGCACACGACTCCCGAAAGAGCCTCCGTTTGGGAATCGCGCCTCCTCGTCCACTGGAGTCAACCTGTCGACCGTTGCTCCGAGTCGGCGGTCGGAATTGATGAAGAACGAGGCTTGAAAGAGATTATAGATTGCGGCCATTATTAGGTGCCAATATATTACTTTCGCCGACCGGATATATCGGTGTTTGCGTTTTGCGGTCGGTCGGGCGTTCGGGTTTGTGCAGTACGCGTGCGGCTTTACTCCCGCGATTGATTTGTAGTATAATATTGCGGCGAACGTCTGGAAATAATCGCGTGCGAGCGCCGTTTGCTAATTTACGGCATGTGATCGAAAAAAAAAAAAAGTTATTTAACGGTTAAGACAGAAACAAGAATGATTTCTCCAACTTTGAAAGAAATCTGCTTGAGAAACAAACGTGAGATTGTATTGCTCGGAAAAAATAACTCGAAACAAGGGAAATAGTACATTGTGACATGCCTCTTTTTCATAACAGATTGTTAATTTCGATTGATAAAATACATAAAATGTCTTTTATTAATAAAACAAACAGGTTCCAAAAATTGGAAAGACCATCTTTTTTCACATCTAATTTTATAGTCTTATCAAGGTATTATTTTGAAAATATTTTGCTACCCTTTGTCGATCTGGATATTTGCAGACATTTTTTTGTGATTGTAAAATTTTATATTGACGCAGATTACGACATTAATTTAATTGTGAATACTGCGAAGGGAATGAAATTGCATATGCTGTTGCTCGATGCAATGACATAGTGCATGTTATTATTGCATAAGGGATTAAAGAGATTATCGGCTCCTTCTTTCGCGTCAGGCGCGTCTGGGCGAAAAAAGTGGTCAGGATCGTATTTCGCCACGTAACACGGGCCCTTTACTTAATTACACATTCGCCGGCCGCGCGCATGCAGCTTTGTAATTCGTGCGCTCGCGTTTAATCGTCGTCGAAAATTGCACGTGCGCCGCGCGGCGGAGATTGCGGAGGCGCGAGCACGCCGAAAGACGGATCTATTAAAGCCTCTTCGGGGTACGGTGTAGGGTTAGACCTGTAATTAACCGGTAGCTCCTTTACTCGCGAGAGCGTAACTCCGGTCGTTTAACGGTCCGCTTTTATTGGGCACTTATTGGTCATTTTTGGGCCCGCAAGAGCCCCGAAGGCTTTCTCTACGGCCGCCTCCGGCCGGCCATCGAACGCAATCCGGAAGCCGGAAGCGAAAGATCGAATCTCGAACTGAAACGGGCGTTTCTTCATGCGCATTATTTTCTCTTCTGCAATGTGTGGATATCGAATTCAATTTATATACCTCAAACTTACTAAATAACTAATAAATTTACTGAAAATTGTAGATAATGTTTATACACACACTGACGACAAATTACTGAATTTTATTAAATAATTATTTGGGTAGTACTAATGAAATATTTACTAAATGTAAATATACATATTTATTTTATTTTATTTAAGCATAATTTTATAATTTCAAATAAATATTTATTTACTGTAAGTAAATTTTTTGTTCATATTATTCAACCACAAATATTTAATAAAATTCAGTAAAATTTTTCTAGTGTATACATTCTTATCTTCATAGTGTCAAATTATATCTAATTTGAATTTTTAATTATTTCTATAGGTCGCCACTGCTTCTACTCATGTCGGCAATTTAACTAAAACAATAAAGTTAAACTTTAATTTAACTCAAGAAAATTTATTTTTTATTCAAATTTAGTTTATTGTTTACTAAGTGTATGCATTAATATGAACCTTGTTTACTTTGACTCTAACCTTGGAAGTGGATTTACATTTTGATACACATAAAAGTTAAAAATAACAAAATTTTGTAAAACTAAAAAAATATGGATTGTCATTGCCCTTTAATATCTAACAGTGTATCCAGTGTTGATTTTGAAGCTTTTTTTTAAATAATTGCGGTGTTAAATTTTTAGAAGATTCTGTATGTGTGATCTAAATATTATTTTTAACAATTATAATAATTCACAAAAATAAAAACATTGTTTTTTCCAATGATCTTCAATTAAATGGAAATTACAACAATTTTAATTTTTTTTTAAATTTATTGAATTAATACGCGACAGTAATTAATATTGTTAATTTTCCATTTTTGTTGCTAAAATCGGTTTTTTGCTAAATTTATTGGAACAACGTTTTTTTTAGACTTTATTCTAACGTTGGCGTATCTACTTGAGGCACGATTTCGACTAAGGGTAAGCTGTAACAAAAGCGGAGCTTACAGTATCATGATTTTAGCTTAGCACGTGTCCAGCGTTATGTTTGCTAAGTGAAGAGCACTAGAGATCTCTATTGTTTATTGGACGGCGCTACTAAGCGCATGCCAAGAGCCATTCGAATTCGAGTGCTCCTTCCATGCGTTTACCGATTTGAGGCCAGAAGAGGACTCGAGGATATATGTATCTTTTCTAATCAATGAATCCTATCGTTTGAGTAATTAATCAGACGTAATAATTGATGGGCTAAACTGTTAAACAACTATGTATAGGTGTACGTGTATCGGTCTTTGTTAGAAATATTATTTCTAAATAATTTAAATAATATTTTTGATATGCAAGAATATGTATTCTGGAGATTAATTGGGATTAGAAATCTTAATATAGAAATGTCACGATAATTTTCTTTTCTTATAAATTATTAAATTAAAAAAATATCAATCAATATAAATAAATGATCAGTTAAATACTACTTAAAAAGAATAATTAAATTTAATAAAAAATTTGAATTTACGAAGAATAAATTTTACCTTTATTTTGTAAAAAATGAAAATTAATTTATGATTATTCTTTCCGAATTATTTTTGTAATCCGAAAGGATTAAAGTTGTATAATTTTGATAAGTCACAGCAAATTGTAATATTTTTACAATAATTTAATTTTACTTTTTTAATTTATTAAAATCAGTCATATTTATTTCTTTCAAAACATAAAAATTCGACGAGTATAACATCAATAAATAAAGTACTAATACATGCCATTTTGACAGAAAATTTTCGGCGAACGCTCCTTTAAATAAACATGTACTAGATTTAATACTCTATTTTATAATTTTAACGATTGTAACAATATCGTTGCATTATTTTGGCACACTTTTTTTATCATGTACAAAACCTGTGTAATGACAATATAACGATACCATTACAGTTGTTAAGAGTTATAGAATAGGGTTCAATAATCAATTCTTCCCATTATGCTATTTATAGGAGAGCAACTTTTTAATTTTTTTCATATGTATAGCCTTTAATAATTTTTTCTCCACACACATATACAAGAGCAAAAAGTATTCGTACAAGGAAATTTATTATAAAAAAGCCTTATTTGTAGAAAATAAACATTAATTAGCAATTTTATACAATGAATATATTCTGTACTAACATAAACAAACGAGTTTCGCATGTAATCCTGATTTTAGAAGCTAAATTTCTCGTCTGTACAAATACTTTTTGAGCAAACAATACAACTTTAATTTTTGCTTTTATTTTTCAGATGATACATTTTGTATAATTAATACACATATTTTTGGTATATATAATTTTAAGAAACATACAGTCTGTTTTATTCTTTATGAATAAATTGTTAATTATTCAACAAGAAATGATCGTCAATTAAACGTCGAATCGATGTCAAATTGATATTGAAATCATTGTATTTATATCGATTCGACCATCAGTTTGATGACTCATTTCTCGCTGGATAATATTTACTTTAAAAATAAAGTTCATATGGAAAAAAATTTAAAAGATGTTGCCTTATAAATATAATATAAAGGACAATGGTAAGAAACGCATGATAATACCTAGAATTATTTGTCGAAATTCGGAACGCAAAAAACAGTCTACTCAACACAAAATCACAAACTTGTTTTACAATACGTTAAATATTTGAAAATGACGAAACCGTCTGGCGTACAACCTTGGTGTTAGTTTTTTTTTACTACGTATAACGTGCGAAGGCCGTTATGCGTAAGCAAGGCTAAACGTGTTGTCATTCGCGCGTCGAGCCTCGAGCGGATGAGTAGCGGCGCGTGTCGCTCTCTGTACATCGTCGCATTTGTCTCTCGAAACGCGATCGCGAAGAATATCAGAAGATGCCATAAATGTCGACTGTATATTTCATGGTCGTTACGATTAGTGATCCCGCGACATTGATGCGATCGGTGCGATTAATAACTCGTAACAGTCGTAATCGTAGTCGTAACATTCCCTTATTGGGATAGATATTTCGCGCGATTCTACTTATCCGAGGTTAGATGATAGAAAATGGAATAATAAAATTATAATACACTATTATAAATACGTGTTAAATTTATAGACGATATTGTTTCTTTAGTAATGTCGGTATTTGAATATATTTTGCGTCGTGTTTGGATTTTCTATCAGAGAATTTATTTCAAAATAGAGTGTAATTTGCTGGATCGATTGATTTGAATAATTAAAAAACATGATATGGCTATTATTTATTATCATTTATCTATTATTTTATGAATGATAATACTTTTGAGACTTTTACGGGCACTTTCTATACGGAAATTATGCGTTTACAAATCTTAGAATGCCAACTGCAATGGTCACGAAACGTTGGCATTCTAAGAATGGATTTTGCCATGGAGATAACCCGCGAAACGCGTAATTCCTGTATTTATAAATGATATTTGTGATTTGCAAAATTCGCGTCATAAATACAACTGTAATTAACCTTTTGTATTACTATTTAACAATCGCGTGGTATAAATTTAATGATGTCTGTCGCTCGTTAAAATCTTTTGTTGTTCGAGAGTCATTTGCAAAATGTAGCGTTTCATGTTGATCGTATTTTCACGATCATATTTTTTGTGTTAGCTTTCTATTGTAATATAGAAAAATGCATGTCGTGATTAACGAGAGTGCCGTGTAAAATAGCATATTCTACGATTAAATTACCTATAATTAATCGCTTTTTCGCGAGTGAATATGTGAGTGCCATGAAGGAGGAAGTTAGAGAGCAGAAGAGGTCCAGGAAGGGGCGGAATGAGGAACTATGAGGTAAGTAATTTACTTAAAATATATTTATTTTATCTATGTATATATTATTTGAGGAATTAGTCATTCATAACTATTGTACATTAATTATTATAATTATATTAATGCGTATTTAAATTAAGTATATTTTTACTTTATAGTTTAGCTTATGCGTCATAACTCCGCTGCTGCGCATCGTATCGATGAGTGACAAATCATGTTTTATTTTATTTGAGATAATGGATCTGTGAAAATTGAAACAGATATATATACACATGATGTATGTAAATATGTATATGGATCACGTTAATAGCTGCATACATGCAATATGTATAAATATAAATGTAAGCCATCAAAAATGCATTGCCTGGATGGATTTGTTAGAAAGATTAAAACTAGTTATTTAATCCTGGAACAATTATCCATCGATATATCGCTCGTGCAAACGAGAATGCATATGCAAAACAAATAAAATAAAAGTGATAATATTAATACATTCATTTATTCATACATTATAGCTTCTTATACATATAATAGAATACTAATTACAAGATATGTATCAGTTATCGAAAACTTATGACATAAATCCGCGAATGAACGAAATAAATAATAGAAAAATTCCCAAATAGAGTAAGGTCATTGTTTAATAAAAGAAAATAAAAAACAATAGCATGATTTTTACCGAACAGAGATTTTCTTCGATAAAAATTATTGCTAATATATTTTTTCCTAAATACTTTGTATATATATTAGATATACACTACGAACATATTAGCATCATTTGAATAACTTTTTGTGTCAATTTTTTATTATGCAGTATCACTTTCTATTCATTATGATACATTTAATTTTCGAGATTGTGCTCAAGAAAATAATAAAACATAACGAAAAAGAAAAGACAAAATTATAATAATATGTATATTGACATTTTCAAACTGCAAAGTTTGTATTTGAGTTTCTTCATATATCTTACGAACAATGAAGATATGAAAGTAATTTATTTATGTATATATGTACATATGTATGTATGTAAAATAAAAATAGAAAAATGTATAAAATACGGTAGAGAAAAATGGTTAATATTTAAATATGTTTATTTTTTTTTTCCTTCTTTTTAAATATTTTCTAAATAAAATTTCATACCTACGTTTAGCATGCTTATAGCGTGCATTAGATATTATATAAACTAGTGCAAAAGAAGCAGCAATACTTGGAGGTTTTTTCAATATGTATACGTTACAAGCTAAAAATATAAAAGCAGAAAATGTTATTTACTTACCACAGCATGTTTCAAATAATTTACTTAAATAATAAAAAATGAACTAATAATTATTATTAATTGTAATTATTTTTATCTACATATACATATATAATGCAGAAGTTTTATTCTTATTTTTTCTAGCATTTTCATGTAACAGTTAAAATTTGTTATATTTTTACAATATCTTTTTACAATATCAATTGATTATTATGATGTACATACAATCAGCTGAGCAGTAAAATTCAATATTACGTAAACTGAAGATCACGAACAGATGAACGATATAATAAATCTACGTATAATAAATCGAAACGAATAAATTCTACATAAAATGTGATAATTTATAATTCGACAATTGTTGACATTTGTACATTAGACCTCCACTTCCAATTAATCTTGAGAATACGTTATTGAAGTATTACATGGTGATGATGGGATACAAGAATGATGATGTAATTAATTTTATCTATTAATAATATAATCCTCTCCATCATGCACATAGTGCTGTATTTCAGCAATTACACGAAATTTGATCTACTTCCTAGTACTATTTCTAGTACTATCAAAACTTTCAAGTTTTAGTTTTACGATTATTACTTGGTTCGACGGATATAGCTTTGGGGTTTGAGATTATACGTAATTAGCGTTATAACGACCGCCTTGGCCAAATTGCATTATTAATTTTTTTTTTTCAACCAACATTTCAATCAAGTCCGTCAACGTCCCCTTGAGCTATATCGAAAGATTCGACCCTGCAATTACTTTGTTAATTAAATGAAGATCGCTTCTGTAACCAGATGTTCCTTGGATCATATCTCTCTCTCTCTCTCTCTCTCTCTCTCTCTCTCTTTCTCCCTCTTTTTCCCTATGTTAAAAGGATTGTTTAAATATATTCTGTTTGAATATCCAGTTTCTAAGTTACATCGCGTAGTGGAAAACAAATTTAATTTTCGTTTAAAAAGAGTGATAAGTTAAATACACTTGGTTTGCAAGTCAATTTTGAGAACAATTAAAATTTTAAATATGTCAATTTTTGAGAAACGTTTAATATCGTGATTTTTTTATCATAATAGAATATATATTGCGCCATTAAAAAAAATTAAATTTTTGTATTTGGAAGGAACGTTCTAGAGCTCAAGCGCCTCATATCTTAATCATCGTGTTCAGCGCGAGGAGAATAGACAAGGATTGAGTTTCACATAATTATTTGCATACGTTCGGCCGCTAGGATCCCATCTTTACTAAACGCACTACAACACCATTTTTCCACGGCTCGTCGGTCTCTTCTCCCGTTTCACTGATCTCGTTTATGCGAGCTATGTTCCGACCTGCCAAATATATTTCGCCTTTCTAGTTGCTCGTGTCTCTCCTACCGATCCCTCCCTCTCGTTCTTCAGCTACGCCATTCTCTTTTCTCTCGTTCACCTTCCTCGCTCTCTCCCGCTCTCTTCCGCTTCTTCTCGATCGGCCTACCCTCTTTTGAATAGAATTCGCAGCCACGGGTGTGTGCGCGCCGCCACGGGTGTTGTTCCTCCGAAGAAACCCAAAACTGATGGTTAATTATATTCGTCCCGCGACTGAACTTGGACTCGAGAGCACGAAGGGTCTTTTTTAGTTTGCGGCACGCGCCGCCACGTGGCTTCATCGCCGACCCCGTGAAGAGGAAACGAGCAACCGACTCATGGCTCGTGTGGGGCCGAGTTAGTGTTACCGATATGCTCGGCCATCGTTCCCTCCCGCTTCGCGTTAGGAGATGAGAAGCTTCGCGAACGAACGAGAGCGAACGCCTGGCACGATTCTGGCCGGAGCAAAGGGCGGCCATTATCGCCCCGTGAGATTAAATAATGAAATCGCCGTACGTCGATTTACACCGCGGCATCTTACGCTCGTTCTCTTGACGATATTTCTGCTTTATTCTTCTCTTGTCAAGAATTTCCCGCGTAACAACGTTAACTGTTCAGATTATCGCTACTATTACACAATATTAGACGAACAGCATGCATCGCGAATAATCTAAAAAAAAAAAAAAAGTATAAACGTGCAAATTAATTGAAATATCGACAAATAAAAATAAACTGTAGATGGAGATTTTTTTGGCAAAATATGTGCGGTAATAAATAATATACAGCGTTAAAAAAATTGCTGTATATTATTTATTACTGCATACATTTTTAGAATCAAGTTATATCTGTTCTAAAAAATTAACACTAATAACTATGGGTGTATATGTGTATATTTAGGATTTATAATATACCAATATTAACCAATATGTGAGAGAGACATATGTGAATGAGAATTGCGTGCGTCAATAAACTGTCAAAATTGTATATCGATACCGGACACATCGCGTGTGTCCGCGAATGTATATACATATAATAATATAGCTGATCTGGCGCTGGACATTCATCCGTGAATATATAAAAGCCTCAACCGTGCGATGGTACGATCGACCAATTAAATTCATCGCGCTTCGACAACGGAGAGTGCCCATTATCGCCCCGTAAGATTAAATAATGAAATTGCCGAGCGTCGATTTATGGCAGCTGCATACACAGGGTTTCACGTTAAACGAGTAATTAATTGCGAAACTTCAACGACCTGCTTTATACAACTAGTCGTGGATCTTGAGGCGCAAATATTTTCGATAAATAAATTTTGCGCCCTGTAATCGTTTTGTTTTTTCCTTTATTGCGAACAAAATTCGCGTATTGTAAAATACGAAATACAAGAAAAGTGATTCAGCGATTAGAGTAGACTCCGAATATCATAAGCAGTTATTAATGACATGATTGGAGTATTAACTCTAATAATTTTTATTACTTTCAAAAATTTATGCAGTTTCTATAATGGAAGATATTGACATTACAGTAAAATTATATTCTAAATTATTCTGAAAGGGTACGAAGAGGGGGAGGGGGAGGGGGGAGGAGGGAGAAAAAAAAACAGAATTCGCCATTTAGTTCCAAAAGTGAAAAGCGTATCTTTTAAAATGGGACTTTATCTAAGTGGTACGAGATTAAACTCGTTCTCCAATTTTTCTCTTCCACTGCTTCGTTCTTCGTTCTTGTTAATCGCATTACATTCCACACTCGCGAAACCGTAATAACGCTGCACGCCACGTATATACCGTCCGTTAGATTTGCGAAGATCCGACGAGATCCGACGAAATGCTCGGACGCAGAAAAAAAATGTATCCCCCGGACACAAAGGGGGTTGGCACGTTACCGTGCGGAGACGATAATGCCCCGTTGAGTCCGCGCGCTGAGGTACGTCTAAGTGCAGACTCCGAAACTGTTCGAAATGTTTGTCCCGCAGCGAAATGCAATCACGGCGCGTGGGATTTAGGACAGCTGCGCGCGTGCTGAGGACAATTAACATGAATTATGGTAAACGCTCGCGGACCGGACCGAAAGGGATCGTCAGGGGCATCGCGCGATCGCATATGTACGAAAGCACACGCGGGTTACGGATCCCAGCTTCGCCCGCGGCGTGCTGAATATATGTATATTGGCGTGCATTTTTGCATCGAAAGTCGCAGGTGTCGCTTTCCGTTTCTCCGACTGCGGATCGGTTTCAAGAGTGAATCGTGAACCGTTATTAGCGTAAATACTTGAATCGGATGGAATATCATTGAAGGAATAATCGATTATTGATAATTGAAAGAGAAAATGAAAACGCAATCAGTTTAAAAAAAAATAATAAAGGAGGATAATATTAATACGGGAAAAGTTCATAGGTATCTCATGAGCGTATGATATTTGTATGATATTAAATTGCTTTAATATGAAATAATAAAAAATTGTAATACAGCTGTGACATTTACAATTTTTAAATGTAAGCATAGTTAATATATCGGTTTTTTTATTTGATACTCTATACACGTATACACGTGGACAGTTTGATAAATTATTTTTTTTCAAATCTAAACTCAACTTATTTTTTAATATAGTCTCCTCTTAAAGCGAGAGCCACTGAATTATTAAATTATCACCCACGCACAGAAAAAAATGTTTGGTTGAATTAACTGGAATTCTGGTGGAAAATGAACACTCTAGAATTCTAGTTAAATCTACAAGATTTTTGGTTAAATCTATTAAAATTTCAGTTAAAATGACCAATATCCAGTGGATTTAACCAGAAATCTTGTAGATTTAACTAGAATTCTGGATTGTTCATTTTCCACCAAAATTCCAGTCAATTCAACCAAACATTTTTTTCCGTGCGTATATACACTCGTATACACTCACACACACACATACATATATACATACACAACGTAGGAATTTGCAGAGTTTTATTAAAAGAAATTTGGAAATATATTAGAAAATTATTTAATCTTCTTTTAATCTGCACGACAGACAGACATTCGTGGAATTTTGAGCGATTATGAAAATTAATGTTAACCATGGTCGCGGAAGTCACACGAATATAAATGGGACTTTCACTTTCTTTTAAGATTTTGTCCGTCCATTGCCAGTGGCCAGATGTGCCTGGCAGCGCGAATGTTAACCGGGCGAATTTTTGCATGTCGTTTACCCGCAGGTGTTCCTCGTATCGTGCGGATGTGTCAAGCGTCGCAAAAGTGACTACGTGCGTGCTCTCGCGCGATTCGCCAGATAACCAACAATGTTATTGCCGTAATAAACATAATTTGCATAATCGTCGTTGGAAGATCAATTGGACTCTAATGGTAACTAATATTTTTCGTTAAAATCGCTTCGTCGAAAATTACGTACTACTGCACTCGTATGAGTGTACGTTTCGCCATTTTCATACATTCTTATTATTTCTATCTGTGTTACATTTCAAGTAACGGGATTAACTGTAGATCGAAGTAATTTGAATATCTGAAAATATACAAAGATTTTTTTTTTTAATTTTATAAAATTTTTTATTTTCTTTTTTCTTCTCAGTGGATATTAGTTTGTAAAATATTTTTAAATATCTTTATACATTTAACGGAAAAAGAATGTAACTTCAAAATTCTACAAGTCGCTCTATTGATTTTATATTTTTACAATTTAATAATTATATTATTTCGAAATATTGCAATAATTTTTTAGATATATTTTAGTTTCTTAAATAAAATAACTGTATCCAGAATATATATATTTATTTTTAGACCATTCACACAATTCTTGGTATTCGGTAAAACTCTGCATCGATAAAATAAAATTGCTTTGTAGATGTCTTAAATTTGAGATTGAGCACATCAATGTGCAACAGCAGAAGACGGCCAACTATATGATACTTTTTTGCGGATGATTGGCTGCAGGTGTAATACCTGGTTGTTTCAGGGCTCTTATTACACATTGTACAGCATGCCATCTGATAAGTTAGCAGAAACTGGGATAATGATTTCCGCGGTATAGAAATATATATAACAGCGCGGATGGTGTGCTG
>NW_017304450.1:2056105-2067058 GCF_001594115.1 Trachymyrmex septentrionalis | reverse complement strand
TTTTTTTGTGTGGTTTTCGCCCCCACAACCAGCACGCAGCTGTCTCCGTTGATGTGAAAGGTGGATCGCCTCAGGGAAATTTGTTGCGTATATTCGATGAGCAGATAATCAACAATGCTACACTTTCGAACATCAAGTGACGCTATCGATAATCGTCCGTTTTTCCAAACATTGTCCCGCCCAGTCTAAATGTAAACGATAATTAAAATTTTACAGCGCCTTTACGCTTGGAGCGATTCCATTTTACGGCGGAAGATTGTTTAATTGTTCAATACATATATTGCAACATTTTTTTTGTTGTATCTCCTGCCATAGTACAGAATGTAATTTAATTGCAATATTTACGCAATGTGTGCTCTTTTACATCAGGATATTTTAAGGTCGATCGCGATTTATCGGAAAAGATGGCTTTTATAACGTGCTAGATATTTGATACTGATCTGTTGAAACAATAAAGATCCATTTATGCTTAGATATTGAATTTTCATGTAACGCTCGAAAAGATAATTTTAATTATACCATTAAATCTGTCGTTATAAAATGTAATTACCCTTACTGTTACTCGTATATTTGTAAAATAATTATTTTCTGGTATTACTCCCGCATTAAAAATGCTTCTTAACAATTCTCTTTGAACGTAAATGTAAACAATTAAATACCCTTCGCGTAATATCAACAATCAGTGATTGGCAAGATTTTCAGCGTCGAGACATATCAATAGTAAACAATAGATGAAAATTAATATCCGTAATGCAGAGCGAAGCTTCGTTAAACGGTGAATTCAATATTTCGAGGGACGGATCGTTTGACGGATGAGAAATCGGCTCCAGTGTTCAACTGTCGATTCTGGCTACGGCTTGTCGAAATGCAACTGACAAAATAATTAGTTTCGGAAGTTCGCCGTGCGCACACGGGAGAGGTTTTGTTTGTCAAAATCGCGTGTGGGGCGGAATTTTCGACGAGAAAAAAGCGCTCTCTACGCACCTGCCGGTGAGCGCAGGCCAACCGCATCTCTCGCAATTAGCACGCTCCCTTTAACGTGTACATTATCAATTACGCATATCGAGTGGAGCGATAATGAGAGATATTAGATCATTACATGTACGAAATGCCGAACATTTAAAGTCCTCGAGAATCACGGAACGTTCTCACGTAATAAATGACTTTCATAAATTTGTAAGATTAATTCAGTACTTGAGTATTACGATATAAGTTTGGATAGATTTAGTTAATAATCTGTTATTAATTTAGTTAGTAAAATCCGTTAATAATCCGTATAATAAGTTTGTGTCGAGGTTTATTCAAAGTTTAAACATTGATTTGATAATTAAAATATATTTGATATAAGTTTATCGATCATTATATAACGTATTATAAGGATTTTTCTCACTGGACAAGTTTACAATTCGAAAATTACATTACCCAAATTAAATAAATATTTCATGTTAAATCTGACGCTGGTACATTTCAAAGAGAGGAAGGGGAGAAATACGCTCGTTATTAGATATATTTACGTTTGTGTTATTTTACATCTATGTATAATATATCTATTACGTTATTATTTCCATTTTTATCTTTGAAAGAGAAACCTTTGAAGTTTCATAGAAACTCCATATTATCTCGTTGCATACAGTGACATCGAAACCTTATTGGAGAGGTACGTTTGTTTCGTTGAAAGCATTACGGGCATTTTTTCCTCCACCTGATAGATAACCTCTTGCTATAAGAAGACACAAATGCCGTATGCACAACGTTGTCTCGAGGGTGGTTCGGATACAGAGCTGATAGCTCCGGGCTGATAGATGTTGGCTAATTATGTGCCCGAGAAGTCCTGGCTTCGTCTGGCCAGGAAGAGAAGCCCTTCCTTGCGTTCGCTCTTTGGTCTTCGCCGTATCGCTCGCGACCACCCATTGACAATAAAATCGCCTCTTA
The DNA here is from genome assembly GCF_001594115.1 of Trachymyrmex septentrionalis. Lineage (NCBI taxonomy): Eukaryota > Metazoa > Arthropoda > Insecta > Hymenoptera > Formicidae > Trachymyrmex > Trachymyrmex septentrionalis. The sequence continues at coordinate 2,065,126 of NW_017304450.1, read as the reverse complement.
GATTTTGTAAAAATATCGCGGCTGTAACGACATAATTGTGGTTCAGCGGACGGATATGCTTTGCGATGAATTTCTCTGGGGATAATCCCGAAAGGAAGATAAATTGTATGAAATATTTGATTGCAATGCAAATCTATGTAGGTATAAACACTAATTCAAACGTATCGTTTAATCGTACTTTTGAATATAAAATATTTTTTAATATTATTATACATTTAAATATCAAAATTTTATATTTAACTGTACGATCAATGACAAATATTTTTCTAATTAATTTGCAATATAAAAAGATCTTGAAATTTTTTTAAAATTGAAAGATAAATTTTTTTTTGTCTAAAGATTCGATTGATTTAGTTTAATATTATTTTATTTATTTACTGTGTTATTTATTTTTGTGAGGTAATATCTCTCATACGCAGATACATTGTTTTGTTAAATTCTTTATACCAACAGTTTTTGACACACTCATTCCTTCTGATAGAAGCACTTTAATATTATCGCCACTGTCATTCTCGGACGGCTATCATTTCCGTGCGAATATTCCAAATACTCTTATAAAATCGTTAATATTTGTTTCGATAATTGCTACGGGTATGGCACCTCCCACGGTTAATTTACACAATTATAACGCAGTTCGATTATAATGTATGTTGATTACGTACCTCATTTGCTAGCAATTACAGAAACGCTATCCGTGTTTAACACTTTTTAGCGCCGGTATATTAATTGGTTCCCTCTCGTCGCGAATCTGTTTCATCCAATAACACATTTAATGTCTCGCCAAAATTACAATTTCACTTTCGCTTGCTAAATGATCTCCTTCTAACGTTCGTTGCACCGTGTCACGTAATTTTCCATATCGTATAATGCATTAATTAATATGTTTAACGAGCTTATGCTAAATACTATTTCTCGAAAATAGACAGAATGTCATGCATCAAATTTTTGGTAGGTGAAATAGAAATTTTCGAACATGCCTATCAAATTTAATGCAGAATTTAAATAATAAAACTACTGGCATCTCAGAGTTAAGTCTTACAGTTCTTCTGTTTTGCGAGATATGTGCCACAGCGAATTATAATTTATCTACGTACAATTATCTCTTTAATATTTGAATATTTCATAATATTTAAAACACTACATGAAAAAATGAGAAAATTAGAAAGTTCCACTGAGAGAAAGGATTTTGTTAATTTAACAAGCCACCAGTAATCGGTGACCGATAAATATGTGACAACAAATTTTGTTGTTGTGATTACTGCTAGTCTGCTATATCAACCAATTATTAGTAACAGAAACAAACTATATAGAATCTAGCCTATCTTCTGGATAGACTTTAGGCTCGTACATAGAATTTACATAGAATTCATAGATGATTGTAGAGTCTTAAGTCGTAGGAAACCAACTAAACACAGTCAAATATAGAATACTTGACTAGAATTGCTCAATTTTTTACGATTTGAGACCTTGCAACTGTCTACAACTTTTATATATATATATATGAGCCTTATTTGCTAGCGATACCATTGATTATTTGTTACATTGATAAATTAATTTGCAATCGTAACAAACCGATCGTTTCTTTAACAAATATCACATTTGCTTTCCCTTCATTTGTTCCTATAACAAAATCATTTCTCTCAGTGTAGTCATTCATTGATTGAACGAGACTGCATTGCGAAAATGCATCTTAAAAACTCAAGACTGTATGATGGTAGCTTTATATCTCGCTTTTGATTTTTATAAAAAGAACACAGATCCTTTTATCTGCTTGTTCTACACGGAGGATAACAGCGATTGGGTCATAAGAGCGACATGAGCGACTCGAATTTCGTCAGAGGCTATTATCGTTTATCCTCTCCCGACCCGGCGGGTTTTCTCTTTACAAATTCCTGTTCATCGTTCATCGTTCCAGCGTCATGAAACAGCAGTGCACATGCATTCTTACGCTCGCCGCGATATGCACACACACCGTCGCCGCAATCGCGATGCCTCGCTTCGTAAGTTTCGAAGGTGGAGACGTGTGTTCATTCGTTGCCTCGCTCGTTCGTTCGTTCGTTCGTTCGTTCGTTCGTTCGTTCGTTCGTTCCTTCGTCCGTCCGTCCGTTTGTTCGTTCGAGCGTCCATCCGTCCGTCCGCTCGGTGGTACTGGCCCTGTAATTGGGCCCAAACTCTTAGCTCCGCTCGGCCGGCCAAAGATTATACACCCGCATGTCCCGAGGGGCTCGAGCCAAACGTTCTTGTGTGATATATTATGCTGCAGATACCTGTATCTGATTCACGAGGTGAAGCTGGCGTAAACGGAGTAAACTTTTTCAGTTCTAAAAGCACGTTTTCTGCACTCCACCGCACTATTGCCGATACCTACATTCTATTCTAGACCAGACAAATCCACCACACGGGTCGCGACAATTCGTTCGAATGTCCCAAAGCGTAGCCCTGTTGCAACGTCCGTTATCTCTCGTCTCCCTGGACCTCGCGCGCGCGCGAGCGCGCGAGCGGGCCTTCTACGGTCCCTTTCGCGCGCGCGGGCCCCGAGATCCGAACGCCGGATCTCTCGATAACTCCGTCCGTTCGACCGCCCGCTCGATCGATTTCGTCGGGCACGGATTCGTCGGAATTCGCTAATAACACGGCGAAGGCGGACGACGGCTCCGGGTGACCTGATATAGGTACACGAGCTCCGCTCGTTACGTCCCGTGGCGTCTGTGACGTAACTAAACTCTCCGCGCGCTAACTACATCTCGAATGCTCTCTTGTCTTCCTCTTCGTTTCATTACTCCGTCGTTCTCTGCATGCGAAGGAAGTTTCAATGATCTGTATCTGGTTGGAATACTCTTCCTAATAACTCATTCTCAAAATGTCTGTGTTAATCTTCTGTACGCGTCAGCTAACCTTTTTTTGTGAAAAAAATGATTTTCATTTCAAAAACTAATGCATCGAACATTACAAACGGAACAAATAAATATATGTTGCAAATTTTTGCGCGCGTGTTCTTGTAAAGTTCTTATGCATAAAAAACTCTGCATTGATTTTATCAAAAATTGGATCTGGGTGAAGTGAGCTTATAGTGTGATGAGCAATAAATGTTTTAGATATAAGATTCAAAATAATAAATAGTTTTTAAATTGTAGTATATTAAAGGTGTTCTGTGAGCGTAAGCTCATTACTTTTGGTACACTATAACTCAAAAGCTGTAATCCATTTATTAAGTTTTGTATAGTATCTTTTGTTTATCATATAATAAGTTATATATGTGAAAACAAATTTTACCGGGACCCAATTTTCCATATACGTAATTAGTATGGGATCTTTTTTATTAATTTATGAAATTTTCTCTCGTATTCTTTCTCAATTATTAGAACCTGGATTTTTATGTCATTGGACATCACACGTTTGTACAAATTTTCAGAGTTTTACAATACACGTATAAAGAGAACAATTTATATTTCTGTGTTTGTAAGCCAAAAATTATCTGTTTTATTATCAACTACTTTATTCTTATTTTATTAGCTCACTTATTTCTACGTCATCACACTCATTCTCATATAATTTCGAAACTGTACAATCAAATCCAGAATAAGGTGCATTTCTGGATGCTCAATATTGCATTTCTTTTTTCAAATTTTAAAATATGCAGAGTTTAGCTGTCGAGGGTGATAATCGTGACGATTCCATCGAAACGCTCACGTTATAAGCAGATGATGAGGAACGATTCGTGACTCCGACATCTGCGTGGTTCAATTACACTCCTTTGTTGCCGCGGTATCCTCGAAAACAGAAAATTACGAATTGCCGCGTGTTCGTGTGTAACGTACTTTCCTTGGGCGTTGCAACCGGGAATGACGTAGCCACTGAGCGGTATATCATTTAACCCTATAGCGGTGGTGTTCGCGCTGCAAAGTGTGGGAGGGACACGACATATTGTTTCGGAATAACATGTTAATACGGCAAATGCAGTCTTTGTTTCGTGATCGGGTAGTTCGATGAGATCTTTGTCCACGATATCCCGAAATTGGCGAAGAGAAACTTCGGTAAATTTGTCAGCGGGTGGTTGCCGGAGAGAATAATTAACCATATAATTTATTCGGTTATCTTACGATTATGTCCTCATCTGCATTCTTGTGCATCTGACATTACGTCCTACCGATTATTAATGCCGCACGTTAAATAGGCGAATAGCGTAAGATATAATTGCAATGGGCGTATATCGCAGGAAGGAAACTGACAGCTGTGGTTATTGCAAAATCATACCTACCTACTCGCTCTTTGCAGCAACGATAGTACATTTACGTAATTGTCACCTGCAACGCTGCGATTTTGCAATGAATGTTCATAGATTAACAGAGAAGTATCAGTTATACGCAGAAAAGTGGTTGACGGAAAATAATAAGGGATAAAAGGATTCAAAGAAATATATGTTTATTCAAAAGTATTGGCGCGTTTATTAAGTTTGTTAATAATTAGTGCTTGTGTTAAATCGAATATTATCGCTTACTTGTCAAGTGAAATTAGCGAAAAATGTTTTTCTTTGTGCGATGCACAATGCAACTTTATATTATATGTTATACACTTTATTATTATGCTTTTCAACGGAACGGATGATACAGGTATCATGTGTGCGTGTTATTGATACATTAAGAAGCAGATACACTTCCCCAAACATTTTAGGCTGTCAATATAAACATATAACGAATATTTAATGAATAATATTCAATATTTTAATAAATTAATCAGTGAACTCGTAACTTTAATCATGCGTAAAAAATGATATTAGGACAGACTATGACGATTTAGATTATCCGATAGTTGCATTATAACTTTAGATATTATATTTGAAAAACTCAATCGCAATTAATTTTCAATGGGGCATAGACTTGCACAACCGAATTGCGAATAAGGGAATAAGGTATAAACTATAACGAGAGATATGACGTAACTACTATAGAGAGAGATTGCCATTCAATATTGCCTACGTCATGTGGAGAGACATGGATGATCGACAGATCGATAGGTCTCTCTGACTGGCAGTTGAGGAGACCTATCGGTGTGTTTCATGACAGTTCGAGATCATTTCTAATCCCACCGGTTCGAACCCAACAAGGTGCAGATTGGTAGATAGGTTACACGTAAATTGTAGTTGGCAATGGACGCAATCGCCCGTCTCGATAATGCCTTGGGTTGTGATAGATCGTGCAGTCGATGGGGGATATGTAACATGCGAGATTTTGTTGCAAATGTGATAGATCACGTTTAATCTCGTTATTTGGATGTGAACGACGCATAGATCGGTGGATACGCAGTATCTCGAACGTAACTTGTAACCTGCCCCGTAGCGAAACCCGTGGTAAGCTTACGTACGTATGCAAGACTAAGATCACTTTATAACTAGCACTGAAAATTTGCAATCTTTGATGACAATATGTCATGCTAACCACGCTCCTTCATTCCATTTAGCAACGATTAATCATACAGGTACTTTTATTTCATCTTTAGCCAAAAGTTAATATATTGTATATAAATAAATTTCGTTGCTCTCTCTCTCTCTCTCTCTCTCTTTCTGGTTAAAAAAAAAACACTCGAAATCATAAAATTTATACTTACACTTTTATTAATTCAAGCGTTTGTTGAGATTACATATGAATTAAAAAGTATAGCAATCTGTTCTACTATAAGTGTATCCAAGTATTCTAGTATCTCAATCTATAACGTTCAAAATATTGTACTTATTGCTTCAATAATTAGAATTAGAAGAATTTATTATATTTTTCCTCTTTTCCTCACACATTCTTTTTCTATACGTATAACTATACTCGTATTTTCATCGACTCCAATTTTCTAGCCACGTTCAAGGCTAAATGTCAATAGTTATATATATTGTACATAACTCTGGAGTACGTAATGCTAGATACAACTGGAACCCGCCCTGTTAGCTAACTCTACAAATCAGCGATCGCACACATACGCACCAACAGCTCGATATCTGCCGAAGTATCACGCATATGTGCATGACCAGTTTCATAGGTACCCGGTCGTCTATGCACAACCCGAGTCTTTCATTACGACCGAGTCTCAATGCCAGGGTGCCATATCACCGCGATGTACCGGCGTTGCAACACCATTATGATGGCGTGTAGCTATAAAGGGAATGGAGAAAAATGCCGATACTTTATTTGATGCATTTTCTCTTCGGTGCTCTTTATTGTTCGACATCTCTGGCTCGCTCGCTGGTAGCTTTCGCTTATCCCAAGATCTACGATCTGGACCATTTCATCCAGAATTGCAAGAAATTTTTCTTATAAAAATTGCGCTATTATGACAATCAAAAACTCGCGATACATACAAAGATTTACTTTAAGGCATGTATCTCGTTTGATAAATCGTGTACGCGAAAAAGCATCGTCGGCATCGCGCCGACTTGCAATTACATTCGATCTCTCATAATGGCTAAACGTATCGCTACTTTCCTCCCGAGTCTACTTCCCTCCCCGTCGCATCCCCGCGTACAATGCCGCGCACGCGGCTGAAAAAAAATCGCAAGACAGGGAAGAGGAGAGCTTTGCTCGCGCGCTCGTTGATGTGGCCACGCCCGTGGCGGATTCCTCATACGTAACTCGTGCGGTGGCTCGACCTACCAGACCTACCCTTTCTCCTTCTCCTACACCTTGCCGTCTAAGATTACGGACACGGTGCTTTTATTGCAATTGAATCTCTCGGTCTCCTGCCCCTTCCTTCCAGTTTCTGTCTTTATCGCTCTACTCTCGTCCTCTCTCGCCGGAGTCGCTTCTCTTTTTTCCTCTCCGACGTATTCTTTCGCGTGTTGCATTCGCCGCTTCTCTCGTCGTCCCTCATCCGCTTCCTACCATATCCGCTTTTTCTCTTTCTTCTTTTATCTTTTCTACTTCTTTCTCTTTCTCTGCTCTTCTATTTCCTTCTCTACTTCTTCTTCTTCTTCTTCTTCTTCTTCTTCTTCTTCTTCTTCTTCTTCTTCTTCTTCTTCTTCTTCTTCTTCTTCTTCGTGCCACGAAGTTCTGTATATATGTTCTCTTGAACGCTATACCTTCGCTTGTTTCTTCTCGGTTCCTCTCTCTTTCTTTCTCTCTTTCTCGCTTGTTTCTCGTGGTACATGTTTCTGCCGTCCTCGCCTCTCGGTGTTTTCCCCTCTCTTACTCTCTCCTCCTAGCTCCGTCTCTGTCCCGGCGTATGAAATACTTTGCTCGAGCACACCTTTTTGCTTCTGCGCCCGCGGTTGGCCGCGCGCTTTTATATTACGAGTTTCGCTCTCTTGCACGCTCCGCGCATTGCCAGCCAGTCGTGCCCGCGGCTCATTAAAGCGATGCCTCCTTGATCCCCTAATTACAAGATGGCGGGCGCGACTACATGGCGTCCATAGAACTTATGCGATATGAGGCCGTATGCGCGTCTGCTGCTCCTCGCCGACTCGTTTGTCCTTTCGTCTGGACGTAAGTGGCTTCGCGAAAGGGATTGCTCTTTTTTGCGAGTGAAGGCGGACTCTTAACGCGCTCGATAATTAAAAGTTCCGCGACTCCGGCATCACAGTGTCCTAGAGCACGCATTACACCCTGCGGTGCAAAACAAACGTGCGTAATATCTCTTGTTACGTTTAATTGACAGAAGATGAGGCGAAAGCGAATATCATGATAAGAGACATGTTCCTCATTCGAGAAGAATTTTGTGCTTATTATTGGCTTTTAGTTCTTAAAACTTGACGTACATTTTATTAAGTATCAAATTCCAATTATCATAAGTTAAACAAAATTACATATAAATACTGTTTTATTAATTAATTTTATAAGATAATCTTGATAGTTTGCAAAGTAATCAATCAATCCATTATTATGTTAAATTATAACATTATAGTAAATTGTTAGTATAAAAGATTAAAGAACTTAATATTCATTTATAAGAAACATATTACAAGCAAAGGAAAAAGCGTTATAAAACTTTTAAAATTATTTAAAATATGTACATATATATACTACTTTAAAAATTCTTTTCTAAGAAGGTGAAATCAAATTCAATTATTAACTTGTAAATGTAAGAGATATGCGAACAATCTAACAACTCATAAAAATCGCATTTGAAAGTACAAATCTTTGTCGTAAATTTGTTGTTTTAATTGAAAATTGCGTGTTTCATCATGCGGGCCTTCACGATTTAATTGAACAAGGAAGCTTAAAGGATAATGACAAAGCAATTACGCGTAAATGTTGCTGTACCTCCTGTTTGACATTTGAACTTTCGTGAATCATTCAGTGAAAGTATGCTGCCGTTTAAAGTACTCTAATCCAGTGTCATAGAAAATTTGTCACCATTTGTAAAAAAAAAAAATGAACGGATAGGTATTAACTTTTTCTGAGGAAAACGTAAATTTGATTAATGTCACAGTTAAAGCTCATTAGAAAGAATTATAAGTATTACCGTATAATAAACACACTCATTGGCACACGTCGCAATTGAAATATGTAATCACTTAATTATATTTAACTGGTTGATTCAAGCACAAATAAAATAAAATTTCTATTCATGTATTAATCGTTAAATATTTTTCTGTGGAGACATTAGTAATAAAATCAGAAACATACATAAATATTATTATTCACATTTTTAATTCATAATTTATCCTACTATTTTTAGAACTGCAAAAAAATATATGTTTTTTATATAATACTACAATATATAATAAAATGAAAATTTATTTTTTACGCTAATTTAATATTTATTTAATAATTTATTAATTAATACAGATTTTAATATCTGTTTTTAATTTTTTAAATATTTTATAAATTTACTTATTTTTAAATAAAAATATTAATATAATAAATAAAAAATATTAATTTATAAAACATAAAAATTATATTCTAAAAATCGTAAACATAGAATTTTATGTAGAAATTTTTCAAGCATTTTAATTCATTTTGTTTGTATTAAAGATAAAATAATAGCAATAATTGATATAAAAAACTACATGTATCCATTCGACATATAAAACTCTTTAAA
>NW_017304450.1:2055244-2056040 GCF_001594115.1 Trachymyrmex septentrionalis | reverse complement strand
AAAAAATTCTACATTATTTATTATATAGCCAATAAAGGCAGCTAAAAGAATTTGTGGGAGATGGTTGCTACAGTGGTCGAAAATACAGAATCTTGCTTTCCTACGGGAACCAGGAACAAATAGATATGCGGATGAATAGTGATGAGACAAGAGAGCTCTAATATGTATATGCGGGCATGCATATGTATGAATGCATATTCGACAGATTTTCTACCGAATGAGAAGAGCAAAATGCGCGAGGAAAATTTATTCATCGCGCAGGTAATTCACCCGGAAGTAATATATCGAAAATCACAAGATTAATCAAGTAAAATGCGAATGGTGTCTTCATAATATTAAAAATGTTTGGTTATAGAAAATGTTTTCACAGCATTATAGATTGATTATAATTCGACCGATTACTATCAATTTGATGTCAATATATTTATTAACTTATCGTTTGCAGATTTACAATTGTCGATGCCGATTTTTATATATATTATGTGGATATTTAAATTGGATATAAAAACGCATGAAAGCGTTTTGCTTTTTATTAACATTTTATAAAATTATTTTAAACATTATAGGAGATTTTTGTGATTTTTTAAATTATATTCAAAGAGTTATAAAGTCACAAATTAAAATATGCAATTCTAAAAAGTTTTTAACATGGGCAGTCGAAGAAATTATTTACGCAAGGAGAGTTAAGTTGGCAGCAATTAAAATTTAATGCTAATAATATTATCCACGCTAATTACATATTTTTTTGTGCTGATAATAACGTGTAATAATAATTTTTGGACATGATAATTTTTCG
>NW_017304450.1:2034731-2055144 GCF_001594115.1 Trachymyrmex septentrionalis | reverse complement strand
TAATTACATATTTTTTTGTGCTGATAATAACGTGTAATAATAATTTTTCTTTTAATCGCGTACCTTTTGTAAATCCTTTACCGTATTACAAATGTGGTTTGATACGACGCACGATGTACATCCATAAAAGCATATTCTATATCCTTGAGGCGTATAGAATACGCCTTTAGACGACGTTTAATGTTATTTCTAAGGCGCCCGTTAAAGTCTCCCTTTCCTACAATGTAAAATGAGGTGGCCTCGACCAGGATAGGTGTGCAATGTCCTGCAGGTTGTAGGCATTGTTTCCGAGCGAGTTCGCCCGAAGGGCGCGGGCTTCTTCAGGTTGCTGGCGTCCTACTGAGCGGCCCACGCCGACTGCCGCTCATCGACATCCCGACAGCCCCAGGACTCAAATCCAGAACGGCTCTTCGCGATCCTCCCCATGTTCGGACCCGTCCTTCTTGCTTCTTCTTCTTCTTCTTCTTCTTCTTCTGCAGCTTCCTCCACCTCTCGTACCACCGTCTCCTCCAACTCCGCGAGTAACCCTCTTTCTCCCCCTGTGGCTCGTCTCGAATCCTCTCTTTCTCCATTACTCTCCCCCGCCACCCCGTCACCAGTGTTCCTTACCTCAGGCTCCGCTTCTCTGACTGCTGGTCCAGTCCGGTGCTCCCTTCTTTTCGTTTGCGTGGCGTGGGTGTGCGTGCCTTCACTTTGCCCGGTAATCGTATGTAAATCGTATAGCAGATCTCTCCCGTCCTGGTCGCGCGACCGCCTGGATGAAGGGGGCCCTGTATAGAATCTGCAGCGAGATGGACCGTGCGGCTTCTTACCCCGCGGCGGATACGGAGGATAGCCGCGTGCGTTGCTCATAAACAAATTATCCGGACTCAAGGGTCGAAGGTCTATTGAACCGAGGCGATCCGTTCTCCGTTCTCATTTACATAGTTAGCCCTGGAGCTGCAGATGCCCTCCCCCACCTTCTATCTTCTTACCTTCGTTGCCTTCTTCTCTGCCTTCTCCTCCACCTCCTCCTCCTCCTCCTCCTCCTCCTCCTCCTCCTTCTCCCCCCCTCCCCCCTCCTTCTCCCCCTCCTTCACCTCCTCTTCTCTCTTTTTTTTATTATTTATCTTCTATTTCTTCTTCCTCGCTTGTCGATTTCTCGTTTTCTTCTGTCACTTGACACTTCTGTGGATAACTTTGACTTCGCTGCATTTACTTCGACATTCGTTGCATGACGATATCTTCCGGGCTGAGAGCGAATTGTACGCTTATCTGTATTCCAAGAAATTTTTGCAAACTGTTACATGGATATTCTATTGCCAGAGATATGTTTAGGAAAATAACAATAAATCGCACACATTAAAGTTCATAGGGTAGGAACATTAATCTGTTATGTCCTAGAGCTATCTGTAAATATTACTGGTTATTTCTCTCATATTAAATTTACTCGAAAATGTTTTTATAGGGTACGCAAACTGTATTTCAAATATAAGTTATTTTCTATTAAAGTATAAATTTTTTGAATATAATATAAAAATGTACGGTTATGACATAGTTTTAACATATTAAAATCTATATTAGAACGTTTTTGTAAAAATTTATAGAAAATTCTTGTATGGAGATGAATTTCCCTGTAGTTTAGTGCTACAGCTTAACTTGTTTTGCAGTTGAACTACTTTTTTGAAAATTTTCTTGCAGCTTCTATTGCTTTAAAATTCCCGCGGAGCAAGTAAATTGATCTGTTCATTTGATATAAATTATTTGGAAGTTTCTTCGTATTTGGAAGTTTAACGTATAGTTGAGATATCAGGACGGGTGTACGAAGCGCTGCTGGAATACTCCAGTCAACAGTCTCTTGTAACGAAACTATGCGAAGAAACACTCGAAGAAGTATAAATCAATTCCAATCTCCATGGGCGTGCCGATAAGACAAGTTAACTAACAATTCCTACGGAACGGGACAGCGTGCCTCGGGATGTAAACTAGACGCATATGAGGACACCCCGATTGGTGCGTGTAATCGTCGAGGCCGGTGATTCTGTTCCCAGCTGTCCGCATGGATACATTCGTCATGAGAATGGAAGTACCGGTTCGCCGGATGAGACGACATAACTAATATACCCCGGTAAATATCGAAGTTGTTCGGATATAACGAAGCGATGCAGCAGATACATCTTTCGCTATTTCTACAAAGACTTCGGGGAACAGTGAAGCAAATCACACGCCGGTAACAGCTCGCTAATTGCGTCGTGGCTAATTTCACGTGGGCGAGAGCGCTCTCGAGTTGCCCTCATTCCGTCACGGCTATTCCGCGAACATTACGTCGCCGGGTACCGCGCTTCAGCGATAAACATGTCGATCGGTCGATGCAAATCATTGATTTCTCGCCGGCAGGGGACGAACAAGGGAATATCGGTGTGGCGCATCGCCGTACGGGAAGGAGAGCGACAAATCCTGCCGGACGGCGCAATCCGCCCCCGACGACACTTAGGCGATGCTCATTACGCGAACGGACGAGGGAGTGTGCGATCGGACAGACACAACGCGATGCAACGCGCCTCGCCTCGCGTCTCGTTTTATCGGCGGTGGTCGTACCTCTACGCGGTGTAATCACAGTGCCCCGTAGCGATGCACGCCGGGGCCCTGAGTAACCCACGGCGGTAGGGCAAGGGATGAGGTAGGGTGGATCGAGGGGTTGCTCGGCCGCGGCCGCGTCGACGGCGGCGTCAAGAGAGAAAGAGAGAGAGGGGTAGGGGGATTGTTTTTTTCTTTGTGCTTTTTGTTCCACAGCGCGCAATAGAAGGGGGTGAGGGAGATACTGCCTATCGAGATGGAGGAAGCAGAGAAAGAGGGAAAGAGAGAGAAAATGAGAGAGGAGAAAAGGGGGGCCCGAGAGAGAGGGTGGGGTTGGAGGCGCTGGCTGGCAGGTTGAGTCGTCGAGGCGGCTCAACGCCACCGGAGGGGGACTCCGGTGCACGTTTGAGGGAGTAATCGGGGAACGGGGAGGTTGGGCACCGTTGCGCGGGAAGGGGGATCACGGAGGTGTGGGAGGGGTGGTGGCCGGACAGGGTGGAAGAGCCAACGTGGTCCCCCTCTTGAGGGCCGCCCCCGCCGCCCGCCGCGTGATTGCTTCCCCGAGGCAGGCATCGCGTGTCAGGCCCCTCTTACACACCACCCCCTCCGGTCCCACTTCGCCGAGCTGGCGCTGAGTCGGTCCGTCGGTCCTCCTGCCCATACTGGCTCTCCTCCCCCTCCTTGATGCCGCGGTTTCCTCGGGCCTCGTCGTCCGCGCAGTCCGTATCCGATCGCAAATGAATCGCCGACTTTTGTAGTCATGGATGACAATGTAAGATACGAAAGATGCCAGTGCCGGAGATAACCGTGTTGCACGCTGATTTTGCGCGTAACGAGATATATGATAAAAGATATTTTTTAATTTGCGTACAGCATAGTCTTTAATATATAGGAAATTTAAATAGAAAAGATACGTACTTTTTTGTCAGATTTTATATATTTTTTTGCAAATCACGTCGATTTCTTATTTAATAATTTATTTATGTAACACTATTTATATATATTTGCATTGCACATTTTATATTATATTTACTTGTATAATATTTACAGGTGATTTTATTTTTATAATAAAGATATATAAATTAATCGTGCTGTTTTGCGCGAAGATCGAATTTAAACGTTAATTTAGGTTGTGAACGTTTTGATACAATAAAAGAAAGTATATGCTTACGGATATACATTCGTTTTTTCGCAAAATTTAATATTTTTGTATAATTTTTTGATATCGAAATAAAAACGATATTACATGATTACAAAGATACGAATAATAGATATCTCTAAGTATCCAGTTTTTATTGCATAAAATATTACAAAATAATCCTTAAATATTTCTAACCTGGTGCATATTTAATATGCTTTATGTACATTCTAACGCACTTATTATTAATTTAACATTTGCATTTAATAGACAGTTATCATGATTTGTTGTGAATGAAAAAATAGATGTAGGTAGATATATAATATTATTATGAGAACAACACGATTTTAGTTTTTGTTAACAACAATACGCATAAAGATATTATTTCGCTTACTCGCATTACCTTAAAGCCTTTACAAGATAGCCAATGGCGGACTAAAGATGGACGTCAAGGTAATCAAGCATATTACTGGCATAATCCGATCACCGGTGAGCCGACAGAAGGCGATAGGTCTCATTCGCAAGGTGGAACAATAATAAATATCCAGCCTCGACAAAAAATTTTTACTCCATTCGAGGAGAAAATGACAGCTCATAATCTTTCGCCAATTGAATCATTATTAAAGTACTCGTCCAGGCGTTACAATGGATCTCGGAACTTTCGACCTTGGACTGGATTTTTTTCTTTCTATATAAAACAGAATTATAGTTTTTATAAGTAAAAAATTATATGTTACTTTGTAAAAATGATAGTTTTATATACATTGAAAATTTGATGCGTTTAACACGTCGAATCTTGAATTTACGTTAAAATCTTTTATTTTAATTGATTTAAATGCTGAAAATTTATATTTTACTTTTATATCTATGAATATTAATATAAAAATACATATAGTAATTATATACTCTCTAAATTTTTTGGAGTGAAATCTTATTTTAAACGAATTAAAACACTGTCACTATTAAAAAAAAGTAAAATATTGCATTCTAGAAGAGTAGCAGATTTTCAATTTCTTTTTTTTTTTTTTTTAGTGGAAGGAGTGAATCTTATTTCAAAAATGTGAAATCTTACTAAAAAAAAAAATGAATATCTGCGATGTTCTTATTTAAAAGTGCAAATTTTTTACTCTTTTTTGTTAGTGACAATACTTTAATTCTTTTGAAGTGAGAGATTTCACTCTAAGAAATTTAGAGAGTACATAAAGTATAAAATAAATATTACGTTAATGTATAAGGTAAATGAATAATTAATGGATATGATTCAATTATTGGACGACGAAAATTGTATATATTTAATTTTTAATAACATGTACAACTCTAAATAAATTTGTTATAAAGTTTTTGTAAACGAATTTATTTAAAGTCGCGTACGTCATTAAAAACTCAAGATTTAAAATTTTTGTAATTTCCTCCAATAATTGGATCAAGTCCACTAACATACATTTACCTTAACTAAACAATTAATATTACGTGATACGTTCTAATTATTGTCGCGGAACGAAATATTGCGGTAAAAGCTGTACCGAGCAAGTGGACAGGCCAAATCGTGCGTTTTCGTTGCTCGGGTTTAATAATAGTCCGGCGTATAATTGGCCTAGACGAACCCACCTGTTCCCAAGCGTTAGTCACGGCACTGGTACCGTGCTGTATCGTTCGGAACTTTAGAATTATTACGAAATATCCCAGACGAGTCGTCCGAGAAAGAGAGAATAATTTCCCACCCTCGGTCGCGCCTATAATTTTCCAATTTTGTTTTGCCGATAATTACCTAATAGTCCACCCTCATCTTCGGTCGTCGGGCTGACACTAACAATGAGACGTACTCGAGAAGGAACCTCTGCACCGCAAGACGAAATCGTGGATTCTTCGTGGAACTTATCACGACCGCGTGCATTCGAATGCAGAAACGCGCAATGGCGGCATTACAAAAACGTGTTTATCATTATACTCTATAATCTTGCCTTTGAATCTTAATGCATGCTCCATTTATTGCCACGCTGAAAATAATAGTCCGACTGCTGTACCTTTGTCCGAGAGAATGGCTGCATTGATTAACATGTCGTATCTCTGAGCGCCATCAATTTTCATCGTTAGTATGATGAAAAACAACTTTATTTTTTCCAAATGAATTAAATATATATACAATATATCGTTTGAAAGGAAAATAATTTACAAATTAATATAATTTGTTTAAAAATACACAAATTAAATTATTATTACCTCACAGTTGTGATTTAATGATATTTAAATTAAATTATTAAGATGATTTATGAACTTTCGAGGCAAAACAAAACGGAAAATATTTTATTGCATATATTATAGTATCACACGATCAAGCGTGAATCTTGCGAAATTTAAATCATATCCGAATATAGAAAACAAGTCTAGAATTATCGGTTATAAAATTTGTGTGCCATTTGCAGGCAGTCGTCATAAACGATTCTTTATTCGATAATAATTACGGTATAACAGCCATAAACACTTATTTTCTGAAATTCACGCTTAATACCCCATATTTCTCTGCATCTCTTCTTGTTTTGTCATTTTACCTCCTATTTCGCCGATATGGTTCCACTACCCCCTTTCCACTCTTCTCCTGTTTCTCTTTCTTCTTTCCTCTTTTAGGAATCCTTTCGAAACATTCTCGCCCACAAATAGGTCTCGTCACGCTAACTGGTGCTAACGATTATTCAACAATTCTTCATCTTAATAATATTATATTTTTAATATTATTTACACATTAGGAATATTATTATATTTATATTATATTTAACGTTAATATAACGCTAAATTTGTCTCCCGCAATAATTTCTTTTTAAAAAACTTTTAAGAAACGCACTAATTTCTTTTTATTTGTGAAGTGAAAAATATGTACGAGTAATTATTATACCGCAATTTTTCTGTTGTTTGTACAAAAGATATTGAAATAAAAAACAAATCGGGAAGAAATTACACGGTAAAAATATTATACTTTCTATTCGTAGAGAAAAATAAATTTTAATCCGAATTAATGAAAATTGTTTCTATTATTTTTATAATCGTGCTGACGACGATATGTTGCAAACTCGATGGTACCATCAAGGAATTATACCGCCGGCAATGGCATAAACGGTACGAAACGGTGTGGAAGCGATTCATGGAAAATATAATTAACAGATCATATATAAAACATCTCGGTGCGCTCGGCAACTTGTGTACGTCGGAGTAAAGCAGCGTTTTTGTTTCTCCTCAGTAGTAACGACGTTCTTACTCGTTCCATGGGGTGGTAAGAAACTCCGCCTGCGCCTTTCCCCTCCCCCCAACCCACGATATTCTTCCTCTCCTTTTCCTCTTATTTGTCTACCTCCGGTCTCTTTAATACTCTTCTACGCGCGCAAGTGTCTTCGCCGAGCTTATCTTAAATCCTTGACGAATACAGATCGGCTTTTATATCCTCATTTAAACGGATATCGCATATTTCCTGTTCTTGCCTATTTCCTTGGAGTATACGAGTTCTTTCGGTTTCTTTTTTTTTTCTATCGTAAGAGATTTCTTCTATATATTAAACATATACCACGCTTTCCTTGATTTTCATATGAGCGTTTTCTTGTCTTTTAAGAGAGAGAATTCTTTTTTTTTATAAATAAATATAGTTTCATTATCATCAAGGACGTATCCAAGATTTCAATCAAGAGGACACACAAAAAACTTATAAACATATTTATATTAAAATCATACTAAAAATCCTATTTTGATTGAATCAACTAATCTTTTTGGATATGGGCAAATAAATCTTTGGTTGATGCAATAAAATAGTTTAGTAAAAAGCAAAAAATTTAGTTATTGTAACATTTTATTTATGTTACTAGAAACAAGTAAAATGTTACAATAACCGAACTTTTTGCTTTAACTAAATTTTATTGCATTATTCAAGGATTTATTTGCTAATATCCAAATAAGAAATTAGTTGATTTAATCCCAAATGGAATTCTCAGTGCAATCTTTGAAAGAGATCATTAGCTAACTTTCTTTTAGCGAGAATCTTTAGCTAACTTTCATACGAATAACGCGAATTGATCAATGAGTGTTTAATTTTTCGTTGTAAAATGACATTCATAATTTGATTGTTTCTTCTTGCAAAAATTTAGAGAAGACAAGCGCCCTCCTTGTGTACGCTCATGATTATTATTGTTGCTGAATATAACGATCGATTTGAATAAACTGCAAATTTCTTTTAAAAATTTTTCAATTTACACAATATAATTTTATTCTCTTTGTTTCTTTGAACTTCGTATTATATAACATTACTTTCTTCTTTTCTCCTTGTTTTTTTTTTTTTTCGGTTATTTTTATTATAGGAGTATTTTTTTAGGATCACAGTTCCCTTATAGTCCTATCTATGTACGTTTTTCTTCCTTTACTATTACCGCTTCTCATGCTTTCTTCCTCCCACTTCTCTTCGATTTGATGCGACGAGGCTTGGTTCGGGTAGCGAAGGAAACGCACAGTCGAAACCACAAATCCATAATTTGCCCTTCGCGATGCGTATAATCATCAAATACCAGAAACTATGCTATTCATTATTTCATTCGGCGCGTTTGCTACCAGCGCGCCCTTTTCGCGAAGACGCGTAATATAAATCCCCCGGTCATTATGCTAATCCGCCAAATGATACAGTCCCCACCCTGATTCTGCCAGGGATTCAGCGAGAGATTCAGATCTCCACCTATGGACGATACCTGTACGAATTTTTGGCTAAGGTCATTTCGTATTCCCGTGGTCGCTGCCATTCCGCAATTCTAATCCGGTTGTTTTATGTCGGTCTTTCGAGCACTGAGAACCTGAGAGATGCACCAGAGAAATCCTTTATGTTTGCGATTATATGGGCTTTAATAGCGCCTAATTGTTTTCTGACCGAATCTCTTTCACTATAATAGACCGCTATTCTTACCATATTGTTCGTATTTAAAAAGTTTATTATATTTTTTTATAAGGGAAGAAAATTAAAAGCTAAGAATAAAACCAGACAGCAATATAATCTACAATTAGTAAAGTTTTTAAATTTTTATGTGTTGTAATTTTTATTAAAAAATTAGATTCTAATTTTGCTGTATTACTAAGGTGCTGTTAAATTAACAGCAAATACATAGATTTAAATAAATAATAAACATTACTAAATTTTTAGAGATATATATACAGATATTTTTTATTTAACAATTAGAATAGCGGTAACGATAATCATATATGTAGTTGTCGCAAAACTTACATATAATTTTATTCTTAATATACAATATGATCTAAATTTTACGTAGGTAAAATATATGAAAACGTTTTTAATCGAAAAAAAGAATTACGTAGATATTCCCACGACCACGTTTGCGTTTTTTGTAATTCCGATCAAAGTGCCACGAATTAAATGAATCTCTAAAACTGGAATCATAGTTGAAATCCGGGGCGTAGATCCGCCGCTTATAATTCCGAGTTTATTTCGCCGGCGTTACTATTAATTAAGGCCACACGCTTAATGTCCGACTTTACGTGACTTTCGAAATCACAGATATAATTTGTACGATTGATCGATTCTAGATTTTAGTCCAGACTGACAACCATAAGTCTATAAACGGTCAGGTGTCTTAAAAAAATCATCCTTTCAAAAACCCCAATTAGGGGGCGGATATCTGGAGGTTATCGATTATAGCAAATTTATAGTTCGATCGAAGGCTCGAATCAAGATCTTGTGAATTGTCTATTGAGGGCTATGCCGTAAAGTAACGCAAAAGTTATGCAATAATAATACATAAGATACACAATTTAAATTGATGCTTGTCTTCTGTGATATATATCAAAATAATCTGTATGTGTTATATAATTTTTATATTACATGTTTAATTTTTAATATCTAAAATTTTCACTTTACTATGCTGAATTAATTACTATGCTGAATTGATTAGTAAGTTATTTGTTTATTATTTAATTATTAATTACAAATTATTAAAATCATAATCTTCTTGCTATTTTTTTTAAATGAAAAGAAAATATTGAGTAGCGATTAATAAAAGATTGTTTTTTTTTTGCGGACATGATTTTCAAACGATTATTTGCATGAACGACTGTACTATATTATACACGATGAAAACTTTTTAAAAAGTTGGTTTTTAAAAGTTGAAAGCCGGAACTTGCATGAGGAAGTTCTTGTTTTTATCATCTGGTCACAGGCAAGCCACCCACGCGTCAGTCTGGCTTGAGTTACGGTCGAATATGCGCGCACCTGATCCACGATAATCGCCTCTAATCTTCCACTTTAGCCTTTTGTTGGGCATTACCTCATCTCCCTTTACCTCCACCGCTTGAGTGGCGTATAAATCATTGGTGATGGTAAATCACTTGGGCAAAAGCGCGGAAAGTTTTTGGGGAAAAGGCAACTCCGCGTCTAAGAGATACCGAAACCCTTCATCGTGACGTTCAAGATTTAAACGTTCGCTCTTATACTTTTACCTGCCAGCATTTAAAGACTGGGGGTAAAATACTTTTATCTTCTTTTTTTTCGCCCTCATTCCACGATATTACTACGCATTGAAAACTGTTGGCAATTTATTTCTGAAATTAATTGCAATAACTCGTGTCTATCAGATTTTAGAATTAAATTCTTCTAATTTCGTCAGCTGCGTATACTTTAATGTTTTATATGCACGTGCATTTTCTAATCCTTTAAATAATGTACTATACCTTGAATAAAATTATAAATAGCATTCTATCCTGAATCCTAACGCAATTTATAGATTGCCTGGACCTTAGATTTAAAATAAAGACAATTTCGATAGTTTTGCTGGGAAGATGATACGCTACGGAAATATCGACGCTTTTCCGCAATCGTCTACTTTCGGCTTCAAGCAATGTTCAGCAGGTTTACCTTTCTTTTGATTTATCCTTAGCCAACTGCCACTCGTTCTCCAACCTTGGGGTTCTACGTAGAAACACGTGTAAGACGTAGGCACCGCCCACGCACGCGCATTCTGTACCTTTATCCGTTCATCCGTCCGTCCGTCCGTCCGTCCGTCCGTCCGTTCGGCTGTCCGTCCATCCGTCCGTTCGACCGACCGACCGACCGACCGACCGACCATCCGTCCGTCGGCTTCGTCCTTTGCCGCTGCTCTTGCTAGAACGAAGAGCGTGCATATCCTTAGGGCTCGCTGATACAGGATCTGGCAATTTGCGCGGATACGTACATGTGGGAGCAGTTAAGTGCTCGGCGTATGCGCGTGTGCTCTCGCTCCATTTCAAGAAAATCAAGCGACGCTTAATTTGCGACGGACGATACGGATGTCGCGCGCAGAAGATTGCAGGAGACCCACGATATTTTATTGCAACGGATAGAATCTATATAATACTCGATTCTTGCTTTAATTCTTGCAGTATTCAGTTTCTGCAACCGTACAATCGTTTGACGAGAAAATCATTATCAGAGAACATTTCTGCACTGAAAGAAAAGATTGGCTATTGCAGAGAATTAGATGGTAAAATATGGCGTAGCATTTTTAATTGGCTGCAACAGCGAATTTTTGGCTGCGTTAGCCTATCCGCAATGTCGGTATAGAATTTCGATAAGCCAACGCAATCAAATATTAGCTGCTGCAACCAATTAAAAATGCTACGCCAATATTCAGCCAATCTTTTCTTTCGATGTAAATACATTTAGTTATACAATATAGATAATTTAATTCAAGATAAACAGAAGGAATTACACAAGTTATTTTATGTAAAAAATTTTTGCTTCCATATAATCCTTTACTAAGATATAGTCACTGTATATGCACTGTACGTTTATTCATTTTCACATATTTACAATTCAAATATAAATTTCAATATGATTTCACAAATATTTTATAATTGTCTTTTGAAATTATGAATACATAGAGAAATGTACGTTTGATATAATTATATATCATACATTGCATTGTCTATCATTTTAATTAAAGCGCTTCCGCTTAACGATACGATTTTGATACCCTCGATTTTTAAGAATAATGTAGCTGAAAGTAGAATTGGTCTTAACAAAGCGTATGGTAGGTAAATCGAATTTCAGTGCGAATTTCTGCGTGCACAAATGTCAGAGAGCAATTCGATCTAGTAGATACTCAGCTCCACGTCGCGTCGCCTCGGGCCGAGGGCTTGTCTGTCTGCTGTTTGTCTGTCTGTTAACTTGTCTACTTATGGCCATGTTGCACAAACGGATATACTTAATAACAATTGTTGGTTGCAAAGGTGCGTGCCTCCGTGGCCCTCTCTAATTATAGTTATTTGTTGCTGATGCGACACACCCTGCGAACCGCTGTTTTACGTTTGATGCTCATGCTCGAGAACGTCTTCCGGTACATGTACACGCCGGTACGATGTAACACAGCAAATCCGCGAGAGAACTAGACGTAGCGAAAAGTTATAGGAATACAGTGAAAACCGCTTATGCATTAATGCAACACGATGTAGGTACGATTTTAAGGAGTGCTGAAATTCTGGCGTGAAATTCTTTCCGGAAGTTAGGCTTATGCCGGAATTTACGCGAGAACATTATACACGAAGAATACGAGCGTCCTTTTTTTAATCTGCTCACTCGTGAAGCAAATGAATTTCGTAATTGATCGCGAAAAGGCGAACATGTCACTCGCGTGATTTGCGTGCAATCAATTCATAAGCAGCGGAAATTGCATCGTCATCGCTTTTTAAGTGTCTCACTTGTTGCCAAGGCGAACTTCTTATTGTGACCAAGTACCGGATCATTACTAGTTAAGTTCGCACGCATTATGCGTAAACATACTCTCTTAACAGAGAATATTTCTACCTTGAATAAAGCACTTATTATCGCGTTGTCACATTGTTAGCGCGCTATAAATTAAGTTAAATATATCTTTTGCTATTAAAATTTCACAAATTATGCAATTAACAATCGATTTCCGCGTATATAACTATAGCAGTCAAAATGTTTGGTGAATTATGATACAGCGCAGGGAAAAATTAATTTTAAGAATTGTAAATTAAATTTCACGAAACTTAATATCAGTAATCAATTAAACTCTGATTTCTTACGCCTGTTAAATAGTCACGCAGTGATTTTTTTCATTCTAGCAATGTTCCGCGAAGTAAATTATATAACGTAAGGGACGGTGTAAATACAGCAAGATAAGTATCTCGGTGTTACGCGATGGTGACATACTATCTTACGAAAAGAATCGAAGCGAGCTCGTTATGGTGCACAGGATAATTATCTTTCGCGTGTCTCCGAGCATTTAAGCGTGTAGTAATCGCACGACTTATCTACGATAAGATCTGAAATGGGTTTAAGTCAATGTAGACAAGCCAATATAACAGTAATATTGGCTAACGAGGCCTTAAACACTGTGAAGGTAATTGCTCGACGTTGGAGAAGCAAAACGATTTGCGTATTGCATTTTGCAGGCACGTAACGAATAAATTTATAAGTGAATGGAATTCGTGCAGCGAAATCTGATCCTGTTTAAAAATCTTCAGTGAATGAGAATTAACCAATACTTGTACTCGGAATAAAGGTAGCATTTAAATATTTATAACTGGAACAGATAATTTGAATGACATTGTACGTGCTACACGAATTTTAATCACTTGATATTTATATACCATTATTATATTAATTCAAGCATTTTTATTTTCGATGATAAAAAAAAAAGTGCGCAAAATAGAGATTTTGAACATAATTTTCGACGGGAGATTAATACGAACGATCAAACGGCTTGCGACGCTAATAATTCGGGGCGGCTTTAATCGCCAGCCGACGCGTGGGTGGAGATGAGACGCGATGAAGAACGAGAGATCGAGACGGGACCCCTCCATCTAGTTTAGGTGATAATTACTGCTCGCGTGTCTCCAAACGCTCGTGTGTTCCATGGCGCCACCAAATTATTAGGCTTATCCGCGGCACGTTGGTAATTATATACTTATCCATGGCTATGCCGGCTGGTCCCGTAGGGGATCGCCGGTGCTCGCGTCAATGTTTTAGGACTTTATAGGCCGCGGTTGATGCGGCCTGCACGGGGTTAGCTAATGAAAAGGTTAGTTGACCCCGCCAGAACGCCCTGGCGCCTCCTTCTTCTCTAGCCGGAGATCCCCCTTGGCCCGGGTATATGTCTACTTGCCGAGAGACAGAAAGGGGAGAAAGAGAGACCCGAAACGAAAGGAACACCGCTAATCTGGCTCATGAGAAATTTCGCGGCGAAGTCTCGGGTTTCCGCGAAACATCGCTCCGCCGATCGAGGAAATGGCGTGGTATACTCAAATACGCCTCCCACGTAGACGCTGCTAGATTCCTATCTTTATGTTAAAATCTCCACAACCGCCAGAGACCTTCTATTTAACTTTTATGCTGCACCGTCGCTGCGCTCACCGTTGCCAAACGAAAAATAAAGGGCAGAATGGAAATGATTTGTCAACTTTTATATATTCTTATTTTGGAAAAGTTTTAGCTACACTAGATTATTGTATTTCTTATCAGATTAATTCTGTTTATGTGGAGGTATATCTGATAGAGGGAAAAATGAGACCGTTTTGATTTCTGGAAGAGGCATTATATAAAATCGTAAAATTATATATATTATAGGGTGAAACAGGGTAATTTGGGATACGAAAACAATTAATCGTATTTCTACAATAGGAGTTAGAAATTATGTGTACTATTGTCACTTAATTCTATACACATAGAAATGAGAATAGTACACATAATTTAAATCAACACTGACGTGTTTCTAAAAGCTTAGTAGCCGAAGGGACAATTACACTTTTTGACAAGTAAGTTAGCAATATTATAATATTAAAATAAGTATCATAACGAGAGAATTAATTGTCGTTGAATTGAATTTTACGGAATTACGTGGAATAAGAATGACTTAACCGAGGCTAATCGTCGATTAATCTATGATCATGACTCTTCTGATACGTATCACTATAATTTCTTACTTACGTCATCTTCTTAAAGCATCTCCGATCGTCCTTTACATTATCCAGTACTGAATCATGGCTTCACGCAAGCGAGCAATCTCTCCGTCACACAACAACCGCAAAATATAGGATAATCGTTGCTTCTAATGACAACGCTTCTACATAATTCGCTCTTACCAACATTGCGCAATAAATTTCGACTGATTGCATTCTATGCAAGAAATAATGTCCCATTAATATGTTAAATATAATTATAAAAGGCTGCGAAGAAAAATATTATATGAACGGTTGTGATAGTAATAATATGTTGTGTCAATATATTCGATTTGTGAACAATGAACAAAATTACAAGGTTTATAGAATATTTTCAGCGATCCTATACACAGGTATTTTTCCTCCTTGCAGCTCTCTCGTGCTAGTTTTTAAATCTGTTCTTAGGAAAAATGGAAGTTTTTGATTGATTATAAATATGAATAAATATCAGTCACGCTCCCAAGACTGATCATTATGTAATTTAACGTGTTGCTATTTCGCGTATATTTCTGCGTCACGAATGTGAGTAATTTTTTAAGTAACATTTTAAGGTCATTTTTTGCACTCTTGCTTTCCTGAACAGCATGGGAGAACTTCCAATTTGGATCGCGAATTCGCGGTTCCGCGTAATGGCATTCTGGGGCGTAGAGAAACCGCGGGTCGAGACTATTCTTCGTGCGGCGAGAGTACACGCCGAAATCCCTAATGGAAATTACAGTGGTCTCTAAGTGGCGCAAGGATATACTTACCGTGCCTCGTGAACTCCGTTAGCGCTTTTTAACTGAGTTTGACTTGTTCCGACTGTGCGGGACTGTGTGGGAAGCGTTTCGGTAATCAATGGTTCTGGCAGGTAGGCACCCTTTTAGTGGCTCTTGAAGAGCATAACCACAGTTTTCGGCTGTTTCAGCTAGGCAACCGCTCTCCCTCTCTCCCCCCCCCCTCCTCTCTCTTTCTCTCTTTGTGCCTCCCTCGCTTTCCAAGATGCGATTCTCCTGGAATCTACAGTATCTCTGTGGGAGAGTTTCACGATCAGCGGTGAAACATTATGAGAAGATTTTTAGAAAAACTCGCCAGCAAGGTCGCGTTCATTGCTTCGATACGCATCCGCGATCAGCTTTTCTTTTCATCTCAATCTCTTACGGATACGGCAGGTGAAGGAGTTACATTGTGCTTGTATAAACTTGGTGTAAGCGCGATGCATTTAATGTAATCATTGATCGTTGCAATTCGCAATTGATTTGCGATCTAGCGGAACGTCTCCTAAAATTTGTCGTTTTCTTTCGACTCTAAAGGCGAATGGAGACAGTGGAAAATCTAGTATTGTTCTCTCTCTCTCTCTCTCTCTCTCTCTCTCTCTCTCTCTCTCTCTCTCTCTTATCCTTGATCTTCTATTGTGAGCTGCGGACAAAATCGATACCGACAAGAATGGGCCAAGGTAAACAAGAGTGCGACAAAGCGAAGTACGATATTAGACCCCTTTGGATCAGTAGTGGAGAATACGTATACACATATGCATGTATGTCTGTATGTGTAGGCGGAAAGACGAAACCAATGTACACACAGCACCTTGGCTTGTTTGAACAGAAGAGCACCGGGCTTCCAATTCAGCTACGTGGCGATCCGTGATGGGGGCAAATGTTTCGCCGGGTATTCCCTCCCTCACTTACTTATTTCACAAAAGTATATAAATTGGGAACAAGGCAGCGCGGATATTCGTTGTGAAGTTTCAATCTCCGCGAATGAGACATAATGGCATTTCAAATATAAATAAAATGCCTGCGCAATTGTTGGTGCGTAAATAATATATTCATAAGAATATATAATTCGCAAACAATTGGAACGAACTTACTAAGTTAACTGCAGTTAACCTCGTTGACAAGTCCAATTGTTTGTAAATTATATTTCATCGTTTTAATAATAAAATATATTATTATAATATATAAAATGTCGATATAAATATATTATTTATAGCGACAACGAAGACTGTAGTATTTTACTCTTATTTGATCTTGGAGTTATAAAACTATCTTATTTTTATTTTAATAACACTGAGAAAAAATGTACTAAACGTTAATACATCCTTATTTGTGTATTATTAAAATGTTTTAAATGTAAACATATATTTATTTGGTACGAAAACCATTAATTTGATCTATCATATTTTTACTTAATAAATATTTATTCACGTTAATAAATGTTGATTTAGTGTCTACTATTCAAACAAATATTTATTAAAATTTAATACATTTTTCTCAATGTTGTAAAATTCATTAAATAGATTTTATGGAATCGTCTCTATGTTTACGATGATGCACACATAAACGTAATTAAACTTTATTAAATATTTTTGGTAAGTGAAATTAACATTTATGTTATATCGCCGATTTATTATTGCAAGTTATTTTTAAATTAGAGAGTTGTAAATCCAGTGATTAAAAATATTTTTTGCGAGCATGTCGAAATTGCCGACGGGTTTTACCCAATCAAATCGTAAATTTGGCACATATTCGCGCGTGCATGACTTCTTTTCTTTTCGGTCCTTCGCATCTTCGTCGGCTCGTTAGATCGACCTCTGACCCCTTTGAAGACCCGATCCCCACCACATTCTACGAAACAACCAAAAGGTGCAAGACGAGCTCAAAGGGGCGTACAATGCGCCACGTCGTAAACATATTTTTATTAAATAATTAGAGATTAGGGCTCTCCTTAATGGGTGGTTAGCCCACTCGTGCCCTTCATTCCACACATTCCTTTATGGCGTACGTGAGATTCCCACACTGCGTATCCCTTTAACTTCCTCGAGTTAAAGTACAAGTTAAAGTACGCATAATATAAAGACTACTTACTTGACCTCAAAGCTTATATTTCTCTTATCATCATTCAATAATATTTTTGATATTATGTAATTAAATTGTGTTAGAATTTCGTTTCAACTTATGTTATTTTTTAAGAAATGGACCTCGATAATTATGAGAAATCGTAAATAACGATTTAAGTTTGGATTAAAAAAAAAAAAAAATGAGAATAGGAGTAATCAAATGCTTGTTTGTAAATAGCTTTATTTATAAAATCTGACCGAGTTTCTCATGTAGTGGACGAATTGTAAATGAACGATAGCGCTTAGGCGGAACGCACAACTACGTGTTTGCTAAACAAACGCGACGATAATTGCCCTGGCGCTAATAGTAACTGTAACGTAAACGGAATCAATTACTTGCACTGACTGATGACGATCGAAGGCACACACAGGAGCAGTTTCACAAGTTCCGCGTAATTCTGTTCATTTTGTTCTCTTTTCATAAAAACGGACTACTCATTAAAAAGCAGGATGTAGGACAAAATACAGCTGCACACGGTGCACTCTTCAAGACGTTTTACACGACAAAGTTTTTAAAGCCGTCTAAAAATAACGCCACTGTAACTGAGATTGTAGGTCAGACATGACGTATAAAAAGGTCCGCTTGAGGAATACAGTAAGCGATGTAATACAGACGTTTGCAAGAAGATGCAGAGAATACCTTTTTCTCTCTTTCTCGCGCGCATGCGTTCAAATAGAATGATCTTTTATTTAAATGCTCCCGGATCAAAGAAAAATTTCCGCCCAGCGCGGTAATTGAAATGACTCCACAAGCTTGTGTAGAATTAGAAGAGAAACAGGACCGATGCGCAGCCAGTTCGTTTGCTCTAATGAATCCGAGCCTCGTACAAGGACATCATTTAACACGAGAATCAACTTGCGAGCCGCAAAAGATACGCTTTGCGAGTTCCTTTAGCTACGCTTTCCATTGTACTTTTTCATATTATTCATACTATTTCATATAGCCGAATCGATATTCTGAAAAAAAAAATTTATGGGACCTTTTTACATACTTCTATATTTTGAACGTGTCATGTATAAATTATTTCATTTAAATGGCCTTTTCACAAATTTTTATAGAAAACGGTTTTTTAAATATAACTTATATTAGAAGATTTGCAGATACAAAGTAAAATTAAAGTTTGAAATATATTTCTAAATCATAAAGCACATCTTCTAAACCACGCACAGATATAATTCACGCAGAGATGTAATTCAAATTCCTAAACCTTGTTAGCACATTTTGACTCAATTTACGCCTCGAATCGTTACTAAATGTAATCGAAATTATCGCTTCCCGTGTGCTAAATAGCATAATTTCGTGTAAACTGTATTCACAATTGGTCCAAACTGACCGACGCTGTGGAATTCATATCATACATATATAGAATGTCCTGTAACTACTGAATGCTTACTCAACTAGTTAATGTCTAAAACAGATATAATGGAAAAGGATCCGCAC
The DNA here is from genome assembly GCF_001594115.1 of Trachymyrmex septentrionalis. Classification (NCBI taxonomy): domain Eukaryota; kingdom Metazoa; phylum Arthropoda; class Insecta; order Hymenoptera; family Formicidae; genus Trachymyrmex; species Trachymyrmex septentrionalis. The sequence continues at coordinate 2,036,157 of NW_017304450.1, read as the reverse complement.
TTTACGTTAAATATACCAAAAATTTAATAGAGAACAAGTGTGAGAGCAATTTTGGGAAGGAATGGAGTGTTTGTTATCATTATTAAATTTCAATCGTAAAAATGGAAATGAAAATCTAAAATAGAATCTAGAAATTGTAAGAGTCAAATTGACACTATATAGTTATTAAAAAAATTTATCCTGTATTTTAGTACAAAATAATGATATATTGAGTAGTGGCGATTTAAATTAGATTAAATTTAAAGGGTCCCCTACATGGAAGTCGTGTGGAGTCTTAAGTCGAAACCAACCGATCACAATCGAATATAAGGAGAATACTCGATTAGAATTGATTAGTTTCCTACGACGGTCCCGTTAAGGGTAAAATAGGGTTGTCGTAAGATAGTTCGCTGCACTATCGACATGTCGATCGACGTCGTCCAAATCAGTAGAAATACAATGTAACGGTTTCCATGGATGGGAAGTTCGAATTCCGAGACTGACGTGCGGACGTGCGTCCCAGGTGTGCTCGTCGTTAATTGATCGCAGGTTTAGGGCTCCTAAACCCCCTGCGTACCCGCGAGCGGCGGAATTAAGAGCGAGGACAGCGGCGGCGTTCGCCACGGGCACCGACGCAGGTACCAGCCACTCATTCAATTACGTTTCTGACACCAGGCACATCAATCTTGCCGCTCTCGGCGCTAACATGCTGGATTTCGACGACCGCGGCGGAAGTGAGCGCAGCACGCCTTTTGGCACGTGGCTACGCGTACCTGTCTATACGCGATTTACTCGATTATTTCTTCAACAGATATCTGCATATTCCATTAGAAAGATTTACTATTATTTAAAAGATTTGAGTGGATATTAAGAAAAAAAAAATTAATACGCGAGAGGTAGAATTCTTATCGGCGCGTGGAGTCTTAATAATTATCTAGACTTACACCTAGATGCACCTGTAAAAATAAAATGAAATTGTAAAATATATCGGTAAACATTATTTTTAAAAATTCAATTTTATGAAATAAAGACATTTATATTGTCCTTCAGGAATGAAGTAAAATGTAAATTTTCGAATACCATCGGCTTCCCGTAAAAAAATTTCTTCTTTTAAGTAAATAATAATAATTGAAAAAATATTTTTCACTTATAAATTCAGCCATTCTCTGAAAAAGAAACATTAAAGTAAAGTATAATATCGGTTCTTGAATAAATTATAGGCTAGGAAGTAAATAAGAATAGTAAGTGGCTTTAAAGCTCATCCTTATTGAAACAACAGCTTCAATGGGGATGTGTCTTTATAATTATTATTGATATTAAAATAATAATAATTCGAGAGATTAATGTTATATTTATACTTAAATACTAATAAAAATCTTTGATTTTATACAATATTTATTAAAAACAGATACACTATAAAAAGTAATTCTATTTTATAATATCATCA